>NW_028172129.1:0-396186 GCF_963971535.1 Notolepis coatsorum
GAATGGCAAAAGACTGTTTAGAATGTGTTTTTATTCATAAGCGAATATCTTTTTACAAGTGCTAAATTTCAAGCCAGCAACCTTACTAAGACAGTCTAAATAGCCCTTCAATGCAGATAATGGCATTAGAATGGCAAAAGACTGTTTAGAATGTGTTTTTATTTCATAAGCGAATATCTTTTTACAAGTGCTAAATTTCAAGCCTGCAACCTTACTATAGCCCTACAATGCAGATAATGGCATTAGAATGGCAAAAGACTGTTTAGAATGTGTTTTTATTTCATAAGCGAATATCTTTTTACAAGTGCTAAATTTCAAGCCAGCAACCTTACTAAGACAGTCTAAATAGCCCTTCAATGCAGATAATGGCATTAGAATGGCAAAAGACTGTTTAGAATGTGTTTTTATTTCATAAGCGAATATCTTTTTACAAGTGCTAAATTTCAAGCCAGCAACCTTACTAAGACAGTCTAAATAGCCCTTCAATGCAGATAATGGCATTAGAATGGCAAAAGACTGTTTAGAATGTGTTTTTATTTCATAAGCGAATATCTTTTTACAAGTGCTAAATTTCAAGCCAGCAACCTTACTAAGACAGTCTAAATAGCCCTTCAATGCAGATAATGGCATTAGAATGGCAAAAGACTGTTTAGAATGTGTTTTTATTTCATAAGCGAATATCTTTTTACAAGTGCTAAATTTCAAGCCTGCAACCTTACTATAGCCCTACAATGCAGATAATGGCATTAGAATGGCAAAAGACTGTTTAGAATGTGTTTTTATTTCATAAGCGAATATCTTTTTACAAGTGCTAAATTTCAAGCCAGCAACCTTACTAAGACAGTCTAAATAGCCCTACAATGCAGATAATGGCATTAGAATGGCAAAAGACTGTTTAGAATGTGTTTTTATTTCATAAGCGAATATCTTTTTACAAGTGCTAAATTTCAAGCCTGCAACCTTACTATAGCCCTACAATGCAGATAATGGCATTAGAATGGCAAAAGACTGTTTAGAATGTGTTTTTATTTCATAAGCGAATATCTTTTTACAAGTGCTAAATTTCAAGCCAGCAACCTTACTAAGACAGTCTAAATAGCCCTTCAATGCAGATAATGGCATTAGAATGGCAAAACACTGTTTAGAATGTGTTTTTATTTCATAAGCGAATATCTTTTTACAAGTGCTAAATTTCAAGCCAGCAACCTTACTAAGACAGTCTAAATAGCCCTACAATGCAGATAATGGCATTAGAATGGCAAAAGACTGTTTAGAATGTGTTTTTATTTCATAAGCGAATATCTTTTTACAAGTGCTAAATTTCAAGCCAGCAACCTTACTAAGACAGTCTAAATAGCCCTTCAATGCAGATAATGGCATTAGAATGGCAAAAGACTGTTTAGAATGTGTTTTTATTTCATAAGCGAATATCTTTTTACAAGTGCTAAATTTCAAGCCAGCAACCTTACTAAGACAGTCTAAATAGCCCTACAATGCAGATAATGGCATTAGAATGGCAAAAGACTGTTTAGAATGTGTTTTTATTTCATAAGCGAATATCTTTTTACAAGTGCTAAATTTCAAGCCTGCAACCTTACTATAGCCCTACAATGCAGATAATGGCATTAGAATGGCAAAAGACTGTTTAGAATGTGTTTTTATTTCATAAGCGAATATCTTTTTACAAGTGCTAAATTTCAAGCCAGCAACCTTACTTAGACAGTCTAAATAGCCCTTCAATGCAGATAATGGCATTAGAATGGCAAAACACTGTTTAGAATGTGTTTTTATTTCATAAGCGAATATCTTTTTACAAGTGCTAAATTTCAAGCCAGCAACCTTACTAAGACAGTCTAAATAGCCCTACAATGCAGATAATGGCATTAGAATGGCAAAAGACTGTTTAGAATGTGTTTTTATTTCATAAGCGAATATCTTTTTACAAGTGCTAAATTTCAAGCCAGCAACCTTACTAAGACAGTCTAAATAGCCCTTCAATGCAGATAATGGCATTAGAATGGCAAAAGACTGTTTAGAATGTGTTTTTATTTCATAAGCGAATATCTTTTTACAAGTGCTAAATTTCAAGCCTGCAACCTTACTATAGCCCTACAATGCAGATAATGGCATTAGAATGGCAAAAGACTGTTTAGAATGTGTTTTTATTTCATAAGCGAATATCTTTTTACAAGTGCTAAATTTCAAGCCAGCAACCTTACTAAGACAGTCTAAATAGCCCTACAATGCAGATAATGGCATTAGAATGGCAAAAGACTGTTTAGAATGTGTTTTTATTTCATAAGCGAATATCTTTTTACAAGTGCTAAATTTCAAGCCTGCAACCTTACTATAGCCCTACAATGCAGATAATGGCATTAGAATGGCAAAAGACTGTTTAGAATGTGTTTTTATTTCATAAGCGAATATCTTTTTACAAGTGCTAAATTTCAAGCCAGCAACCTTACTAAGACAGTCTAAATAGCCCTTCAATGCAGATAATGGCATTAGAATGGCAAAACACTGTTTAGAATGTGTTTTTATTTCATAAGCGAATATCTTTTTACAAGTGCTAAATTTCAAGCCAGCAACCTTACTAAGACAGTCTAAATAGCCCTACAATGCAGATAATGGCATTAGAATGGCAAAAGACTGTTTAGAATGTGTTTTTATTTCATAAGCGAATATCTTTTTACAAGTGCTAAATTTCAAGCCAGCAACCTTACTAAGACAGTCTAAATAGCCCTTCAATGCAGATAATGGCATTAGAATGGCAAAAGACTGTTTAGAATGTGTTTTTATTTCATAAGCGAATATCTTTTTACAAGTGCTAAATTTCAAGCCAGCAACCTTACTAAGACAGTCTAAATAGCCCTTCAATGCAGATAATGGCATTAGAATGGCAAAAGACTGTTTAGAATGTGTTTTTATTTCATAAGCGAATATCTTTTTACAAGTGCTAAATTTCAAGCCAGCAACCTTACTAAGACAGTCTAAATAGCCCTTCAATGCAGATAATGGCATTAGAATGGCAAAAGACTGTTTAGAATGTGTTTTTATTTCATAAGCGAATATCTTTTTACAAGTGCTAAATTTCAAGCCTGCAACCTTACTATAGCCCTACAATGCAGATAATGGCATTAGAATGGCAAAAGACTGTTTAGAATGTGTTTTTATTTCATAAGCGAATATCTTTTTACAAGTGCTAAATTTCAAGCCAGCAACCTTACTAAGACAGTCTAAATAGCCCTACAATGCAGATAATGGCATTAGAATGGCAAAAGACTGTTTAGAATGTGTTTTTATTTCATAAGCGAATATCTTTTTACAAGTGCTAAATTTCAAGCCTGCAACCTTACTATAGCCCTACAATGCAGATAATGGCATTAGAATGGCAAAAGACTGTTTAGAATGTGTTTTTATTTCATAAGCGAATATCTTTTTACAAGTGCTAAATTTCAAGCCAGCAACCTTACTAAGACAGTCTAAATAGCCCTTCAATGCAGATAATGGCATTAGAATGGCAAAACACTGTTTAGAATGTGTTTTTATTTCATAAGCGAATATCTTTTTACAAGTGCTAAATTTCAAGCCAGCAACCTTACTAAGACAGTCTAAATAGCCCTACAATGCAGATAATGGCATTAGAATGGCAAAAGACTGTTTAGAATGTGTTTTTATTTCATAAGCGAATATCTTTTTACAAGTGCTAAATTTCAAGCCAGCAACCTTACTAAGACAGTCTAAATAGCCCTTCAATGCAGATAATGGCATTAGAATGGCAAAAGACTGTTTAGAATGTGTTTTTATTTCATAAGCGAATATCTTTTTACAAGTGCTAAATTTCAAGCCAGCAACCTTACTAAGACAGTCTAAATAGCCCTACAATGCAGATAATGGCATTAGAATGGCAAAAGACTGTTTAGAATGTGTTTTTATTTCATAAGCGAATATCTTTTTACAAGTGCTAAATTTCAAGCCTGCAACCTTACTATAGCCCTACAATGCAGATAATGGCATTAGAATGGCAAAAGACTGTTTAGAATGTGTTTTTATTTCATAAGCGAATATCTTTTTACAAGTGCTAAATTTCAAGCCAGCAACCTTACTAAGACAGTCTAAATAGCCCTTCAATGCAGATAATGGCATTAGAATGGCAAAACACTGTTTAGAATGTGTTTTTATTTCATAAGCGAATATCTTTTTACAAGTGCTAAATTTCAAGCCAGCAACCTTACTAAGACAGTCTAAATAGCCCTACAATGCAGATAATGGCATTAGAATGGCAAAAGACTGTTTAGAATGTGTTTTTATTTCATAAGCGAATATCTTTTTACAAGTGCTAAATTTCAAGCCAGCAACCTTACTAAGACAGTCTAAATAGCCCTTCAATGCAGATAATGGCATTAGAATGGCAAAAGACTGTTTAGAATGTGTTTTTATTTCATAAGCGAATATCTTTTTACAAGTGCTAAATTTCAAGCCTGCAACCTTACTATAGCCCTACAATGCAGATAATGGCATTAGAATGGCAAAAGACTGTTTAGAATGTGTTTTTATTTCATAAGCGAATATCTTTTTACAAGTGCTAAATTTCAAGCCAGCAACCTTACTAAGACAGTCTAAATAGCCCTACAATGCAGATAATGGCATTAGAATGGCAAAAGACTGTTTAGAATGTGTTTTTATTTCATAAGCGAATATCTTTTTACAAGTGCTAAATTTCAAGCCTGCAACCTTACTATAGCCCTACAATGCAGATAATGGCATTAGAATGGCAAAAGACTGTTTAGAATGTGTTTTTATTTCATAAGCGAATATCTTTTTACAAGTGCTAAATTTCAAGCCAGCAACCTTACTAAGACAGTCTAAATAGCCCTTCAATGCAGATAATGGCATTAGAATGGCAAAACACTGTTTAGAATGTGTTTTTATTTCATAAGCGAATATCTTTTTACAAGTGCTAAATTTCAAGCCAGCAACCTTACTAAGACAGTCTAAATAGCCCTACAATGCAGATAATGGCATTAGAATGGCAAAAGACTGTTTAGAATGTGTTTTTATTTCATAAGCGAATATCTTTTTACAAGTGCTAAATTTCAAGCCAGCAACCTTACTAAGACAGTCTAAATAGCCCTTCAATGCAGATAATGGCATTAGAATGGCAAAAGACTGTTTAGAATGTGTTTTTATTTCATAAGCGAATATCTTTTTACAAGTGCTAAATTTCAAGCCAGCAACCTTACTAAGACAGTCTAAATAGCCCTACAATGCAGATAATGGCATTAGAATGGCAAAAGACTGTTTAGAATGTGTTTTTATTTCATAAGCGAATATCTTTTTACAAGTGCTAAATTTCAAGCCAGCAACCTTACTAAGACAGTCTAAATAGCCCTTCAATGCAGATAATGGCATTAGAATGGCAAAAGACTGTTTAGAATGTGTTTTTATTTCATAAGCGAATATCTTTTTACAAGTGCTAAATTTCAAGCCAGCAACCTTACTAAGACAGTCTAAATAGCCCTTCAATGCAGATAATGGCATTAGAATGGCAAAAGACTGTTTAGAATGTGTTTTTATTTCATAAGCGAATATCTTTTTACAAGTGCTAAATTTCAAGCCTGCAACCTTACTATAGCCCTACAATGCAGATAATGGCATTAGAATGGCAAAAGACTGTTTAGAATGTGTTTTTATTTCATAAGCGAATATCTTTTTACAAGTGCTAAATTTCAAGCCAGCAACCTTACTAAGACAGTCTAAATAGCCCTTCAATGCAGATAATGGCATTAGAATGGCAAAAGACTGTTTAGAATGTGTTTTTATTTCATAAGCGAATATCTTTTTACAAGTGCTAAATTTCAAGCCAGCAACCTTACTAAGACAGTCTAAATAGCCCTTCAATGCAGATAATGGCATTAGAATGGCAAAAGACTGTTTAGAATGTGTTTTTATTTCATAAGCGAATATCTTTTTACAAGTGCTAAATTTCAAGCCAGCAACCTTACTAAGACAGTCTAAATAGCCCTTCAATGCAGATAATGGCATTAGAATGGCAAAAGACTGTTTAGAATGTGTTTTTATTTCATAAGCGAATATCTTTTTACAAGTGCTAAATTTCAAGCCTGCAACCTTACTATAGCCCTACAATGCAGATAATGGCATTAGAATGGCAAAAGACTGTTTAGAATGTGTTTTTATTTCATAAGCGAATATCTTTTTACAAGTGCTAAATTTCAAGCCAGCAACCTTACTAAGACAGTCTAAATAGCCCTACAATGCAGATAATGGCATTAGAATGGCAAAAGACTGTTTAGAATGTGTTTTTATTTCATAAGCGAATATCTTTTTACAAGTGCTAAATTTCAAGCCTGCAACCTTACTATAGCCCTACAATGCAGATAATGGCATTAGAATGGCAAAAGACTGTTTAGAATGTGTTTTTATTTCATAAGCGAATATCTTTTTACAAGTGCTAAATTTCAAGCCAGCAACCTTACTAAGACAGTCTAAATAGCCCTTCAATGCAGATAATGGCATTAGAATGGCAAAAGACTGTTTAGAATGTGTTTTTATTTCATAAGCGAATATCTTTTTACAAGTGCTAAATTTCAAGCCAGCAACCTTACTAAGACAGTCTAAATAGCCCTACAATGCAGATAATGGCATTAGAATGGCAAAAGACTGTTTAGAATGTGTTTTTATTTCATAAGCTAATATCTTTTTACAAGTGCTAAATTTCAAGCCAGCAACCTTACTAAGACAGTCTAAATAGCCCTACAATGCAGATAATGGCATTAGAATGGCAAAAGACTGTTTAGAATGTGTTTTTATTTCATAAGCGAATATCTTTTTACAAGTGCTAAATTTCAAGCCAGCAACCTTACTAAGACAGTCTAAATAGCCCTACAATGCAGATAATGGCATTAGAATGGCAAAAGACTGTTTAGAATGTGTTTTTATTTCATAAGCGAATATCTTTACAAGTGCTAAATTTCAAGCCAGCAACCTTACTAAGACAGTCTAAATAGCCCTTCAATGCAGATAATGGCATTAGAATGGCAAAAGACTGTTTAGAATGTGTTTTTATTTCATAAGCGAATATCTTTTTACAAGTGCTAAATTTCAAGCCAGCAACCTTACTAAGACAGTCTAAATAGCCCTACAATGCAGATAATGGCATTAGAATGGCAAAAGACTGTTTAGAATGTGTTTTTATTTCATAAGCGAATATCTTTTTACAAGTGCTAAATTTCAAGCCAGCAACCTTACTAAGACAGTCTAAATAGCCCTACAATGCAGATAATGGCATTAGAATGGCAAAAGACTGTTTAGAATGTGTTTTTATTTCATAAGCGAATATCTTTTTACAAGTGCTAAATTTCAAGCCAGCAACCTTACTAAGACAGTCTAAATAGCCCTACAATGCAGATAATGGCATTAGAATGGCAAAAGACTGTTTAGAATGTGTTTTTATTTCATAAGCAAATATCTTTTTACAAGTGCTAAATTTCAAGCCAGCAACCTTACTATAGCCCTACAATGCAGATAATGGCATTAGAATGGCAAAACACTGTTTAGAATGTGTTTTTATTTCATAAGCGAATATCTTTTTACAAGTGCTAAATTTCAAGCCAGCAACCTTACTAAGACAGTCTAAATAGCCCTTCAATGCAGATAATGGCATTAGAATGGCAAAAGACTGTTTAGAATGTGTTTTTATTTCATAAGCTAATATCTTTTTACAAGTGCTAAATTTCAAGCCAGCAACCTTACTAAGACAGTCTAAATAGCCCTACAATGCAGATAATGGCATTAGAATGGCAAAAGACTGTTTAGAATGTGTTTTTATTTCATAAGCGAATATCTTTTTACAAGTGCTAAATTTCAAGCCAGCAACCTTACTAAGACAGTCTAAATAGCCCTACAATGCAGATAATGGCATTAGAATGGCAAAAGACTGTTTAGAATGTGTTTTTATTTCATAAGCGAATATCTTTTTACAAGTGCTAAATTTCAAGCCAGCAACCTTACTAAGACAGTCTAAATAGCCCTTCAATGCAGATAATGGCATTAGAATGGCAAAAGACTGTTTAGAATGTGTTTTTATTTCATAAGCGAATATCTTTTTACAAGTGCTAAATTTCAAGCCAGCAACCTTACTAAGACAGTCTAAATAGCCCTACAATGCAGATAATGGCATTAGAATGGCAAAAGACTGTTTAGAATGTGTTTTTATTTCATAAGCTAATATCTTTTTACAAGTGCTAAATTTCAAGCCAGCAACCTTACTAAGACAGTCTAAATAGCCCTACAATGCAGATAATGGCATTAGAATGGCAAAAGACTGTTTAGAATGTGTTTTTATTTCATAAGCGAATATCTTTTTACAAGTGCTAAATTTCAAGCCAGCAACCTTACTAAGACAGTCTAAATAGCCCTACAATGCAGATAATGGCATTAGAATGGCAAAAGACTGTTTAGAATGTGTTTTTATTTCATAAGCGAATATCTTTACAAGTGCTAAATTTCAAGCCAGCAACCTTACTAAGACAGTCTAAATAGCCCTTCAATGCAGATAATGGCATTAGAATGGCAAAAGACTGTTTAGAATGTGTTTTTATTTCATAAGCGAATATCTTTTTACAAGTGCTAAATTTCAAGCCAGCAACCTTACTAAGACAGTCTAAATAGCCCTACAATGCAGATAATGGCATTCGAATGGCAAAAGACTGTTTAGAATGTGTTTTTATTTCATAAGCGAATATCTTTTTACAAGTGCTAAATTTCAAGCCAGCAACCTTACTAAGACAGTCTAAATAGCCCTACAATGCAGATAATGGCATTAGAATGGCAAAAGACTGTTTAGAATGTGTTTTTATTTCATAAGCGAATATCTTTTTACAAGTGCTAAATTTCAAGCCAGCAACCTTACTAAGACAGTCTAAATAGCCCTACAATGCAGATAATGGCATTAGAATGGCAAAAGACTGTTTAGAATGTGTTTTTATTTCATAAGCAAATATCTTTTTACAAGTGCTAAATTTCAAGCCAGCAACCTTACTATAGCCCTACAATGCAGATAATGGCATTAGAATGGCAAAACACTGTTTAGAATGTGTTTTTATTTCATAAGCGAATATCTTTTTACAAGTGCTAAATTTCAAGCCAGCAACCTTACTAAGACAGTCTAAATAGCCCTTCAATGCAGATAATGGCATTAGAATGGCAAAAGACTGTTTAGAATGTGTTTTTATTTCATAAGCTAATATCTTTTTACAAGTGCTAAATTTCAAGCCAGCAACCTTACTAAGACAGTCTAAATAGCCCTACAATGCAGATAATGGCATTAGAATGGCAAAAGACTGTTTAGAATGTGTTTTTATTTCATAAGCGAATATCTTTTTACAAGTGCTAAATTTCAAGCCAGCAACCTTACTAAGACAGTCTAAATAGCCCTACAATGCAGATAATGGCATTAGAATGGCAAAAGACTGTTTAGAATGTGTTTTTATTTCATAAGCGAATATCTTTTTACAAGTGCTAAATTTCAAGCCAGCAACCTTACTATAGCCCTACAATGCAGATAATGGCATTAGAATGGCAAAACACTGTTTAGAATGTGTTTTTATTTCATAAGCGAATATCTTTTTACAAGTGCTAAATTTCAAGCCAGCAACCTTACTAAGACAGTCTAAATAGCCCTACAATGCAGATAATGGCATTAGAATGGCAAAAGACTGTTTAGAATGTGTTTTTATTTCATAAGCGAATATCTTTTTACAAGTGCTAAATTTCAAGCCAGCAACCTTACTAAGACAGTCTAAATAGCCCTTCAATGCAGATAATGGCATTAGAATGGCAAAAGACTGTTTAGAATGTGTTTTTATTTCATAAGCGAATATCTTTTTACAAGTGCTAAATTTCAAGCCAGCAACCTTACTAAGACAGTCTAAATAGCCCTACAATGCAGATAATGGCATTAGAATGGCAAAAGACTGTTTAGAATGTGTTTTTATTTCATAAGCGAATATCTTTTTACAAGTGCTAAATTTCAAGCCAGCAACCTTACTAAGACAGTCTAAATAGCCCTTCAATGCAGATAATGGCATTAGAATGGCAAAAGACTGTTTAGAATGTGTTTTTATTTCATAAGCGAATATCTTTTTACAAGTGCTAAATTTCAAGCCAGCAACCTTACTAAGACAGTCTAAATAGCCCTTCAATGCAGATAATGGCATTAGAATGGCAAAAGACTGTTTAGAATGTGTTTTTATTTCATAAGCGAATATCTTTTTACAAGTGCTAAATTTCAAGCCTGCAACCTTACTAATAGCCCTACAATGCAGATAATGGCATTAGAATGGCAAAAGACTGTTTAGAATGTGTTTTTATTTCATAAGCGAATATCTTTTTACAAGTGCTAAATTTCAAGCCAGCAACCTTACTAAGACAGTCTAAATAGCCCTTCAATGCAGATAATGGCATTAGAATGGCAAAAGACTGTTTAGAATGTGTTTTTATTTCATAAGCGAATATCTTTTTACAAGTGCTAAATTTCAAGCCAGCAACCTTACTAAGACAGTCTAAATAGCCCTTCAATGCAGATAATGGCATTAGAATGGCAAAAGACTGTTTAGAATGTGTTTTTATTTCATAAGCGAATATCTTTTTACAAGTGCTAAATTTCAAGCCAGCAACCTTACTAAGACAGTCTAAATAGCCCTTCAATGCAGATAATGGCATTAGAATGGCAAAAGACTGTTTAGAATGTGTTTTTATTTCATAAGCGAATATCTTTTTACAAGTGCTAAATTTCAAGCCTGCAACCTTACTATAGCCCTACAATGCAGATAATGGCATTAGAATGGCAAAAGACTGTTTAGAATGTGTTTTTATTTCATAAGCGAATATCTTTTTACAAGTGCTAAATTTCAAGCCAGCAACCTTACTAAGACAGTCTAAATAGCCCTACAATGCAGATAATGGCATTAGAATGGCAAAAGACTGTTTAGAATGTGTTTTTATTTCATAAGCGAATATCTTTTTACAAGTGCTAAATTTCAAGCCTGCAACCTTACTATAGCCCTACAATGCAGATAATGGCATTAGAATGGCAAAAGACTGTTTAGAATGTGTTTTTATTTCATAAGCGAATATCTTTTTACAAGTGCTAAATTTCAAGCCAGCAACCTTACTAAGACAGTCTAAATAGCCCTTCAATGCAGATAATGGCATTAGAATGGCAAAAGACTGTTTAGAATGTGTTTTTATTTCATAAGCGAATATCTTTTTACAAGTGCTAAATTTCAAGCCAGCAACCTTACTAAGACAGTCTAAATAGCCCTACAATGCAGATAATGGCATTAGAATGGCAAAAGACTGTTTAGAATGTGTTTTTATTTCATAAGCTAATATCTTTTTACAAGTGCTAAATTTCAAGCCAGCAACCTTACTAAGACAGTCTAAATAGCCCTACAATGCAGATAATGGCATTAGAATGGCAAAAGACTGTTTAGAATGTGTTTTTATTTCATAAGCGAATATCTTTTTACAAGTGCTAAATTTCAAGCCAGCAACCTTACTAAGACAGTCTAAATAGCCCTACAATGCAGATAATGGCATTAGAATGGCAAAAGACTGTTTAGAATGTGTTTTTATTTCATAAGCGAATATCTTTACAAGTGCTAAATTTCAAGCCAGCAACCTTACTAAGACAGTCTAAATAGCCCTTCAATGCAGATAATGGCATTAGAATGGCAAAAGACTGTTTAGAATGTGTTTTTATTTCATAAGCGAATATCTTTTTACAAGTGCTAAATTTCAAGCCAGCAACCTTACTAAGACAGTCTAAATAGCCCTACAATGCAGATAATGGCATTAGAATGGCAAAAGACTGTTTAGAATGTGTTTTTATTTCATAAGCGAATATCTTTTTACAAGTGCTAAATTTCAAGCCAGCAACCTTACTAAGACAGTCTAAATAGCCCTACAATGCAGATAATGGCATTAGAATGGCAAAAGACTGTTTAGAATGTGTTTTTATTTCATAAGCGAATATCTTTTTACAAGTGCTAAATTTCAAGCCAGCAACCTTACTAAGACAGTCTAAATAGCCCTACAATGCAGATAATGGCATTAGAATGGCAAAAGACTGTTTAGAATGTGTTTTTATTTCATAAGCAAATATCTTTTTACAAGTGCTAAATTTCAAGCCAGCAACCTTACTATAGCCCTACAATGCAGATAATGGCATTAGAATGGCAAAACACTGTTTAGAATGTGTTTTTATTTCATAAGCGAATATCTTTTTACAAGTGCTAAATTTCAAGCCAGCAACCTTACTAAGACAGTCTAAATAGCCCTTCAATGCAGATAATGGCATTAGAATGGCAAAAGACTGTTTAGAATGTGTTTTTATTTCATAAGCTAATATCTTTTTACAAGTGCTAAATTTCAAGCCAGCAACCTTACTAAGACAGTCTAAATAGCCCTACAATGCAGATAATGGCATTAGAATGGCAAAAGACTGTTTAGAATGTGTTTTTATTTCATAAGCTAATATCTTTTTACAAGTGCTAAATTTCAAGCCAGCAACCTTACTAAGACAGTCTAAATAGCCCTACAATGCAGATAATGGCATTAGAATGGCAAAAGACTGTTTAGAATGTGTTTTTATTTCATAAGCGAATATCTTTTTACAAGTGCTAAATTTCAAGCCAGCAACCTTACTAAGACAGTCTAAATAGCCCTACAATGCAGATAATGGCATTAGAATGGCAAAAGACTGTTTAGAATGTGTTTTTATTTCATAAGCGAATATCTTTACAAGTGCTAAATTTCAAGCCAGCAACCTTACTAAGACAGTCTAAATAGCCCTTCAATGCAGATAATGGCATTAGAATGGCAAAAGACTGTTTAGAATGTGTTTTTATTTCATAAGCGAATATCTTTTTACAAGTGCTAAATTTCAAGCCAGCAACCTTACTAAGACAGTCTAAATAGCCCTACAATGCAGATAATGGCATTAGAATGGCAAAAGACTGTTTAGAATGTGTTTTTATTTCATAAGCGAATATCTTTTTACAAGTGCTAAATTTCAAGCCAGCAACCTTACTAAGACAGTCTAAATAGCCCTACAATGCAGATAATGGCATTAGAATGGCAAAAGACTGTTTAGAATGTGTTTTTATTTCATAAGCGAATATCTTTTTACAAGTGCTAAATTTCAAGCCAGCAACCTTACTAAGACAGTCTAAATAGCCCTACAATGCAGATAATGGCATTAGAATGGCAAAAGACTGTTTAGAATGTGTTTTTATTTCATAAGCAAATATCTTTTTACAAGTGCTAAATTTCAAGCCAGCAACCTTACTATAGCCCTACAATGCAGATAATGGCATTAGAATGGCAAAACACTGTTTAGAATGTGTTTTTATTTCATAAGCGAATATCTTTTTACAAGTGCTAAATTTCAAGCCAGCAACCTTACTAAGACAGTCTAAATAGCCCTTCAATGCAGATAATGGCATTAGAATGGCAAAAGACTGTTTAGAATGTGTTTTTATTTCATAAGCTAATATCTTTTTACAAGTGCTAAATTTCAAGCCAGCAACCTTACTAAGACAGTCTAAATAGCCCTACAATGCAGATAATGGCATTAGAATGGCAAAAGACTGTTTAGAATGTGTTTTTATTTCATAAGCGAATATCTTTTTACAAGTGCTAAATTTCAAGCCAGCAACCTTACTAAGACAGTCTAAATAGCCCTACAATGCAGATAATGGCATTAGAATGGCAAAAGACTGTTTAGAATGTGTTTTTATTTCATAAGCGAATATCTTTACAAGTGCTAAATTTCAAGCCAGCAACCTTACTAAGACAGTCTAAATAGCCCTTCAATGCAGATAATGGCATTAGAATGGCAAAAGACTGTTTAGAATGTGTTTTTATTTCATAAGCGAATATCTTTTTACAAGTGCTAAATTTCAAGCCAGCAACCTTACTAAGACAGTCTAAATAGCCCTACAATGCAGATAATGGCATTAGAATGGCAAAAGACTGTTTAGAATGTGTTTTTATTTCATAAGCGAATATCTTTTTACAAGTGCTAAATTTCAAGCCAGCAACCTTACTAAGACAGTCTAAATAGCCCTACAATGCAGATAATGGCATTAGAATGGCAAAAGACTGTTTAGAATGTGTTTTTATTTCATAAGCGAATATCTTTTTACAAGTGCTAAATTTCAAGCCAGCAACCTTACTAAGACAGTCTAAATAGCCCTACAATGCAGATAATGGCATTAGAATGGCAAAAGACTGTTTAGAATGTGTTTTTATTTCATAAGCAAATATCTTTTTACAAGTGCTAAATTTCAAGCCAGCAACCTTACTATAGCCCTACAATGCAGATAATGGCATTAGAATGGCAAAACACTGTTTAGAATGTGTTTTTATTTCATAAGCGAATATCTTTTTACAAGTGCTAAATTTCAAGCCAGCAACCTTACTAAGACAGTCTAAATAGCCCTACAATGCAGATAATGGCATTAGAATGGCAAAAGACTGTTTAGAATGTGTTTTTATTTCATAAGCGAATATCTTTTTACAAGTGCTAAATTTCAAGCCAGCAACCTTACTAAGACAGTCTAAATAGCCCTTCAATGCAGATAATGGCATTAGAATGGCAAAAGACTGTTTAGAATGTGTTTTTATTTCATAAGCGAATATCTTTTTACAAGTGCTAAATTTCAAGCCTGCAACCTTACTATAGCCCTACAATGCAGATAATGGCATTAGAATGGCAAAAGACTGTTTAGAATGTGTTTTTATTTCATAAGCGAATATCTTTTTACAAGTGCTAAATTTCAAGCCAGCAACCTTACTAAGACAGTCTAAATAGCCCTTCAATGCAGATAATGGCATTAGAATGGCAAAAGACTGTTTAGAATGTGTTTTTATTTCATAAGCGAATATCTTTTTACAAGTGCTAAATTTCAAGCCAGCAACCTTACTAAGACAGTCTAAATAGCCCTTCAATGCAGATAATGGCATTAGAATGGCAAAAGACTGTTTAGAATGTGTTTTTATTTCATAAGCGAATATCTTTTTACAAGTGCTAAATTTCAAGCCAGCAACCTTACTAAGACAGTCTAAATAGCCCTTCAATGCAGATAATGGCATTAGAATGGCAAAAGACTGTTTAGAATGTGTTTTTATTTCATAAGCGAATATCTTTTTACAAGTGCTAAATTTCAAGCCTGCAACCTTACTATAGCCCTACAATGCAGATAATGGCATTAGAATGGCAAAAGACTGTTTAGAATGTGTTTTTATTTCATAAGCGAATATCTTTTTACAAGTGCTAAATTTCAAGCCAGCAACCTTACTAAGACAGTCTAAATAGCCCTACAATGCAGATAATGGCATTAGAATGGCAAAAGACTGTTTAGAATGTGTTTTTATTTCATAAGCGAATATCTTTTTACAAGTGCTAAATTTCAAGCCTGCAACCTTACTATAGCCCTACAATGCAGATAATGGCATTAGAATGGCAAAAGACTGTTTAGAATGTGTTTTTATTTCATAAGCGAATATCTTTTTACAAGTGCTAAATTTCAAGCCAGCAACCTTACTAAGACAGTCTAAATAGCCCTACAATGCAGATAATGGCATTAGAATGGCAAAAGACTGTTTAGAATGTGTTTTTATTTCATAAGCTAATATCTTTTTACAAGTGCTAAATTTCAAGCCAGCAACCTTACTAAGACAGTCTAAATAGCCCTACAATGCAGATAATGGCATTAGAATGGCAAAAGACTGTTTAGAATGTGTTTTTATTTCATAAGCGAATATCTTTTTACAAGTGCTAAATTTCAAGCCAGCAACCTTACTAAGACAGTCTAAATAGCCCTACAATGCAGATAATGGCATTAGAATGGCAAAAGACTGTTTAGAATGTGTTTTTATTTCATAAGCGAATATCTTTACAAGTGCTAAATTTCAAGCCAGCAACCTTACTAAGACAGTCTAAATAGCCCTTCAATGCAGATAATGGCATTAGAATGGCAAAAGACTGTTTAGAATGTGTTTTTATTTCATAAGCGAATATCTTTTTACAAGTGCTAAATTTCAAGCCAGCAACCTTACTAAGACAGTCTAAATAGCCCTACAATGCAGATAATGGCATTAGAATGGCAAAAGACTGTTTAGAATGTGTTTTTATTTCATAAGCGAATATCTTTTTACAAGTGCTAAATTTCAAGCCAGCAACCTTACTAAGACAGTCTAAATAGCCCTACAATGCAGATAATGGCATTAGAATGGCAAAAGACTGTTTAGAATGTGTTTTTATTTCATAAGCGAATATCTTTTTACAAGTGCTAAATTTCAAGCCAGCAACCTTACTAAGACAGTCTAAATAGCCCTACAATGCAGATAATGGCATTAGAATGGCAAAAGACTGTTTAGAATGTGTTTTTATTTCATAAGCAAATATCTTTTTACAAGTGCTAAATTTCAAGCCAGCAACCTTACTATAGCCCTACAATGCAGATAATGGCATTAGAATGGCAAAACACTGTTTAGAATGTGTTTTTATTTCATAAGCGAATATCTTTTTACAAGTGCTAAATTTCAAGCCAGCAACCTTACTAAGACAGTCTAAATAGCCCTTCAATGCAGATAATGGCATTAGAATGGCAAAAGACTGTTTAGAATGTGTTTTTATTTCATAAGCTAATATCTTTTTACAAGTGCTAAATTTCAAGCCAGCAACCTTACTAAGACAGTCTAAATAGCCCTACAATGCAGATAATGGCATTAGAATGGCAAAAGACTGTTTAGAATGTGTTTTTATTTCATAAGCGAATATCTTTTTACAAGTGCTAAATTTCAAGCCAGCAACCTTACTAAGACAGTCTAAATAGCCCTACAATGCAGATAATGGCATTAGAATGGCAAAAGACTGTTTAGAATGTGTTTTTATTTCATAAGCGAATATCTTTACAAGTGCTAAATTTCAAGCCAGCAACCTTACTAAGACAGTCTAAATAGCCCTTCAATGCAGATAATGGCATTAGAATGGCAAAAGACTGTTTAGAATGTGTTTTTATTTCATAAGCGAATATCTTTTTACAAGTGCTAAATTTCAAGCCAGCAACCTTACTAAGACAGTCTAAATAGCCCTACAATGCAGATAATGGCATTAGAATGGCAAAAGACTGTTTAGAATGTGTTTTTATTTCATAAGCGAATATCTTTTTACAAGTGCTAAATTTCAAGCCAGCAACCTTACTAAGACAGTCTAAATAGCCCTACAATGCAGATAATGGCATTAGAATGGCAAAAGACTGTTTAGAATGTGTTTTTATTTCATAAGCGAATATCTTTTTACAAGTGCTAAATTTCAAGCCAGCAACCTTACTAAGACAGTCTAAATAGCCCTACAATGCAGATAATGGCATTAGAATGGCAAAAGACTGTTTAGAATGTGTTTTTATTTCATAAGCAAATATCTTTTTACAAGTGCTAAATTTCAAGCCAGCAACCTTACTATAGCCCTACAATGCAGATAATGGCATTAGAATGGCAAAACACTGTTTAGAATGTGTTTTTATTTCATAAGCGAATATCTTTTTACAAGTGCTAAATTTCAAGCCAGCAACCTTACTAAGACAGTCTAAATAGCCCTACAATGCAGATAATGGCATTAGAATGGCAAAAGACTGTTTAGAATGTGTTTTTATTTCATAAGCGAATATCTTTTTACAAGTGCTAAATTTCAAGCCAGCAACCTTACTAAGACAGTCTAAATAGCCCTACAATGCAGATAATGGCATTAGAATGGCAAAAGACTGTTTAGAATGTGTTTTTATTTCATAAGCGAATATCTTTTTACAAGTGCTAAATTTCAAGCCAGCAACCTTACTAAGACAGTCTAAATAGCCCTTCAATGCAGATAATGGCATTAGAATGGCAAAAGACTGTTTAGAATGTGTTTTTATTTCACAAGCGAATATCTTTTTACAAGTGCTAAATTTCAAGCCAGCAACCTTACTATAGCCCTACAATGCAGATAATGGCATTAGAATGGCAAAACACTGTTTAGAATGTGTTTTTATTTCATAAGCGAATATCTTTTTACAAGTGCTAAATTTCAAGCCAGAAACCTTACTAAGACAGTCTAAATAGCCCTACAATGCAGATAATGGCATTAGAATGGCAAAAGACTGTTTAGAATGTGTTTTTATTTCATAAGCGAATATCTTTTTACAAGTGCTAAATTTCAAGCCAGCAACCTTACTAAGACAGTCTAAATAGCCCTACAATGCAGATAATGGCATTAGAATGGCAAAAGACTGTTTAGAATGTGTTTTTATTTCATAAGCGAATATCTTTTTACAAGTGCTAAATTTCAAGCCTGCAACCTTACTATAGCCCTACAATGCAGATAATGGCATTAGAATGGCAAAAGACTGTTTAGAATGTGTTTTTATTTCATAAGCGAATATCTTTTTACAAGTGCTAAATTTCAAGCCAGCAACCTTACTAAGACAGTCTAAATAGCCCTTCAATGCAGATAATGGCATTAGAATGGCAAAAGACTGTTTAGAATGTGTTTTTATTTCATAAGCGAATATCTTTTTACAAGTGCTAAATTTCAAGCCAGCAACCTTACTAAGACAGTCTAAATAGCCCTACAATGCAGATAATGGCATTAGAATGGCAAAAGACTGTTTAGAATGTGTTTTTATTTCATAAGCTAATATCTTTTTACAAGTGCTAAATTTCAAGCCAGCAACCTTACTAAGACAGTCTAAATAGCCCTACAATGCAGATAATGGCATTAGAATGGCAAAAGACTGTTTAGAATGTGTTTTTATTTCATAAGCGAATATCTTTTTACAAGTGCTAAATTTCAAGCCAGCAACCTTACTAAGACAGTCTAAATAGCCCTACAATGCAGATAATGGCATTAGAATGGCAAAAGACTGTTTAGAATGTGTTTTTATTTCATAAGCGAATATCTTTACAAGTGCTAAATTTCAAGCCAGCAACCTTACTAAGACAGTCTAAATAGCCCTTCAATGCAGATAATGGCATTAGAATGGCAAAAGACTGTTTAGAATGTGTTTTTATTTCATAAGCGAATATCTTTTTACAAGTGCTAAATTTCAAGCCAGCAACCTTACTAAGACAGTCTAAATAGCCCTACAATGCAGATAATGGCATTAGAATGGCAAAAGACTGTTTAGAATGTGTTTTTATTTCATAAGCGAATATCTTTTTACAAGTGCTCAATTTCAAGCCAGCAACCTTACTAAGACAGTCTAAATAGCCCTACAATGCAGATAATGGCATTAGAATGGCAAAAGACTGTTTAGAATGTGTTTTTATTTCATAAGCGAATATCTTTTTACAAGTGCTCAATTTCAAGCCAGCAACCTTACTAAGACAGTCTAAATAGCCCTACAATGCAGATAATGGCATTAGAATGGCAAAAGACTGTTTAGAATGTGTTTTTATTTCATAAGCGAATATCTTTACAAGTGCTAAATTTCAAGCCAGCAACCTTACTAAGACAGTCTAAATAGCCCTTCAATGCAGATAATGGCATTAGAATGGCAAAAGACTGTTTAGAATGTGTTTTTATTTCATAAGCGAATATCTTTTTACAAGTGCTAAATTTCAAGCCAGCAACCTTACTAAGACAGTCTAAATAGCCCTACAATGCAGATAATGGCATTAGAATGGCAAAAGACTGTTTAGAATGTGTTTTTATTTCATAAGCGAATATCTTTTTACAAGTGCTCAATTTCAAGCCAGCAACCTTACTAAGACAGTCTAAATAGCCCTACAATGCAGATAATGGCATTAGAATGGCAAAAGACTGTTTAGAATGTGTTTTTATTTCATAAGCGAATATCTTTTTACAAGTGCTCAATTTCAAGCCAGCAACCTTACTAAGACAGTCTAAATAGCCCTACAATGCAGATAATGGCATTAGAATGGCAAAAGACTGTTTAGAATGTGTTTTTATTTCATAAGCGAATATCTTTACAAGTGCTAAATTTCAAGCCAGCAACCTTACTAAGACAGTCTAAATAGCCCTTCAATGCAGATAATGGCATTAGAATGGCAAAAGACTGTTTAGAATGTGTTTTTATTTCATAAGCGAATATCTTTTTACAAGTGCTAAATTTCAAGCCAGCAACCTTACTAAGACAGTCTAAATAGCCCTACAATGCAGATAATGGCATTAGAATGGCAAAAGACTGTTTAGAATGTGTTTTTATTTCATAAGCGAATATCTTTTTACAAGTGCTCAATTTCAAGCCAGCAACCTTACTAAGACAGTCTAAATAGCCCTTCAATGCAGATAATGGCATTAGAATGGCAAAAGACTGTTTAGAATGTGTTTTTATTTCATAAGCGAATATCTTTTTACAAGTGCTAAATTTCAAGCCAGCAACCTTACTAAGACAGTCTAAATAGCCCTACAATGCAGATAATGGCATTAGAATGGCAAAAGACTGTTTAGAATGTGTTTTTATTTCATAAGCGAATATCTTTTTACAAGTGCTCAATTTCAAGCCAGCAACCTTACTAAGACAGTCTAAATAGCCCTACAATGCAGATAATGGCATTAGAATGGCAAAAGACTGTTTAGAATGTGTTTTTATTTCATAAGCGAATATCTTTTTACAAGTGCTCAATTTCAAGCCAGCAACCTTACTAAGACAGTCTAAATAGCCCTACAATGCAGATAATGGCATTAGAATGGCAAAAGACTGTTTAGAATGTGTTTTTATTTCATAAGCGAATATCTTTACAAGTGCTAAATTTCAAGCCAGCAACCTTACTAAGACAGTCTAAATAGCCCTTCAATGCAGATAATGGCATTAGAATGGCAAAAGACTGTTTAGAATGTGTTTTTATTTCATAAGCGAATATCTTTTTACAAGTGCTAAATTTCAAGCCAGCAACCTTACTAAGACAGTCTAAATAGCCCTACAATGCAGATAATGGCATTAGAATGGCAAAAGACTGTTTAGAATGTGTTTTTATTTCATAAGCGAATATCTTTTTACAAGTGCTCAATTTCAAGCCAGCAACCTTACTAAGACAGTCTAAATAGCCCTACAATGCAGATAATGGCATTAGAATGGCAAAAGACTGTTTAGAATGTGTTTTTATTTCATAAGCGAATATCTTTTTACAAGTGCTCAATTTCAAGCCAGCAACCTTACTAAGACAGTCTAAATAGCCCTACAATGCAGATAATGGCATTAGAATGGCAAAAGACTGTTTAGAATGTGTTTTTATTTCATAAGCGAATATCTTTTTACAAGTGCTAAATTTCAAGCCAGCAACCTTACTAAGACAGTCTAAATAGCCCTTCAATGCAGATAATGGCATTAGAATGGCAAAAGACTGTTTAGAATGTGTTTTTATTTCATAAGCGAATATCTTTTTACAAGTGCTAAATTTCAAGCCAGCAACCTTACTATAGCCCTACAATGCAGATAATGGCATTAGAATGGCAAAACACTGTTTAGAATGTGTTTTTATTTCATAAGCGAATATCTTTTTACAAGTGCTAAATTTCAAGCCAGCAACCTTACTAAGACAGTCTAAATAGCCCTACAATGCAGATAATGGCATTAGAATGGCAAAAGACTGTTTAGAATGTGTTTTTATTTCATAAGCGAATATCTTTTTACAAGTGCTAAATTTCAAGCCAGCAACCTTACTAAGACAGTCTAAATAGCCCTTCAATGCAGATAATGGCATTAGAATGGCAAAAGACTGTTTAGAATGTGTTTTTATTTCATAAGCGAATATCTTTTTACAAGTGCTAAATTTCAAGCCAGCAACCTTACTAAGACAGTCTAAATAGCCCTACAATGCAGATAATGGCATTAGAATGGCAAAAGACTGTTTAGAATGTGTTTTTATTTCATAAGCGAATATCTTTTTACAAGTGCTAAATTTCAAGCCAGCAACCTTACTAAGACAGTCTAAATAGCCCTTCAATGCAGATAATGGCATTAGAATGGCAAAAGACTGTTTAGAATGTGTTTTTATTTCATAAGCGAATATCTTTTTACAAGTGCTAAATTTCAAGCCAGCAACCTTACTAAGACAGTCTAAATAGCCCTTCAATGCAGATAATGGCATTAGAATGGCAAAAGACTGTTTAGAATGTGTTTTTATTTCATAAGCGAATATCTTTTTACAAGTGCTAAATTTCAAGCCTGCAACCTTACTATAGCCCTACAATGCAGATAATGGCATTAGAATGGCAAAAGACTGTTTAGAATGTGTTTTTATTTCATAAGCGAATATCTTTTTACAAGTGCTAAATTTCAAGCCAGCAACCTTACTAAGACAGTCTAAATAGCCCTTCAATGCAGATAATGGCATTAGAATGGCAAAAGACTGTTTAGAATGTGTTTTTATTTCATAAGCGAATATCTTTTTACAAGTGCTAAATTTCAAGCCAGCAACCTTACTAAGACAGTCTAAATAGCCCTTCAATGCAGATAATGGCATTAGAATGGCAAAAGACTGTTTAGAATGTCTTTTTATTTCATAAGCGAATATCTTTTTACAAGTGCTAAATTTCAAGCCAGCAACCTTACTAAGACAGTCTAAATAGCCCTTCAATGCAGATAATAGCATTAGAATGGCAAAAGACTGTTTAGAATGTGTTTTTATTTCATAAGCGAATATCTTTTTACAAGTGCTAAATTTCAAGCCTGCAACCTTACTATAGCCCTACAATGCAGATAATGGCATTAGAATGGCAAAAGACTGTTTAGAATGTGTTTTTATTTCATAAGCGAATATCTTTTTACAAGTGCTAAATTTCAAGCCAGCAACCTTACTAAGACAGTCTAAATAGCCCTACAATGCAGATAATGGCATTAGAATGGCAAAAGACTGTTTAGAATGTGTTTTTATTTCATAAGCGAATATCTTTTTACAAGTGCTAAATTTCAAGCCTGCAACCTTACTATAGCCCTACAATGCAGATAATGGCATTAGAATGGCAAAAGACTGTTTAGAATGTGTTTTTATTTCATAAACGAATATCTTTTTACAAGTGCTAAATTTCAAGCCAGCAACCTTACTAAGACAGTCTAAATAGCCCTTCAATGCAGATAATGGCATTAGAATGGCAAAAGACTGTTTAGAATGTGTTTTTATTTCATAAGCGAATATCTTTTTACAAGTGCTAAATTTCAAGCCAGCAACCTTACTAAGACAGTCTAAATAGCCCTACAATGCAGATAATGGCATTAGAATGGCAAAAGACTGTTTAGAATGTGTTTTTATTTCATAAGCGAATATCTTTTTACAAGTGCTAAATTTCAAGCCAGCAACCTTACTAAGACAGTCTAAATAGCCCTTCAATGCAGATAATGGCATTAGAATGGCAAAAGACTGTTTAGAATGTGTTTTTATTTCATAAGCGAATATCTTTTTACAAGTGCTAAATTTCAAGCCAGCAACCTTACTAAGACAGTCTAAATAGCCCTACAATGCAGATAATGGCATTAGAATGGCAAAAGACTGTTTAGAATGTGTTTTTATTTCATAAGCGAATATCTTTTTACAAGTGCTAAATTTCAAGCCAGCAACCTTACTAAGACAGTCTAAATAGCCCTTCAATGCAGATAATGGCATTAGAATGGCAAAAGACTGTTTAGAATGTGTTTTTATTTCATAAGCGAATATCTTTTTACAAGTGCTAAATTTCAAGCCAGCAACCTTACTAAGACAGTCTAAATAGCCCTACAATGCAGATAATGGCATTAGAATGGCAAAAGACTGTTTAGAATGTGTTTTTATTTCATAAGCGAATATCTTTTTACAAGTGCTAAATTTCAAGCCAGCAACCTTACTAAGACAGTCTAAATAGCCCTTCAATGCAGATAATGGCATTAGAATGGCAAAAGACTGTTTAGAATGTGTTTTTATTTCATAAGCGAATATCTTTTTACAAGTGCTAAATTTCAAGCCAGCAACCTTACTAAGACAGTCTAAATAGCCCTTCAATGCAGATAATGGCATTAGAATGGCAAAAGACTGTTTAGAATGTGTTTTTATTTCATAAGCGAATATCTTTTTACAAGTGCTAAATTTCAAGCCTGCAACCTTACTATAGCCCTACAATGCAGATAATGGCATTAGAATGGCAAAAGACTGTTTAGAATGTGTTTTTATTTCATAAGCGAATATCTTTTTACAAGTGCTAAATTTCAAGCCAGCAACCTTACTAAGACAGTCTAAATAGCCCTTCAATGCAGATAATGGCATTAGAATGGCAAAAGACTGTTTAGAATGTGTTTTTATTTCATAAGCGAATATCTTTTTACAAGTGCTAAATTTCAAGCCAGCAACCTTACTAAGACAGTCTAAATAGCCCTTCAATGCAGATAATGGCATTAGAATGGCAAAAGACTGTTTAGAATGTCTTTTTATTTCATAAGCGAATATCTTTTTACAAGTGCTAAATTTCAAGCCAGCAACCTTACTAAGACAGTCTAAATAGCCCTTCAATGCAGATAATAGCATTAGAATGGCAAAAGACTGTTTAGAATGTGTTTTTATTTCATAAGCGAATATCTTTTTACAAGTGCTAAATTTCAAGCCTGCAACCTTACTATAGCCCTACAATGCAGATAATGGCATTAGAATGGCAAAAGACTGTTTAGAATGTGTTTTTATTTCATAAGCGAATATCTTTTTACAAGTGCTAAATTTCAAGCCAGCAACCTTACTAAGACAGTCTAAATAGCCCTACAATGCAGATAATGGCATTAGAATGGCAAAAGACTGTTTAGAATGTGTTTTTATTTCATAAGCGAATATCTTTTTACAAGTGCTAAATTTCAAGCCTGCAACCTTACTATAGCCCTACAATGCAGATAATGGCATTAGAATGGCAAAAGACTGTTTAGAATGTGTTTTTATTTCATAAGCGAATATCTTTTTACAAGTGCTAAATTTCAAGCCAGCAACCTTACTAAGACAGTCTAAATAGCCCTTCAATGCAGATAATGGCATTAGAATGGCAAAAGACTGTTTAGAATGTGTTTTTATTTCATAAGCGAATATCTTTTTACAAGTGCTAAATTTCAAGCCAGCAACCTTACTAAGACAGTCTAAATAGCCCTACAATGCAGATAATGGCATTAGAATGGCAAAAGACTGTTTAGAATGTGTTTTTATTTCATAAGCGAATATCTTTTTACAAGTGCTAAATTTCAAGCCAGCAACCTTACTAAGACAGTCTAAATAGCCCTTCAATGCAGATAATGGCATTAGAATGGCAAAAGACTGTTTAGAATGTGTTTTTATTTCATAAGCGAATATCTTTTTACAAGTGCTAAATTTCAAGCCAGCAACCTTACTAAGACAGTCTAAATAGCCCTACAATGCAGATAATGGCATTAGAATGGCAAAAGACTGTTTAGAATGTGTTTTTATTTCATAAGCGAATATCTTTTTACAAGTGCTAAATTTCAAGCCAGCAACCTTACTAAGACAGTCTAAATAGCCCTTCAATGCAGATAATGGCATTAGAATGGCAAAAGACTGTTTAGAATGTGTTTTTATTTCATAAGCGAATATCTTTTTACAAGTGCTAAATTTCAAGCCAACAACCTTACTAAGACAGTCTAAATAGCCCTACAATGCAGATAATGGCATTAGAATGGCAAAAGACTGTTTAGAATGTGTTTTTATTTCATAAGCGAATATCTTTTTACAAGTGCTAAATTTCAAGCCAGCAACCTTACTAAGACAGTCTAAATAGCCCTTCAATGCAGATAATGGCATTAGAATGGCAAAAGACTGTTTAGAATGTGTTTTTATTTCATAAGCGAATATCTTTTTACAAGTGCTAAATTTCAAGCCAGCAACCTTACTAAGACAGTCTAAATAGCCCTTCAATGCAGATAATGGCATTAGAATGGCAAAAGACTGTTTAGAATGTGTTTTTATTTCATAAGCGAATATCTTTTTACAAGTGCTAAATTTCAAGCCTGCAACCTTACTATAGCCCTACAATGCAGATAATGGCATTAGAATGGCAAAAGACTGTTTAGAATGTGTTTTTATTTCATAAGCGAATATCTTTTTACAAGTGCTAAATTTCAAGCCAGCAACCTTACTAAGACAGTCTAAATAGCCCTTCAATGCAGATAATGGCATTAGAATGGCAAAAGACTGTTTAGAATGTGTTTTTATTTCATAAGCGAATATCTTTTTACAAGTGCTACATTTCAAGCCAGCAACCTTACTAAGACAGTCTAAATAGCCCTTCAATGCAGATAATGGCATTAGAATGGCAAAAGACTGTTTAGAATGTCTTTTTATTTCATAAGCGAATATCTTTTTACAAGTGCTAAATTTCAAGCCAGCAACCTTACTAAGACAGTCTAAATAGCCCTTCAATGCAGATAATAGCATTAGAATGGCAAAAGACTGTTTAGAATGTGTTTTTATTTCATAAGCGAATATCTTTTTACAAGTGCTAAATTTCAAGCCTGCAACCTTACTATAGCCCTACAATGCAGATAATGGCATTAGAATGGCAAAAGACTGTTTAGAATGTGTTTTTATTTCATAAGCGAATATCTTTTTACAAGTGCTAAATTTCAAGCCAGCAACCTTACTAAGACAGTCTAAATAGCCCTACAATGCAGATAATGGCATTAGAATGGCAAAAGACTGTTTAGAATGTGTTTTTATTTCATAAGCGAATATCTTTTTACAAGTGCTAAATTTCAAGCCTGCAACCTTACTATAGCCCTACAATGCAGATAATGGCATTAGAATGGCAAAAGACTGTTTAGAATGTGTTTTTATTTCATAAGCGAATATCTTTTTACAAGTGCTAAATTTCAAGCCAGCAACCTTACTAAGACAGTCTAAATAGCCCTTCAATGCAGATAATGGCATTAGAATGGCAAAAGACTGTTTAGAATGTGTTTTTATTTCATAAGCGAATATCTTTTTACAAGTGCTAAATTTCAAGCCAGCAACCTTACTAAGACAGTCTAAATAGCCCTACAATGCAGATAATGGCATTCGAATGGCAAAAGACTGTTTAGAATGTGTTTTTATTTCATAAGCTAATATCTTTTTACAAGTGCTAAATTTCAAGCCAGCAACCTTACTAAGACAGTCTAAATAGCCCTACAATGCAGATAATGGCATTAGAATGGCAAAAGACTGTTTAGAATGTGTTTTTATTTCATAAGCGAATATCTTTTTACAAGTGCTAAATTTCAAGCCAGCAACCTTACTAAGACAGTCTAAATAGCCCTACAATGCAGATAATGAATGGCATTAGAATGGCAAAAGACTGTTTAGAATGTGTTTTTATTTCATAAGCGAATATCTTTACAAGTGCTAAATTTCAAGCCAGCAACCTTACTAAGACAGTCTAAATAGCCCTTCAATGCAGATAATGGCATTAGAATGGCAAAAGACTGTTTAGAATGTGTTTTTATTTCATAAGCGAATATCTTTTTACAAGTGCTAAATTTCAAGCCAGCAACCTTACTAAGACAGTCTAAATAGCCCTACAATGCAGATAATGGCATTAGAATGGCAAAAGACTGTTTAGAATGTGTTTTTATTTCATAAGCGAATATCTTTTTACAAGTGCTAAATTTCAAGCCAGCAACCTTACTAAGACAGTCTAAATAGCCCTACAATGCAGATAATGGCATTAGAATGGCAAAAGACTGTTTAGAATGTGTTTTTATTTCATAAGCGAATATCTTTTTACAAGTGCTAAATTTCAAGCCAGCAACCTTACTAAGACAGTCTAAATAGCCCTACAATGCAGATAATGGCATTAGAATGGCAAAAGACTGTTTAGAATGTGTTTTTATTTCATAAGCGAATATCTTTTTACAAGTGCTAAATTTCAAGCCAGCAACCTTACTATAGCCCTACAATGCAGATAATGGCATTAGAATGGCAAAACACTGTTTAGAATGTGTTTTTATTTCATAAGCGAATATCTTTTTACAAGTGCTAAATTTCAAGCCAGCAACCTTACTAAGACAGTCTAAATAGCCCTACAATGCAGATAATGGCATTAGAATGGCAAAAGACTGTTTAGAATGTGTTTTTATTTCATAAGCGAATATCTTTTTACAAGTGCTAAATTTCAAGCCAGCAACCTTACTAAGACAGTCTAAATAGCCCTACAATGCAGATAATGGCATTAGAATGGCAAAAGACTGTTTAGAATGTGTTTTTATTTCATAAGCGAATATCTTTACAAGTGCTAAATTTCAAGCCAGCAACCTTACTAAGACAGTCTAAATAGCCCTTCAATGCAGATAATGGCATTAGAATGGCAAAAGACTGTTTAGAATGTGTTTTTATTTCATAAGCGAATATCTTTTTACAAGTGCTAAATTTCAAGCCAGCAACCTTACTAAGACAGTCTAAATAGCCCTTCAATGCAGATAATAGCATTAGAATGGCAAAAGACTGTTTAGAATGTGTTTTTATTTCATAAGCGAATATCTTTTTACAAGTGCTAAATTTCAAGCCTGCAACCTTACTATAGCCCTACAATGCAGATAATGGCATTAGAATGGCAAAAGACTGTTTAGAATGTGTTTTTATTTCATAAGCGAATATCTTTTTACAAGTGCTAAATTTCAAGCCAGCAACCTTACTAAGACAGTCTAAATAGCCCTACAATGCAGATAATGGCATTAGAATGGCAAAAGACTGTTTAGAATGTGTTTTTATTTCATAAGCGAATATCTTTTTACAAGTGCTAAATTTCAAGCCTGCAACCTTACTATAGCCCTACAATGCAGATAATGGCATTAGAATGGCAAAAGACTGTTTAGAATGTGTTTTTATTTCATAAGCGAATATCTTTTTACAAGTGCTAAATTTCAAGCCAGCAACCTTACTAAGACAGTCTAAATAGCCCTTCAATGCAGATAATGGCATTAGAATGGCAAAAGACTGTTTAGAATGTGTTTTTATTTCATAAGCGAATATCTTTTTACAAGTGCTAAATTTCAAGCCAGCAACCTTACTAAGACAGTCTAAATAGCCCTACAATGCAGATAATGGCATTCGAATGGCAAAAGACTGTTTAGAATGTGTTTTTATTTCATAAGCTAATATCTTTTTACAAGTGCTAAATTTCAAGCCAGCAACCTTACTAAGACAGTCTAAATAGCCCTACAATGCAGATAATGGCATTAGAATGGCAAAAGACTGTTTAGAATGTGTTTTTATTTCATAAGCGAATATCTTTTTACAAGTGCTAAATTTCAAGCCAGCAACCTTACTAAGACAGTCTAAATAGCCCTACAATGCAGATAATGAATGGCATTAGAATGGCAAAAGACTGTTTAGAATGTGTTTTTATTTCATAAGCGAATATCTTTACAAGTGCTAAATTTCAAGCCAGCAACCTTACTAAGACAGTCTAAATAGCCCTTCAATGCAGATAATGGCATTAGAATGGCAAAAGACTGTTTAGAATGTGTTTTTATTTCATAAGCGAATATCTTTTTACAAGTGCTAAATTTCAAGCCAGCAACCTTACTAAGACAGTCTAAATAGCCCTACAATGCAGATAATGGCATTAGAATGGCAAAAGACTGTTTAGAATGTGTTTTTATTTCATAAGCGAATATCTTTTTACAAGTGCTAAATTTCAAGCCAGCAACCTTACTAAGACAGTCTAAATAGCCCTACAATGCAGATAATGGCATTAGAATGGCAAAAGACTGTTTAGAATGTGTTTTTATTTCATAAGCGAATATCTTTTTACAAGTGCTAAATTTCAAGCCAGCAACCTTACTAAGACAGTCTAAATAGCCCTACAATGCAGATAATGGCATTAGAATGGCAAAAGACTGTTTAGAATGTGTTTTTATTTCATAAGCGAATATCTTTTTACAAGTGCTAAATTTCAAGCCAGCAACCTTACTATAGCCCTACAATGCAGATAATGGCATTAGAATGGCAAAACACTGTTTAGAATGTGTTTTTATTTCATAAGCGAATATCTTTTTACAAGTGCTAAATTTCAAGCCAGCAACCTTACTAAGACAGTCTAAATAGCCCTACAATGCAGATAATGGCATTAGAATGGCAAAAGACTGTTTAGAATGTGTTTTTATTTCATAAGCGAATATCTTTTTACAAGTGCTAAATTTCAAGCCAGCAACCTTACTATAGCCCTACAATGCAGATAATGGCATTAGAATGGCAAAACACTGTTTAGAATGTGTTTTTATTTCATAAGCGAATATCTTTTTACAAGTGCTAAATTTCAAGCCAGCAACCTTACTAAGACAGTCTAAATAGCCCTACAATGCAGATAATGGCATTAGAATGGCAAAAGACTGTTTAGAATGTGTTTTTATTTCATAAGCGAATATCTTTTTACAAGTGCTAAATTTCAAGCCAGCAACCTTACTAAGACAGTCTAAATAGCCCTACAATGCAGATAATGGCATTAGAATGGCAAAAGACTGTTTAGAATGTGTTTTTATTTCATAAGCGAATATCTTTTTACAAGTGCTAAATTTCAAGCCAGCAACCTTACTAAGACAGTCTAAATAGCCCTTCAATGCAGATAATGGCATTAGAATGGCAAAAGACTGTTTAGAATGTGTTTTTATTTCATAAGCGAATATCTTTTTACAAGTGCTAAATTTCAAGCCAGCAACCTTACTAAGACAGTCTAAATAGCCCTACAATGCAGATAATGGCATTAGAATGGCAAAAGACTGTTTAGAATGTGTTTTTATTTCATAAGCGAATATCTTTTTACAAGTGCTAAATTTCAAGCCAGCAACCTTACTAAGACAGTCTAAATAGCCCTTCAATGCAGATAATGGCATTAGAATGGCAAAAGACTGTTTAGAATGTGTTTTTATTTCATAAGCGAATACCTTTTTACAAGTGCTAAATTTCAAGCCAGCAACCTTACTAAGACAGTCTAAATAGCCCTTCAATGCAGATAATGGCATTAGAATGGCAAAAGACTGTTTAGAATGTGTTTTTATTTCATAAGCGAATATCTTTTTACAAGTGCTAAATTTCAAGCCTGCAACCTTACTATAGCCCTACAATGCAGATAATGGCATTAGAATGGCAAAAGACTGTTTAGAATGTGTTTTTATTTCATAAGCGAATATCTTTTTACAAGTGCTAAATTTCAAGCCAGCAACCTTACTAAGACAGTCTAAATAGCCCTTCAATGCAGATAATGGCATTAGAATGGCAAAAGACTGTTTAGAATGTGTTTTTATTTCATAAGCGAATATCTTTTTACAAGTGCTAAATTTCAAGCCAGCAACCTTACTAAGACAGTCTAAATAGCCCTTCAATGCAGATAATGGCATTAGAATGGCAAAAGACTGTTTAGAATGTGTTTTTATTTCATAAGCGAATATCTTTTTACAAGTGCTAAATTTCAAGCCAGCAACCTTACTAAGACAGTCTAAATAGCCCTTCAATGCAGATAATGGCATTAGAATGGCAAAAGACTGTTTAGAATGTGTTTTTATTTTATAAGCGAATATCTTTTTACAAGTGCTAAATTTCAAGCCTGCAACCTTACTATAGCCCTACAATGCAGATAATGGCAATAGAATGGCAAAAGACTGTTTAGAATGTGTTTTTATTTCATAAGCGAATATCTTTTTACAAGTGCTAAATTTCAAGCCAGCAACCTTACTAAGACAGTCTAAATAGCCCTACAATGCAGATAATGGCATTAGAATGGCAAAAGACTGTTTAGAATGTGTTTTTATTTCATAAGCGAATATCTTTTTACAAGTGCTAAATTTCAAGCCTGCAACCTTACTATAGCCCTACAATGCAGATAATGGCATTAGAATGGCAAAAGACTGTTTAGAATGTGTTTTTATTTCATAAGCGAATATCTTTTTACAAGTGCTAAATTTCAAGCCAGCAACCTTACTAAGACAGTCTAAATAGCCCTACAATGCAGATAATGGCATTAGAATGGCAAAAGACTGTTTAGAATGTGTTTTTATTTCATAAGCGAATATCTTTTTACAAGTGCTAAATTTCAAGCCAGCAACCTTACTAAGACAGTCTAAATAGCCCTACAATGCAGATAATGGCATTAGAATGGCAAAAGACTGTTTAGAATGTGTTTTTATTTCATAAGCGAATATCTTTTTACAAGTGCTAAATTTCAAGCCAGCAACCTTACTAAGACAGTCTAAATAGCCCTTCAATGCAGATAATGGCATTAGAATGGCAAAAGACTGTTTAGAATGTGTTTTTATTTCATAAGCGAATATCTTTTTACAAGTGCTAAATTTCAAGCCAGCAACCTTACTAAGACAGTCTAAATAGCCCTACAATGCAGATAATGGCATTAGAATGGCAAAAGACTGTTTAGAATGTGTTTTTATTTCATAAGCGAATATCTTTTTACAAGTGCTAAATTTCAAGCCAGCAACCTTACTAAGACAGTCTAAATAGCCCTACAATGCAGATAATGGCATTAGAATGGCAAAAGACTGTTTAGAATGTGTTTTTATTTCATAAGCGAATATCTTTTTACAAGTGCTAAATTTCAAGCCAGCAACCTTACTAAGACAGTCTAAATAGCCCTACAATGCAGATAATGGCATTAGAATGGCAAAAGACTGTTTAGAATGTGTTTTTATTTCATAAGCGAATATCTTTACAAGTGCTAAATTTCAAGCCAGCAACCTTACTAAGACAGTCTAAATAGCCCTTCAATGCAGATAATGGCATTAGAATGGCAAAAGACTGTTTAGAATGTGTTTTTATTTCATAAGCGAATATCTTTTTACAAGTGCTAAATTTCAAGCCAGCAACCTTACTAAGACAGTCTAAATAGCCCTACAATGCAGATAATGGCATTAGAATGGCAAAAGACTGTTTAGAATGTGTTTTTATTTCATAAGCGAATATCTTTTTACAAGTGCTAAATTTCAAGCCAGCAATCTTACTAAGACAGTCTAAATAGCCCTACAATGCAGATCATGGCATTAGAATGGCAAAAGACTGTTTAGAATGTGTTTTTATTTCATAAGCGAATATCATTTTACAAGTGCTAAATTTCAAGCCAGCAACCTTACTATAGCCCTACAATGCAGATAATGGCATTAGAATGGCAAAAGACTGTTTAGAATGTGTTTTTATTTCATAAGCGAATATCTTTTTACAAGTGCTAAATTTCAAGCCTGCAACCTTACTATAGCCCTACAATGCAGATAATGGCATTAGAATGGCAAAAGACTGTTTAGAATGTGTTTTTATTTCATAAGCGAATATCTTTTTACAAGTGCTAAATTTCAAGCCTGCAACCTTACTAAGACAGTCTAAATAGCCCTTCAATGCAGATAATGGCATTAGAATGGCAAAAGACTGTTTAGAATGTGTTTTTATTTCATAAGCGAATATCTTTTTACAAGTGCTAAATTTCAAGCCAGCAACCTTACTAAGACAGTCTAAATAGCCCTACAATGCAGATAATGGCATTAGAATGGCAAAAGACTGTTTAGAATGTGTTTTTATTTCATAAGCGAATATCTTTTTACAAGTGCTAAATTTCAAGCCTGCAACCTTACTATAGCCCTACAATGCAGATAATGGCATTAGAATGGCAAAAGACTGTTTAGAATGTGTTTTTATTTCATAAGCGAATATCTTTTTACAAGTGCTAAATTTCAAGCCAGCAACCTTACTAAGACAGTCTAAATAGCCCTACAATGCAGATAATGGCATTAGAATGGCAAAAGACTGTTTAGAATGTGTTTTTATTTCATAAGCGAATATCTTTTTACAAGTGCTAAATTTCAAGCCTGCAACCTTACTATAGCCCTACAATGCAGATAATGGCATTAGAATGGCAAAAGACTGTTTAGAATGTGTTTTTATTTCATAAGCGAATATCTTTTTACAAGTGCTAAATTTCAAGCCAGCAACCTTACTAAGACAGTCTAAATAGCCCTACAATGCAGATAATGGCATTAGAATGGCAAAAGACTATTTAGAATGTGTTTTTATTTCATAAGCGAATATCTTTTTACAAGTGCTAAATTTCAAGCCAGCAACCTTACTAAGACAGTCTAAATAGCCCTACAATGCAGATAATGGCATTAGAATGGCAAAAGACTGTTTAGAATGTGTTTTTATTTCATAAGCGAATATCTTTTTACAAGTGCTAAATTTCAAGCCAGCAACCTTACTAAAACAGTCTAAATAGCCCTACAATGCAGATAATGGCATTAGAATGGCAAAAGACTGTTTAGAATGTGTTTTTATTTCATAAGCGAATATCTTTTTACAAGTGCTAAATTTCAAGCCAGCAACCTTACTAAGACAGTCTAAATAGCCCTACAATGCAGATAATGGCATTAGAATGGCAAAAGACTGTTTAGAATGTGTTTTTATTTCATAAGCGAATATCTTTTTACAAGTGCTAAATTTCAAGCCAGCAACCTTACTAAGACAGTCTAAATAGCCCTACAATGCAGATAATGGCATTAGAATGGCAAAAGACTATTTAGAATGTGTTTTTATTTCATAAGCGAATATCTTTTTACAAGTGCTAAATTTCAAGCCAGCAACCTTACTAAGACAGTCTAAATAGCCCTTCAATGCAGATAATGGCATTAGAATGGCAAAAGACTGTTTAGAATGTGTTTTTATTTCATAAGCGAATATCTTTTTACAAGTGCTAAATTTCAAGCCTGCAACCTTACTATAGCCCTACAATGCAGATAATGGCATTAGAATGGCAAAAGACTGTTTAGAATGTGTTTTTATTTCATAAGCGAATATCTTTTTACAAGTGCTAAATTTCAAGCCAGCAACCTTACTATAGCCCTACAATGCAGATAATGGCATTAGAATGGCAAAACACTGTTTAGAATGTGTTTTTATTTCATAAGCGAATATCTTTTTACAAGTGCTAAATTTCAAGCCAGCAACCTTACTAAGACAGTCTAAATAGCCCTACAATGCAGATAATGGCATTAGAATGGCAAAAGACTGTTTAGAATGTGTTTTTATTTCATAAGCGAATATCTTTTTACAAGTGCTAAATTTCAAGCCAGCAACCTTACTAAGACAGTCTAAATAGCCCTACAATGCAGATAATGGCATTAGAATGGCAAAAGACTGTTTAGAATGTGTTTTTATTTCATAAGCGAATATCTTTTTACAAGTGCTAAATTTCAAGCCAGCAACCTTACTAAAACAGTCTAAATAGCCCTACAATGCAGATAATGGCATTAGAATGGCAAAAGACTGTTTAGAATGTGTTTTTATTTCATAAGCGAATATCTTTTTACAAGTGCTAAATTTCAAGCCAGCAACCTTACTAAGACAGTCTAAATAGCCCTACAATGCAGATAATGGCATTAGAATGGCAAAAGACTGTTTAGAATGTGTTTTTATTTCATAAGCGAATATCTTTTTACAAGTGCTAAATTTCAAGCCTGCAACCTTACTATAGCCCTACAATGCAGATAATGGCATTAGAATGGCAAAAGACTGTTTAGAATGTGTTTTTATTTCATAAGCGAATATCTTTTTACAAGTGCTAAATTTCAAGCCTGCAACCTTACTATAGCCCTACAATGCAGATAATGGCATTAGAATGGCAAAAGACTGTTTAGAATGTGTTTTTATTTCATAAGCGAATATCTTTTTACAAGTGCTAAATTTCAAGCCAGCAACCTTACTAAGACAGTCTAAATAGCCCTACAATGCAGATAATGGCATTAGAATGGCAAAAGACTGTTTAGAATGTGTTTTTATTTCATAAGCGAATATCTTTTTACAAGTGCTAAATTTCAAGCCTGCAACCTTACTATAGCCCTACAATGCAGATAATGGCATTAGAATGGCAAAAGACTGTTTAGAATGTGTTTTTATTTCATAAGCGAATATCTTTTTACAAGTGCTAAATTTCAAGCCAGCAACCTTACTATAGCCCTACAATGCAGATAATGGCATTAGAATGGCAAAACACTGTTTAGAATGTGTTTTTATTTCATAAGCGAATATCTTTTTACAAGTGCTAAATTTCAAGCCAGCAACCTTACTAAGACAGTCTAAATAGCCCTACAATGCAGATAATGGCATTAGAATGGCAAAAGACTGTTTAGAATGTGTTTTTATTTCATAAGCGAATATCTTTTTACAAGTGCTAAATTTCAAGCCTGCAACCTTACTATAGCCCTACAATGCAGATAATGGCATTAGAATGGCAAAAGACTGTTTAGAATGTGTTTTTATTTCATAAGCGAATATCTTTTTACAAGTGCTAAATTTCAAGCCTGCAACCTTACTATAGCCCTACAATGCAGATAATGGCATTAGAATGGCAAAATACTGTTTAGAATGTGTTTTTATTTCATAAGCGAATATCTTTTTACAAGTGCTAAATTTCAAGCCTGCAACCTTACTATAGCCCTACAATGCAGATAATGGCATTAGAATGGCAAAAGACTGTTTAGAATGTGTTTTTATTTCACAAGCGAATATCTTTTTACAAGTGCTAAATTTCAAGCCAGCAACCTTACTAAGACAGTCTAAATAGCCCTACAATGCAGATAATGGCATTAGAATGGCAAAAGACTGTTTAGAATGTGTTTTTATTTCATAAGCGAATATCTTTTTACAAGTGCTAAATTTCAAGCCAGCAACCTTACTAAGACAGTCTAAATAGCCCTACAATGCAGATAATGGCATTAGAATGGCAAAAGACTGTTTAGAATGTGTTTTTATTTCATAAGCGAATATCTTTTTACAAGTGCTAAATTTCAAGCCTGCAACCTTACTATAGCCCTACAATGCAGATAATGGCATTAGAATGGCAAAAGACTGTTTAGAATGTGTTTTTATTTCATAAGCGAATATCTTTTTACAAGTGCTAAATTTCAAGCCTGCAACCTTACTATAGCCCTACAATGCAGATAATGGCATTAGAATGGCAAAAGACTGTTTAGAATGTGTTTTTATTTCATAAGCGAATATCTTTTTACAAGTGCTAAATTTCAAGCCTGCAACCTTACTATAGCCCTACAATGCAGATAATGGCATTAGAATGGCAAAAGACTGTTTAGAATGTGTTTTTATTTCATAAGCGAATATCTTTTTACAAGTGCTAAATTTCAAGCCAGCAACCTTACTATAGCCCTACAATGCAGATAATGGCATTAGAATGGCAAAACACTGTTTAGAATGTGTTTTTATTTCATAAGCGAATATCTTTTTACAAGTGCTAAATTTCAAGCCAGCAACCTTACTAAGACAGTCTAAATAGCCCTACAATGCAGATAATGGCATTAGAATGGCAAAAGACTGTTTAGAATGTGTTTTTATTTCATAAGCGAATATCTTTTTACAAGTGCTAAATTTCAAGCCTGCAACCTTACTATAGCCCTACAATGCAGATAATGGCATTAGAATGGCAAAAGACTGTTTAGAATGTGTTTTTATTTCATAAGCAAATATCTTTTTACAAGTGCTAAATTTCAAGCCTGCAACCTTACTATAGCCCTACAATGCAGATAATGGCATTAGAATGGCAAAAGACTGTTTAGAATGTGTTTTTATTTCATAAGCGAATATCTTTTTACAAGTGCTAAATTTCAAGCCAGCAACCTTACTATAGCCCTACAATGCAGATAATGGCATTAGAATGGCAAAAGACTGTTTAGAATGTGTTTTTATTTCATAAGCGAATATCTTTTTACAAGTGCTAAATTTCAAGCCTGCAACCTTACTATAGCCCTACAATGCAGATAATGGCATTAGAATGGCAAAAGACTGTTTAGAATGTGTTTTTATTTCATAAGCGAATATCTTTTTACAAGTGCTAAATTTCAAGCCAGCAACCTTACTATAGCCCTACAATGCAGATAATGGCATTAGAATGGCAAAAGACTGTTTAGAATGTGTTTTTATTTCATAAGCGAATATCTTTTTACAAGTGCTAAATTTCAAGCCTGCAACCTTACTATAGCCCTACAATGCAGATAATGGCATTAGAATGGCAAAAGACTGTTTAGAATGTGTTTTTATTTCATAAGCAAATATCTTTTTACAAGTGCTAAATTTCAAGCCAGCAACCTTACTATAGCCCTACAATGCAGATAATGGCATTAGAATGGCAAAAGACTGTTTAGAATGTGTTTTTATTTCATAAGCGAATATCTTTTTACAAGTGCTAAATTTCAAGCCAGCAACCTTACTAAGACAGTCTAAATAGCCCTACAATGCAGATAATGGCATTAGAATGGCAAAAGACTGTTTAGAATGTGTTTTTATTTCATAAGCGAATATCTTTTTACAAGTGCTAAATTTCAAGCCAGCAACCTTACTAAGACAGTCTAAATAGCCCTACAATGCAGATAATGGCATTAGAATGGCAAAAGACTATTTAGAATGTGTTTTTATTTCATAAGCGAATATCTTTTTACAAGTGCTAAATTTCAAGCCAGCAACCTTACTAAGACAGTCTAAATAGCCCTACAATGCAGATAATGGCATTAGAATGGCAAAAGACTGTTTAGAATGTGTTTTTATTTCATAAGCGAATATCTTTACAAGTGCTAAATTTCAAGCCAGCAACCTTACTAAGACAGTCTAAATAGCCCTTCAATGCAGATAATGGCATTAGAATGGCAAAAGACTGTTTAGAATGTGTTTTTATTTCATAAGCGAATATCTTTTTACAAGTGCTAAATTTCAAGCCAGCAACCTTACTAAGACAGTCTAAATAGCCATACAATGCAGATAATGGCATTAGAATGGCAAAAGACTGTTTAGAATGTGTTTTTATTTCATAAGCGAATATCTTTTTACAAGTGCTAAATTTCAAGCCAGCAACCTTACTAAGACAGTCTAAATAGCCCTACAATGCAGATAATGGCATTAGAATGGCAAAAGACTGTTTAGAATGTGTTTTTATTTCATAAGCGAATATCTTTTTACAAGTGCTAAATTTCAAGCCAGCAACCTTACTAAGACAGTCTAAATAGCCCTACAATGCAGATAATGGCATTAGAATGGCAAAAGACTGTTTAGAATGTGTTTTTATTTCATAAGCAAATATCTTTTTACAAGTGCTAAATTTCAAGCCAGCAACCTTACTATAGCCCTACAATGCAGATAATGGCATTAGAATGGCAAAACACTGTTTAGAATGTGTTTTTATTTCATAAGCGAATATCTTTTTACAAGTGCTAAATTTCAAGCCAGCAACCTTACTAAGACAGTCTAAATAGCCCTACAATGCAGATAATGGCATTAGAATGGCAAAAGACTGTTTAGAATGTGTTTTTATTTCATAAGCGAATATCTTTTTACAAGTGCTAAATTTCAAGCCAGCAACCTTACTAAGACAGTCTAAATAGCCCTACAATGCAGATAATGGCATTAGAATGGCAAAAGACTGTTTAGAATGTGTTTTTATTTCATAAGCGAATATCTTTTTACAAGTGCTAAATTTCAAGCCAGCAACCTTACTAAGACAGTCTAAATAGCCCTTCAATGCAGATAATGGCATTAGAATGGCAAAAGACTGTTTAGAATGTGTTTTTATTTCATAAGCGAATATCTTTTTACAAGTGCTAAATTTCAAGCCAGCAACCTTACTATAGCCCTACAATGCAGATAATGGCATTAGAATGGCAAAACACTGTTTAGAATGTGTTTTTATTTCATAAGCGAATATCTTTTTACAAGTGCTAAATTTCAAGCCAGCAACCTTACTAAGACAGTCTAAATAGCCCTACAATGCAGATAATGGCATTAGAATGGCAAAAGACTGTTTAGAATGTGTTTTTATTTCATAAGCGAATATCTTTTTACAAGTGCTAAATTTCAAGCCAGCAACCTTACTAAGACAGTCTAAATAGCCCTTCAATGCAGATAATGGCATTAGAATGGCAAAAGACTGTTTAGAATGTGTTTTTATTTCATAAGCGAATATCTTTTTACAAGTGCTAAATTTCAAGCCAGCAACCTTACTAAGACAGTCTAAATAGCCCTACAATGCAGATAATGGCATTAGAATGGCAAAAGACTGTTTAGAATGTGTTTTTATTTCATAAGCGAATATCTTTTTACAAGTGCTAAATTTCAAGCCAGCAACCTTACTAAGACAGTCTAAATAGCCCTTCAATGCAGATAATGGCATTAGAATGGCAAAAGACTGTTTAGAATGTGTTTTTATTTCATAAGCGAATATCTTTTTACAAGTGCTAAATTTCAAGCCAGCAACCTTACTAAGACAGTCTAAATAGCCCTTCAATGCAGATAATGGCATTAGAATGGCAAAAGACTGTTTAGAATGTGTTTTTATTTCATAAGCGAATATCTTTTTACAAGTGCTAAATTTCAAGCCTGCAACCTTACTATAGCCCTACAATGCAGATAATGGCATTAGAATGGCAAAAGACTGTTTAGAATGTGTTTTTATTTCATAAGCGAATATCTTTTTACAAGTGCTAAATTTCAAGCCAGCAACCTTACTAAGACAGTCTAAATAGCCCTTCAATGCAGATAATGGCATTAGAATGGCAAAAGACTGTTTAGAATGTGTTTTTATTTCATAAGCGAATATCTTTTTACAAGTGCTAAATTTCAAGCCAGCAACCTTACTAAGACAGTCTAAATAGCCCTTCAATGCAGATAATGGCATTAGAATGGCAAAAGACTGTTTAGAATGTCTTTTTATTTCATAAGCGAATATCTTTTTACAAGTGCTAAATTTCAAGCCAGCAACCTTACTAAGACAGTCTAAATAGCCCTTCAATGCAGATAATGGCATTAGAATGGCAAAAGACTGTTTAGAATGTGTTTTTATTTCATAAGCGAATATCTTTTTACAAGTGCTAAATTTCAAGCCTGCAACCTTACTATAGCCCTACAATGCAGATAATGGCATTAGAATGGCAAAAGACTGTTTAGAATGTGTTTTTATTTCATAAGCGAATATCTTTTTACAAGTGCTAAATTTCAAGCCAGCAACCTTACTAAGACAGTCTAAATAGCCCTACAATGCAGATAATGGCATTAGAATGGCAAAAGACTGTTTAGAATGTGTTTTTATTTCATAAGCGAATATCTTTTTACAAGTGCTAAATTTCAAGCCTGCAACCTTACTATAGCCCTACAATGCAGATAATGGCATTAGAATGGCAAAAGACTCTTTAGAATGTGTTTTTATTTCATAAGCGAATATCTTTTTACAAGTGCTAAATTTCAAGCCAGCAACCTTACTAAGACAGTCTAAATAGCCCTTCAATGCAGATAATGGCATTAGAATGGCAAAAGACTGTTTAGAATGTGTTTTTATTTCATAAGCGAATATCTTTTTACAAGTGCTAAATTTCAAGCCAGCAACCTTACTAAGACAGTCTAAATAGCCCTTCAATGCAGATAATGGCATTAGAATGGCAAAAGACTGTTTAGAATGTGTTTTTATTTCATAAGCGAATATCTTTTTACAAGTGCTAAATTTCAAGCCAGCAACCTTACTAAGACAGTCTAAATAGCCCTACAATGCAGATAATGGCATTAGAATGGCAAAAGACTGTTTAGAATGTGTTTTTATTTCATAAGCGAATATCTTTTTACAAGTGCTAAATTTCAAGCCAGCAACCTTACTAAGACAGTCTAAATAGCCCTACAATGCAGATAATGGCATTAGAATGGCAAAAGACTGTTTAGAATGTGTTTTTATTTCATAAGCGAATATCTTTTTACAAGTGCTAAATTTCAAGCCAGCAACCTTACTAAGACAGTCTAAATAGCCCTACAATGCAGATAATGGCATTAGAATGGCAAAAGACTGTTTAGAATGTGTTTTTATTTCATAAGCGAATATCTTTTTACAAGTGCTAAATTTCAAGCCAGCAACCTTACTATAGCCCTACAATGCAGATAATGGCATTAGAATGGCAAAACACTGTTTAGAATGTGTTTTTATTTCATAAGCGAATATCTTTTTACAAGTGCTAAATTTCAAGCCAGCAACCTTACTAAGACAGTCTAAATAGCCCTACAATGCAGATAATGGCATTAGAATGGCAAAAGACTGTTTAGAATGTGTTTTTATTTCATAAGCGAATATCTTTTTACAAGTGCTAAATTTCAAGCCAGCAACCTTACTAAGACAGTCTAAATAGCCCTACAATGCAGATAATGGCATTAGAATGGCAAAAGACTGTTTAGAATGTGTTTTTATTTCATAAGCGAATATCTTTTTACAAGTGCTAAATTTCAAGCCAGCAACCTTACTAAGACAGTCTAAATAGCCCTTCAATGCAGATAATGGCATTAGAATGGCAAAAGACTGTTTAGAATGTGTTTTTATTTCATAAGCGAATATCTTTTTACAAGTGCTAAATTTCAAGCCAGCAACCTTACTAAGACAGTCTAAATAGCCCTTCAATGCAGATAATGGCATTAGAATGGCAAAAGACTGTTTAGAATGTGTTTTTATTTCATAAGCGAATATCTTTTTACAAGTGCTAAATTTCAAGCCTGCAACCTTACTATAGCCCTACAATGCAGATAATGGCATTAGAATGGCAAAAGACTGTTTAGAATGTGTTTTTATTTCATAAGCGAATATCTTTTTACAAGTGCTAAATTTCAAGCCAGCAACCTTACTAAGACAGTCTAAATAGCCCTTCAATGCAGATAATGGCATTAGAATGGCAAAAGACTGTTTAGAATGTGTTTTTATTTCATAAGCGAATATCTTTTTACAAGTGCTAAATTTCAAGCCAGCAACCTTACTAAGACAGTCTAAATAGCCCTTCAATGCAGATAATGGCATTAGAATGGCAAAAGACTGTTTAGAATGTGTTTTTATTTCATAAGCGAATATCTTTTTACAAGTGCTAAATTTCAAGCCAGCAACCTCACTAAGACAGTCTAAATAGCCCTTCAATGCAGATAATGGCATTAGAATGGCAAAAGACTGTTTAGAATGTGTTTTTATTTCATAAGCGAATATCTTTTTACAAGTGCTAAATTTCAAGCCTGCAACCTTACTATAGCCCTACAATGCAGATAATGGCATTAGAATGGCAAAAGACTGTTTAGAATGTGTTTTTATTTCATAAGCGAATATCTTTTTACAAGTGCTAAATTTCAAGCCAGCAACCTTACTAAGACAGTCTAAATAGCCCTACAATGCAGATAATGGCATTAGAATGGCAAAAGACTGTTTAGAATGTGTTTTTATTTCATAAGCGAATATCTTTTTACAAGTGCTAAATTTCAAGCCTGCAACCTTACTATAGCCCTACAATGCAGATAATGGCATTAGAATGGCAAAAGACTGTTTAGAATGTGTTTTTATTTCATAAGCGAATATCTTTTTACAAGTGCTAAATTTCAAGCCAGCAACCTTACTAAGACAGTCTAAGCCCTTCAATGCAGATAATGGCATTAGAATGGCAAAAGACTGTTTAGAATGTGTTTTTATTTCATAAGCGAATATCTTTTTACAAGTGCTAAATTTCAAGCCAGCAACCTTACTAAGACAGTCTAAATAGCCCTACAATGCAGATAATGGCATTAGAATGGCAAAAGACTGTTTAGAATGTGTTTTTATTTCATAAGCGAATATCTTTTTACAAGTGCTAAATTTCAAGCCAGCAACCTTACTAAGACAGTCTAAATAGCCCTACAATGCAGATAATGGCATTAGAATGGCAAAAGACTGTTTAGAATGTGTTTTTATTTCATAAGCGAATATCTTTTTACAAGTGCTAAATTTCAAGCCAGCAACCTTACTAAGACAGTCTAAATAGCCCTACAATGCAGATAATGGCATTAGAATGGCAAAAGACTGTTTAGAATGTGTTTTTATTTCATAAGCGAATATCTTTACAAGTGCTAAATTTCAAGCCAGCAACCTTACTAAGACAGTCTAAATAGCCCTTCAATGCAGATAATGGCATTAGAATGGCAAAAGACTGTTTAGAATGTGTTTTTATTTCATAAGCGAATATCTTTTTACAAGTGCTAAATTTCAAGCCAGCAACCTTACTAAGACAGTCTAAATAGCCCTACAATGCAGATAATGGCATTAGAATGGCAAAAGACTGTTTAGAATGTGTTTTTATTTCATAAGCGAATATCTTTTTACAAGTGCTAAATTTCAAGCCAGCAACCTTACTAAGACAGTCTAAATAGCCCTACAATGCAGATCATGGCATTAGAATGGCAAAAGACTGTTTAGAATGTGTTTTTATTTCATAAGCGAATATCATTTTACAAGTGCTAAATTTCAAGCCAGCAACCTTACTATAGCCCTACAATGCAGATAATGGCATTAGAATGGCAAAAGACTGTTTAGAATGTGTTTTTATTTCATAAGCGAATATCTTTTTACAAGTGCTAAATTTCAAGCCTGCAACCTTACTATAGCCCTACAATGCAGATAATGGCATTAGAATGGCAAAAGACTGTTTAGAATGTGTTTTTATTTCATAAGCGAATATCTTTTTACAAGTGCTAAATTTCAAGCCAGCAACCTTACTAAGACAGTCTAAATAGCCCTACAATGCAGATAATGGCATTAGAATGGCAAAAGACTGTTTAGAATGTGTTTTTATTTCATAAGCTAATATCTTTTTACAAGTGCTAAATTTCAAGCCTGCAACCTTACTAAGACAGTCTAAATAGCCCTTCAATGCAGATAATGGCATTAGAATGGCAAAAGACTGTTTAGAATGTGTTTTTATTTCATAAGCGAATATCTTTTTACAAGTGCTAAATTTCAAGCCAGCAACCTTACTAAGACAGTCTAAATAGCCCTACAATGCAGATAATGGCATTAGAATGGCAAAAGACTGTTTAGAATGTGTTTTTATTTCATAAGCGAATATCTTTTTACAAGTGCTAAATTTCAAGCCTGCAACCTTACTATAGCCCTACAATGCAGATAATGGCATTAGAATGGCAAAAGACTGTTTAGAATGTGTTTTTATTTCATAAGCGAATATCTTTTTACAAGTGCTAAATTTCAAGCCAGCAACCTTACTATAGCCCTACAATGCAGATAATGGCATTAGAATGGCAAAACACTGTTTAGAATGTGTTTTTATTTCATAAGCGAATATCTTTTTACAAGTGCTAAATTTCAAGCCAGCAACCTTACTAAGACAGTCTAAATAGCCCTACAATGCAGATAATGGCATTAGAATGGCAAAAGACTGTTTAGAATGTGTTTTTATTTCATAAGCGAATATCTTTTTACAAGTGCTAAATTTCAAGCCTGCAACCTTACTATAGCCCTACAATGCAGATAATGGCATTAGAATGGCAAAAGACTGTTTAGAATGTGTTTTTATTTCATAAGCGAATATCTTTTTACAAGTGCTAAATTTCAAGCCTGCAACCTTACTATAGCCTTACAATGCAGATAATGGCATTAGAATGGCAAAAGACTGTTTAGAATGTGTTTTTATTTCATAAGCGAATATCTTTTTACAAGTGCTAAATTTCAAGCCAGCAACCTTACTATAGCCCTACAATGCAGATAATGGCATTAGAATGGCAAAAGACTGTTTAGAATGTGTTTTTATTTCATAAGCGAATATCTTTTTACAAGTGCTAAATTTCAAGCCTGCAACCTTACTATAGCCCTACAATGCAGATAATGGCATTAGAATGGCAAAAGACTGTTTAGAATGTGTTTTTATTTCATAAGCGAATATCTTTTTACAAGTGCTAAATTTCAAGCCAGCAACCTTACTATAGCCCTACAATGCAGATAATGGCATTAGAATGGCAAAAGACTGTTTAGAATGTGTTTTTATTTCATAAGCGAATATCTTTTTACAAGTGCTAAATTTCAAGCCAGCAACCTTACTAAGACAGTCTAAATAGCCCTACAATGCAGATAATGGCATTAGAATGGCAAAAGACTGTTTAGAATGTGTTTTTATTTCATAAGCGAATATCTTTTTACAAGTGCTAAATTTCAAGCCTGCAACCTTACTATAGCCCTACAATGCAGATAATGGCATTAGAATGGCAAAAGACTGTTTAGAATGTGTTTTTATTTCATAAGCGAATATCTTTTTACAAGTGCTAAATTTCAAGCCAGAAACCTTACTAAGACAGTCTAAATAGCCCTACAATGCAGATAATGGCATTAGAATGGCAAAAGACTATTTAGAATGTGTTTTTATTTCATAAGCGAATATCTTTTTACAAGTGCTAAATTTCAAGCCAGCAACCTTACTAAGACAGTCTAAATAGCCCTACAATGCAGATAATGGCATTAGAATGGCAAAAGACTGTTTAGAATGTGTTTTTATTTCATAAGCGAATATCTTTTTACAAGTGCTAAATTTCAAGCCAGCAACCTTACTAAAACAGTCTAAATAGCCCTACAATGCAGATAATGGCATTAGAATGGCAAAATACTGTTTAGAATGTGTTTTTATTTCATAAGCGAATATCTTTTTACAAGTGCTAAATTTCAAGCCAGCAACCTTACTATAGCCCTACAATGCAGATAATGGCATTAGAATGGCAAAACACTGTTTAGAATGTGTTTTTATTTCATAAGCGAATATCTTTTTACAAGTGCTAAATTTCAAGCCAGCAACCTTACTAAGACAGTCTAAATAGCCCTACAATGCAGATAATGGCATTAGAATGGCAAAAGACTGTTTAGAATGTGTTTTTATTTCATAAGCGAATATCTTTTTACAAGTGCTAAATTTCAAGCCAGCAACCTTACTAAGACAGTCTAAATAGCCCTACAATGCAGATAATGGCATTAGAATGGCAAAAGACTGTTTAGAATGTGTTTTTATTTCATAAGCGAATATCTTTTTACAAGTGCTAAATTTCAAGCCAGCAACCTTACTAAAACAGTCTAAATAGCCCTACAATGCAGATAATGGCATTAGAATGGCAAAAGACTGTTTAGAATGTGTTTTTATTTCATAAGCGAATATCTTTTTACAAGTGCTAAATTTCAAGCCAGCAACCTTACTAAGACAGTCTAAATAGCCCTACAATGCAGATAATGGCATTAGAATGGCAAAAGACTGTTTAGAATGTGTTTTTATTTCATAAGCGAATATCTTTTTACAAGTGCTAAATTTCAAGCCTGCAACCTTACTATAGCCCTACAATGCAGATAATGCATTAGAATGGCAAAAGACTGTTTAGAATGTGTTTTTATTTCATAAGCGAATATCTTTTTACAAGTGCTAAATTTCAAGCCTGCAACCTTACTATAGCCCTACAATGCAGATAATGGCATTAGAATGGCAAAAGACTGTTTAGAATGTGTTTTTATTTCATAAGCGAATATCTTTTTACAAGTGCTAAATTTCAAGCCAGCAACCTTACTAAGACAGTCTAAATAGCCCTACAATGCAGATAATGGCATTAGAATGGCAAAAGACTGTTTAGAATGTGTTTTTATTTCATAAGCGAATATCTTTTTACAAGTGCTAAATTTCAAGCCTGCAACCTTACTATAGCCCTACAATGCAGATAATGGCATTAGAATGGCAAAAGACTGTTTAGAATGTGTTTTTATTTCATAAGCGAATATCTTTTTACAAGTGCTAAATTTCAAGCCAGCAACCTTACTATAGCCCTACAATGCAGATAATGGCATTAGAATGGCAAAACACTGTTTAGAATGTGTTTTTATTTCATAAGCGAATATCTTTTTACAAGTGCTAAATTTCAAGCCAGCAACCTTACTAAGACAGTCTAAATAGCCCTACAATGCAGATAATGGCATTAGAATGGCAAAAGACTGTTTAGAATGTGTTTTTATTTCATAAGCGAATATCTTTTTACAAGTGCTAAATTTCAAGCCAGCAACCTTACTAAGACAGTCTAAATAGCCCTACAATGCAGATAATGGCATTAGAATGGCAAAAGACTGTTTAGAATGTGTTTTTATTTCATAAGCGAATATCTTTTTACAAGTGCTAAATTTCAAGCCTGCAACCTTACTATAGCCCTACAATGCAGATAATGGCATTAGAATGGCAAAAGACTGTTTAGAATGTGTTTTTATTTCATAAGCGAATATCTTTTTACAAGTGCTAAATTTCAAGCCTGCAACCTTACTATAGCCCTACAATGCAGATAATGGCATTAGAATGGCAAAATACTGTTTAGAATGTGTTTTTATTTCATAAGCGAATATCTTTTTACAAGTGCTAAATTTCAAGCCTGCAACCTTACTATAGCCCTACAATGCAGATAATGGCATTAGAATGGCAAAAGACTGTTTAGAATGTGTTTTTATTTCATAAGCGAATATCTTTTTACAAGTGCTAAATTTCAAGCCAGCAACCTTACTAAGACAGTCTAAATAGCCCTACAATGCAGATAATGGCATTAGAATGGCAAAAGACTGTTTAGAATGTGTTTTTATTTCATAAGCGAATATCTTTTTACAAGTGCTAAATTTCAAGCCAGCAACCTTACTAAGACAGTCTAAATAGCCCTACAATGCAGATAATGGCATTAGAATGGCAAAAGACTGTTTAGAATGTGTTTTTATTTCATAAGCGAATATCTTTTTACAAGTGCTAAATTTCAAGCCTGCAACCTTACTATAGCCCTACAATGCAGATAATGGCATTAGAATGGCAAAAGACTGTTTAGAATGTGTTTTTATTTCATAAGCGAATATCTTTTTACAAGTGCTAAATTTCAAGCCTGCAACCTTACTATAGCCCTACAATGCAGATAATGGCATTAGAATGGCAAAAGACTGTTTAGAATGTGTTTTTATTTCATAAGCGAATATCTTTTTACAAGTGCTAAATTTCAAGCCTGCAACCTTACTATAGCCCTACAATGCAGATAATGGCATTAGAATGGCAAAAGACTGTTTAGAATGTGTTTTTATTTCATAAGCGAATATCTTTTTACAAGTGCTAAATTTCAAGCCAGCAACCTTACTATAGCCCTACAATGCAGATAATGGCATTAGAATGGCAAAACACTGTTTAGAATGTGTTTTTATTTCATAAGCGAATATCTTTTTACAAGTGCAAAATTTCAAGCCAGCAACCTTACTAAGACAGTCTAAATAGCCCTACAATGCAGATAATGGCATTAGAATGGCAAAAGACTGTTTAGAATGTGTTTTTATTTCATAAGCGAATATCTTTTTACAAGTGCTAAATTTCAAGCCTGCAACCTTACTATAGCCCTACAATGCAGATAATGGCATTAGAATGGCAAAAGACTGTTTAGAATGTGTTTTTATTTCATAAGCGAATATCTTTTTACAAGTGCTAAATTTCAAGCCTGCAACCTTACTATAGCCCTACAATGCAGATAATGGCATTAGAATGGCAAAAGACTGTTTAGAATGTGTTTTTATTTCATAAGCGAATATCTTTTTACAAGTGCTAAATTTCAAGCCAGCAACCTTACTATAGCCCTACAATGCAGATAATGGCATTAGAATGGCAAAAGACTGTTTAGAATGTGTTTTTATTTCATAAGCGAATATCTTTTTACAAGTGCTAAATTTCAAGCCTGCAACCTTACTATAGCCCTACAATGCAGATAATGGCATTAGAATGGCAAAAGACTGTTTAGAATGTGTTTTTATTTCATAAGCGAATATCTTTTTACAAGTGCTAAATTTCAAGCCTGCAACCTTACTATAGCCCTACAATGCAGATAATGGCATTAGAATGGCAAAAGACTGTTTAGAATGTGTTTTTATTTCATAAGCAAATATCTTTTTACAAGTGCTAAATTTCAAGCCAGCAACCTTACTATAGCCCTACAATGCAGATAATGGCATTAGAATGGCAAAAGACTGTTTAGAATGTGTTTTTATTTCATAAGCGAATATCTTTTTACAAGTGCTAAATTTCAAGCCAGCAACCTTACTAAGACAGTCTAAATAGCCCTACAATGCAGATAATGGCATTAGAATGGCAAAAGACTGTTTAGAATGTGTTTTTATTTCATAAGCGAATATCTTTTTACAAGTGCTAAATTTCAAGCCTGCAACCTTACTATAGCCCTACAATGCAGATAATGGCATTAGAATGGCAAAAGACTGTTTAGAATGTGTTTTTATTTCATAAGCGAATATCTTTTTACAAGTGCTAAATTTCAAGCCAGCAACCTTACTAAGACAGTCTAAATAGCCCTACAATGCAGATAATGGCATTAGAATGGCAAAAGACTATTTAGAATGTGTTTTTATTTCATAAGCGAATATCTTTTTACAAGTGCTAAATTTCAAGCCAGCAACCTTACTAAGACAGTCTAAATAGCCCTACAATGCAGATAATGGCATTAGAATGGCAAAAGACTGTTTAGAATGTGTTTTTATTTCATAAGCGAATATCTTTTTACAAGTGCTAAATTTCAAGCCAGCAACCTTACTAAGACAGTCTAAATAGCCCTACAATGCAGATAATGGCATTAGAATGGCAAAAGACTGTTTAGAATGTGTTTTTATTTCATAAGCGAATATCTTTTTACAAGTGCTAGATTTCAAGCCAGCAACCTTACTAAGACAGTCTAAATAGCCCTTCAATGCAGATAATGGCATTAGAATGGCAAAAGACTGTTTAGAATGTGTTTTTATTTCATAAGCGAATATCTTTTTACAAGTGCTAAATTTCAAGCCAGCAACCTTACTAAGACAGTCTAAATAGCCCTACAATGCAGATAATGGCATTAGAATGGCAAAAGACTGTTTAGAATGTGTTTTTATTTCATAAGCGAATATCTTTTTACAAGTGCTAAATTTCAAGCCAGCAACCTTACTAAGACAGTCTAAATAGCCCTACAATGCAGATAATGGCATTAGAATGGCAAAAGACTGTTTAGAATGTGTTTTTATTTCATAAGCGAATATCTTTTTACAAGTGCTAAATTTCAAGCCTGCAACCTTACTATAGCCCTACAATGCAGATAATGGCATTAGAATGGCAAAAGACTGTTTAGAATGTGTTTTTATTTCATAAGCGAATATCTTTTTACAAGTGCTAAATTTCAAGCCTGCAACCTTACTATAGCCCTACAATGCAGATAATGGCATTAGAATGGCAAAAGACTGTTTAGAATGTGTTTTTATTTCATAAGCAAATATCTTTTTACAAGTGCTAAATTTCAAGCCAGCAACCTTACTATAGCCCTACAATGCAGATAATGGCATTAGAATGGCAAAAGACTGTTTAGAATGTGTTTTTATTTCATAAGCGAATATCTTTTTACAAGTGCTAAATTTCAAGCCAGCAACCTTACTAAGACAGTCTAAATAGCCCTACAATGCAGATAATGGCATTAGAATGGCAAAAGACTGTTTAGAATGTGTTTTTATTTCATAAGCGAATATCTTTTTACAAGTGCTAAATTTCAAGCCTGCAACCTTACTATAGCCCTACAATGCAGATAATGGCATTAGAATGGCAAAAGACTGTTTAGAATGTGTTTTTATTTCATAAGCGAATATCTTTTTACAAGTGCTAAATTTCAAGCCAGCAACCTTACTATAGCCCTACAATGCAGATAATGGCATTAGAATGGCAAAAGACTGTTTAGAATGTGTTTTTATTTCATAAGCGAATATCTTTTTACAAGTGCTAAATTTCAAGCCTGCAACCTTACTATAGCCCTACAATGCAGATAATGGCATTAGAATGGCAAAAGACTGTTTAGAATGTGTTTTTATTTCATAAGCGAATATCTTTTTACAAGTGCTAAATTTCAAGCCAGCAACCTTACTAAGACAGTCTAAATAGCCCTACAATGCAGATAATGGCATTAGAATGGCAAAAGACTGTTTAGAATGTGTTTTTATTTCATAAGCGAATATCTTTTTACAAGTGCTAAATTTCAAGCCTGCAACCTTACTATAGCCCTACAATGCAGATAATGGCATTAGAATGGCAAAAGACTGTTTAGAATGTGTTTTTATTTCATAAGCGAATATCTTTTTACAAGTGCTAAATTTCAAGCAAGCAACCTTACTAAGACAGTCTAAATAGCCCTACAATGCAGATAATGGCATTAGAATGGCAAAAGACTGTTTAGAATGTGTTTTTATTTCATAAGCAAATATCTTTTTACAAGTGCTAAATTTCAAGCCTGCAACCTTACTATAGCCCTACAATGCAGATAATGGCATTAGAATGGCAAAAGACTGTTTAGAATGTGTTTTTATTTCATAAGCGAATATCTTTTTACAAGTGCTAAATTTCAAGCCAGCAACCTTACTAAGACAGTCTAAATAGCCCTACAATGCAGATAATGGCATTAGAATGGCAAAAGACTATTTAGAATGTGTTTTTATTTCATAAGCGAATATCTTTTTACAAGTGCTAAATTTCAAGCCAGCAACCTTACTAAGACAGTCTAAATAGCCCTACAATGCAGATAATGGCATTAGAATGGCAAAAGACTGTTTAGAATGTGTTTTTATTTCATAAGCGAATATCTTTTTACAAGTGCTAAATTTCAAGCCAGCAACCTTACTAAGACAGTCTAAATAGCCCTACAATGCAGATAATGGCATTAGAATGGCAAAAGACTGTTTAGAATGTGTTTTTATTTCATAAGCGAATATCTTTTTACAAGTGCTAAATTTCAAGCCAGCAACCTTACTAAGACAGTCTAAATAGCCCTACAATGCAGATAATGGCATTAGAATGGCAAAAGACTGTTTAGAATGTGTTTTTATTTCATAAGCGAATATCTTTTTACAAGTGCTAAATTTCAAGCCTGCAACCTTACTATAGCCCTACAATGCAGATAATGGCATTAGAATGGCAAAAGACTGTTTAGAATGTGTTTTTATTTCATAAGCGAATATCTTTTTACAAGTGCTAAATTTCAAGCCTGCAACCTTACTATAGCCCTACAATGCAGATAATGGCATTAGAATGGCAAAAGACTGTTTAGAATGTGTTTTTATTTCATAAGCGAATATCTTTTTACAAGTGCTAAATTTCAAGCCAGCAACTTTACTATAGCCCTACAATGCAGATAATGGCATTAGAATGGCAAAACACTGTTTAGAATGTGTTTTTATTTCATAAGCGAATATCTTTTTACAAGTGCTAAATTTCAAGCCAGCAACCTTACTAAGACAGTCTAAATAGCCCTACAATGCAGATAATGGCATTAGAATGGCAAAAGACTGTTTAGAATGTGTTTTTATTTCATAAGCGAATATCTTTTTACAAGTGCTAAATTTCAAGCCTGCAACCTTACTATAGCCCTACAATGCAGATAATGGCATTAGAATGGCAAAAGACTGTTTAGAATGTGTTTTTATTTCATAAGCGAATATCTTTTTACAAGTGTTAAATTTCAAGCCTGCAACCTTACTATAGCCCTACAATGCAGATAATGGCATTAGAATGGCAAAAGACTGTTTAGAATGTGTTTTTATTTCATAAGCGAATATCTTTTTACAAGTGCTAAATTTCAAGCCAGCAACCTTACTATAGCCCTACAATGCAGATAATGGCATTAGAATGGCAAAAGACTGTTTAGAATGTGTTTTTATTTCATAAGCGAATATCTTTTTACAAGTGCTAAATTTCAAGCCAGCAACCTTACTATAGCCCTACAATGCAGATAATGGCATTAGAATGGCAAAAGACTGTTTAGAATGTGTTTTTATTTCATAAGCGAATATCTTTTTACAAGTGCTAAATTTCAAGCCAGCAACCTTACTAAGACAGTCTAAATAGCCCTACAATGCAGATAATGGCATTAGAATGGCAAAAGACTGTTTAGAATGTGTTTTTATTTCATAAGCGAATATCTTTTTACAAGTGCTAAATTTCAAGCCTGCAACCTTACTATAGCCCTACAATGCAGATAATGGCATTAGAATGGCAAAAGACTGTTTAGAATGTGTTTTTATTTCATAAGCGAATATCTTTTTACAAGTGCTAAATTTCAAGCCAGCAACCTTACTAAGACAGTCTAAATAGCCCTACAATGCAGATAATGGCATTAGAATGGCAAAAGACTGTTTAGAATGTGTTTTTATTTCATAAGCAAATATCTTTTTACAAGTGCTAAATTTCAAGCCTGCAACCTTACTATAGCCCTACAATGCAGATAATGGCATTAGAATGGCAAAAGACTGTTTAGAATGTGTTTTTATTTCATAAGCGAATATCTTTTTACAAGTGCTAAATTTCAAGCCAGCAACCTTACTAAGACAGTCTAAATAGCCCTACAATGCAGATAATGGCATTAGAATGGCAAAAGACTATTTAGAATGTGTTTTTATTTCATAAGCGAATATCTTTTTACAAGTGCTAAATTTCAAGCCAGCAACCTTACTAAGACAGTCTAAATAGCCCTACAATGCAGATAATGGCATTAGAATGACAAAAGACTGTTTAGAATGTGTTTTTATTTCATAAGCGAATATCTTTTTACAAGTGCTAAATTTCAAGCCAGCAACCTTACTAAGACAGTCTAAATAGCCCTACAATGCAGATAATGGCATTAGAATGGCAAAAGACTGTTTAGAATGTGTTTTTATTTCATAAGCTAATATCTTTTTACAAGTGCTAAATTTCAAGCCAGCAACCTTACTAAGACAGTCTAAATAGCCCTTCAATGCAGATAATGGCATTAGAATGGCAAAAGACTGTTTAGAATGTGTTTTTATTTCATAAGCGAATATCTTTTGACAAGTGCTAAATTTCAAGCCAGCAACCTTACTAAGACAGTCTAAATAGCCCTACAATGCAGATAATGGCATTAGAATGGCAAAAGACTGTTTAGAATGTGTTTTTATTTCATAAGCGAATATCTTTTTACAAGTGCTAAATTTCAAGCCAGCAACCTTACTAAGACAGTCTAAATAGCCCTACAATGCAGATAATGGCATTAGAATGGCAAAAGACTGTTTAGAATGTGTTTTTATTTCATAAGCGAATATCTTTTTACAAGTGCTAAATTTCAAGCCTGCAACCTTACTATAGCCCTACAATGCAGATAATGGCATTAGAATGGCAAAAGACTGTTTAGAATGTGTTTTTATTTCATAAGCGAATATCTTTTTACAAGTGCTAAATTTCAAGCCTGCAACCTTACTATAGCCCTACAATGCAGATAATGGCATTAGAATGGCAAAAGACTGTTTAGAATGTGTTTTTATTTCATAAGCGAATATCTTTTTACAAGTGCTAAATTTCAAGCCAGCAACCTTACTATAGCCCTACAATGCAGATAATGGCATTAGAATGGCAAAAGACTGTTTAGAATGTGTTTTTATTTCATAAGCGAATATCTTTTTACAAGTGCTAAATTTCAAGCCTGCAACCTTACTATAGCCCTACAATGCAGATAATGGCATTAGAATGGCAAAAGACTGTTTAGAATGTGTTTTTATTTCATAAGCGAATATCTTTTTACAAGTGCTAAATTTCAAGCCTGCAACCTTACTATAGCCCTACAATGCAGATAATGGCATTAGAATGGCAAAAGACTGTTTAGAATGTGTTTTTATTTCATAAGCAAATATCTTTTTACAAGTGCTAAATTTCAAGCCAGCAACCTTACTATAGCCCTACAATGCAGATAATGGCATTAGAATGGCAAAAGACTGTTTAGAATGTGTTTTTATTTCATAAGCGAATATCTTTTTACAAGTGCTAAATTTCAAGCCAGCAACCTTACTAAGACAGTCTAAATAGCCCTACAATGCAGATAATGGCATTAGAATGGCAAAAGACTGTTTAGAATGTGTTTTTATTTCATAAGCGAATATCTTTTTACAAGTGCTAAATTTCAAGCCTGCAACCTTACTATAGCCCTACAATGCAGATAATGGCATTAGAATGGCAAAAGACTGTTTAGAATGTGTTTTTATTTCATAAGCGAATATCTTTTTACAAGTGCTAAATTTCAAGCCAGCAACCTTACTAAGACAGTCTAAATAGCCCTACAATGCAGATAATGGCATTAGAATGGCAAAAGACTATTTAGAATGTGTTTTTATTTCATAAGCGAATATCTTTTTACAAGTGCTAAATTTCAAGCCAGCAACCTTACTAAGACAGTCTAAATAGCCCTACAATGCAGATAATGGCATTAGAATGGCAAAAGACTGTTTAGAATGTGTTTTTATTTCATAAGCGAATATCTTTTTACAAGTGCTAAATTTCAAGCCAGCAACCTTACTAAGACAGTCTAAATAGCCCTACAATGCAGATAATGGCATTAGAATGGCAAAAGACTGTTTAGAATGTGTTTTTATTTCATAAGCGAATATCTTTTTACAAGTGCTAGATTTCAAGCCAGCAACCTTACTAAGACAGTCTAAATAGCCCTTCAATGCAGATAATGGCATTAGAATGGCAAAAGACTGTTTAGAATGTGTTTTTATTTCATAAGCGAATATCTTTTTACAAGTGCTAAATTTCAAGCCAGCAACCTTACTAAGACAGTCTAAATAGCCCTACAATGCAGATAATGGCATTAGAATGGCAAAAGACTGTTTAGAATGTGTTTTTATTTCATAAGCGAATATCTTTTTACAAGTGCTAAATTTCAAGCCAGCAACCTTACTAAGACAGTCTAAATAGCCCTACAATGCAGATAATGGCATTAGAATGGCAAAAGACTGTTTAGAATGTGTTTTTATTTCATAAGCGAATATCTTTTTACAAGTGCTAAATTTCAAGCCTGCAACCTTACTATAGCCCTACAATGCAGATAATGGCATTAGAATGGCAAAAGACTGTTTAGAATGTGTTTTTATTTCATAAGCGAATATCTTTTTACAAGTGCTAAATTTCAAGCCTGCAACCTTACTATAGCCCTACAATGCAGATAATGGCATTAGAATGGCAAAAGACTGTTTAGAATGTGTTTTTATTTCATAAGCAAATATCTTTTTACAAGTGCTAAATTTCAAGCCAGCAACCTTACTATAGCCCTACAATGCAGATAATGGCATTAGAATGGCAAAAGACTGTTTAGAATGTGTTTTTATTTCATAAGCGAATATCTTTTTACAAGTGCTAAATTTCAAGCCAGCAACCTTACTAAGACAGTCTAAATAGCCCTACAATGCAGATAATGGCATTAGAATGGCAAAAGACTGTTTAGAATGTGTTTTTATTTCATAAGCGAATATCTTTTTACAAGTGCTAAATTTCAAGCCTGCAACCTTACTATAGCCCTACAATGCAGATAATGGCATTAGAATGGCAAAAGACTGTTTAGAATGTGTTTTTATTTCATAAGCGAATATCTTTTTACAAGTGCTAAATTTCAAGCCAGCAACCTTACTATAGCCCTACAATGCAGATAATGGCATTAGAATGGCAAAAGACTGTTTAGAATGTGTTTTTATTTCATAAGCGAATATCTTTTTACAAGTGCTAAATTTCAAGCCTGCAACCTTACTATAGCCCTACAATGCAGATAATGGCATTAGAATGGCAAAAGACTGTTTAGAATGTGTTTTTATTTCATAAGCGAATATCTTTTTACAAGTGCTAAATTTCAAGCCAGCAACCTTACTAAGACAGTCTAAATAGCCCTACAATGCAGATAATGGCATTAGAATGGCAAAAGACTGTTTAGAATGTGTTTTTATTTCATAAGCGAATATCTTTTTACAAGTGCTAAATTTCAAGCCTGCAACCTTACTATAGCCCTACAATGCAGATAATGGCATTAGAATGGCAAAAGACTGTTTAGAATGTGTTTTTATTTCATAAGCGAATATCTTTTTACAAGTGCTAAATTTCAAGCAAGCAACCTTACTAAGACAGTCTAAATAGCCCTACAATGCAGATAATGGCATTAGAATGGCAAAAGACTGTTTAGAATGTGTTTTTATTTCATAAGCAAATATCTTTTTACAAGTGCTAAATTTCAAGCCTGCAACCTTACTATAGCCCTACAATGCAGATAATGGCATTAGAATGGCAAAAGACTGTTTAGAATGTGTTTTTATTTCATAAGCGAATATCTTTTTACAAGTGCTAAATTTCAAGCCAGCAACCTTACTAAGACAGTCTAAATAGCCCTACAATGCAGATAATGGCATTAGAATGGCAAAAGACTATTTAGAATGTGTTTTTATTTCATAAGCGAATATCTTTTTACAAGTGCTAAATTTCAAGCCAGCAACCTTACTAAGACAGTCTAAATAGCCCTACAATGCAGATAATGGCATTAGAATGGCAAAAGACTGTTTAGAATGTGTTTTTATTTCATAAGCGAATATCTTTTTACAAGTGCTAAATTTCAAGCCAGCAACCTTACTAAGACAGTCTAAATAGCCCTACAATGCAGATAATGGCATTAGAATGGCAAAAGACTGTTTAGAATGTGTTTTTATTTCATAAGCGAATATCTTTTTACAAGTGCTAAATTTCAAGCCAGCAACCTTACTAAGACAGTCTAAATAGCCCTACAATGCAGATAATGGCATTAGAATGGCAAAAGACTGTTTAGAATGTGTTTTTATTTCATAAGCGAATATCTTTTTACAAGTGCTAAATTTCAAGCCTGCAACCTTACTATAGCCCTACAATGCAGATAATGGCATTAGAATGGCAAAAGACTGTTTAGAATGTGTTTTTATTTCATAAGCGAATATCTTTTTACAAGTGCTAAATTTCAAGCCTGCAACCTTACTATAGCCCTACAATGCAGATAATGGCATTAGAATGGCAAAAGACTGTTTAGAATGTGTTTTTATTTCATAAGCGAATATCTTTTTACAAGTGCTAAATTTCAAGCCAGCAACTTTACTATAGCCCTACAATGCAGATAATGGCATTAGAATGGCAAAACACTGTTTAGAATGTGTTTTTATTTCATAAGCGAATATCTTTTTACAAGTGCTAAATTTCAAGCCAGCAACCTTACTAAGACAGTCTAAATAGCCCTACAATGCAGATAATGGCATTAGAATGGCAAAAGACTGTTTAGAATGTGTTTTTATTTCATAAGCGAATATCTTTTTACAAGTGCTAAATTTCAAGCCTGCAACCTTACTATAGCCCTACAATGCAGATAATGGCATTAGAATGGCAAAAGACTGTTTAGAATGTGTTTTTATTTCATAAGCGAATATCTTTTTACAAGTGTTAAATTTCAAGCCTGCAACCTTACTATAGCCCTACAATGCAGATAATGGCATTAGAATGGCAAAAGACTGTTTAGAATGTGTTTTTATTTCATAAGCGAATATCTTTTTACAAGTGCTAAATTTCAAGCCAGCAACCTTACTATAGCCCTACAATGCAGATAATGGCATTAGAATGGCAAAAGACTGTTTAGAATGTGTTTTTATTTCATAAGCGAATATCTTTTTACAAGTGCTAAATTTCAAGCCAGCAACCTTACTAAGACAGTCTAAATAGCCCTACAATGCAGATAATGGCATTAGAATGGCAAAAGACTGTTTAGAATGTGTTTTTATTTCATAAGCGAATATCTTTTTACAAGTGCTAAATTTCAAGCCTGCAACCTTACTATAGCCCTACAATGCAGATAATGGCATTAGAATGGCAAAAGACTGTTTAGAATGTGTTTTTATTTCATAAGCGAATATCTTTTTACAAGTGTTAAATTTCAAGCCTGCAACCTTACTATAGCCCTACAATGCAGATAATGGCATTAGAATGGCAAAAGACTGTTTAGAATGTGTTTTTATTTCATAAGCGAATATCTTTTTACAAGTGCTAAATTTCAAGCCAGCAACCTTACTAAGACAGTCTAAATAGCCCTACAATGCAGATAATGGCATTAGAATGGCAAAAGACTATTTAGAATGTGTTTTTATTTCATAAGCGAATATCTTTTTACAAGTGCTAAATTTCAAGCCAGCAACCTTACTAAGACAGTCTAAATAGCCCTACAATGCAGATAATGGCATTAGAATGACAAAAGACTGTTTAGAATGTGTTTTTATTTCATAAGCGAATATCTTTTTACAAGTGCTAAATTTCAAGCCAGCAACCTTACTAAGACAGTCTAAATAGCCCTACAATGCAGATAATGGCATTAGAATGGCAAAAGACTGTTTAGAATGTGTTTTTATTTCATAAGCTAATATCTTTTTACAAGTGCTAAATTTCAAGCCAGCAACCTTACTAAGACAGTCTAAATAGCCCTTCAATGCAGATAATGGCATTAGAATGGCAAAAGACTGTTTAGAATGTGTTTTTATTTCATAAGCGAATATCTTTTGACAAGTGCTAAATTTCAAGCCAGCAACCTTACTAAGACAGTCTAAATAGCCCTACAATGCAGATAATGGCATTAGAATGGCAAAAGACTGTTTAGAATGTGTTTTTATTTCATAAGCGAATATCTTTTTACAAGTGCTAAATTTCAAGCCAGCAACCTTACTAAGACAGTCTAAATAGCCCTACAATGCAGATAATGGCATTAGAAAGGCAAAAGACTGTTTAGAATGTGTTTTTATTTCATAAGCGAATATCTTTTTACAAGTGCTAAATTTCAAGCCTGCAACCTTACTATAGCCCTACAATGCAGATAATGGCATTAGAATGGCAAAAGACTGTTTAGAATGTGTTTTTATTTCATAAGCGAATATCTTTTTACAAGTGCTAAATTTCAAGCCTGCAACCTTACTATAGCCCTACAATGCAGATAATGGCATTAGAATGGCAAAAGACTGTTTAGAATGTGTTTTTATTTCATAAGCGAATATCTTTTTACAAGTGCTAAATTTCAAGCCAGCAACCTTACTAAGACAGTCTAAATAGCCCTACAATGCAGATAATGGCATTAGAATGGCAAAAGACTGTTTAGAATGTGTTTTTATTTCATAAGCGAATATCTTTTTACAAGTGCTAAATTTCAAGCCAGCAACCTTACTAAGACAGTCTAAATAGCCCTACAATGCAGATAATGGCATTAGAATGGCAAAAGACTGTTTAGAATGTGTTTTTATTTCATAAGCGAATATCTTTTTACAAGTGCTAAATTTCAAGCCAGCAACCTTACTAAGACAGTCTAAATAGCCTACAATGCAGATAATGGCATTAGAATGGCAAAAGACTGTTTAGAATGTGTTTTTATTTCATAAGCGAATATCTTTTTACAAGTGCTAAATTTCAAGCCAGCAACCTTACTAAGACAGTCTAAATAGCCCTTCAATGCAGATAATGGCATTAGAATGGCAAAAGACTGTTTAGAATGTGTTTTTATTTCATAAGCGAATATCTTTTTACAAGTGCTAAATTTCAAGCCAGCAACCTTACTAAGACAGTCTAAATAGCCCTACAATGCAGATAATGGCATTAGAATGGCAAAAGACTGTTTAGAATGTGTTTTTATTTCATAAGCGAATATCTTTTTACAAGTGCTAAATTTCAAGCCTGCAACCTTACTATAGCCCTACAATGCAGATAATGGCATTAGAATGGCAAAAGACTGTTTAGAATGTGTTTTTATTTCATAAGCGAATATCTTTTTACAAGTGCTAAATTTCAAGCCTGCAACCTTACTATAGCCCTACAATGCAGATAATGGCATTAGAATGGCAAAAGACTGTTTAGAATGTGTTTTTATTTCATAAGCGAATATCTTTTTACAAGTGCTAAATTTCAAGCCAGCAACCTTACTAAGACAGTCTAAATAGCCCTTCAATGCAGATAATGGCATTAGAATGGCAAAAGACTGTTTAGAATGTGTTTTTATTTCATAAGCGAATATCTTTTTACAAGTGCTAAATTTCAAGCCAGCAACCTTACTAAGACAGTCTAAATAGCCTACAATGCAGATAATGGCATTAGAATGGCAAAAGACTGTTTAGAATGTGTTTTTATTTCATAAGCGAATATCTTTTTACAAGTGCTAAATTTCAAGCCTGCAACCTTACTATAGCCCTACAATGCAGATAATGGCATTAGAATGGCAAAAGACTGTTTAGAATGTGTTTTTATTTCATAAGCGAATATCTTTTTACAAGTGCTAAATTTCAAGCCAGCAACCTTACTATAGCCCTACAATGCAGATAATGGCATTAGAATGGCAAAAGACTGTTTAGAATGTGTTTTTATTTCATAAGCGAATATCTTTTTACAAGTGCTAAATTTCAAGCCTGCAACCTTACTATAGCCCTACAATGCAGATAATGGCATTAGAATGGCAAAAGACTGTTTAGAATGTGTTTTTATTTCATAAGCGAATATCTTTTTACAAGTGCTAAATTTCAAGCCAGCAACCTTACTAAGACAGTCTAAATAGCCCTACAATGCAGATAATGGCATTAGAATGGCAAAAGACTGTTTAGAATGTGTTTTTATTTCATAAGCGAATATCTTTTTACAAGTGCTAAATTTCAAGCCTGCAACCTTACTATAGCCCTACAATGCAGATAATGGCATTAGAATGGCAAAAGACTGTTTAGAATGTGTTTTTATTTCATAAGCGAATATCTTTTTACAAGTGCTAAATTTCAAGCCTGCAACCTTACTATAGCCCTACAATGCAGATAATGGCATTAGAATGGCAAAAGACTGTTTAGAATGTGTTTTTATTTCATAAGCGAATATCTTTTTACAAGTGCTAAATTTCAAGCCAGCAACCTTACTATAGCCCTACAATGCAGATAATGGCATTAGAATGGCAAAAGACTGTTTAGAATGTGTTTTTATTTCATAAGCGAATATCTTTTTACAAGTGCTAAATTTCAAGCCAGCAACCTTACTAAGACAGTCTAAATAGCCCTACAATGCAGATAATGGCATTAGAATGGCAAAAGACTGTTTAGAATGTGTTTTTATTTCATAAGCGAATATCTTTTTACAAGTGCTAAATTTCAAGCCAGCAACCTTACTATAGCCCTACAATGCAGATAATGGCATTAGAATGGCAAAAGACTGTTTAGAATGTGTTTTTATTTCATAAGCGAATATCTTTTTACAAGTGCTAAATTTCAAGCCTGCAACCTTACTAAGCTACAAATAGCCCTACAATGCAGATAATGGCATTAGAATGGCAAAAGACTGTTTAGAATGTGTTTTTATTTCATAAGCGAATATCTTTTTACAAGTGCTAAATTTCAAGCCAGCAACCTTACTAAGACAGTCTAAATAGCCCTACAATGCAGATAATGGCATTAGAATGGCAAAAGACTGTTTAGAATGTGTTTTTATTTCATAAGCGAATATCTTTTTACAAGTGCTAAATTTCAAGCGAGCAACCTTACTAAGACAGTCTAAATAGCCCTACAATGCAGATAATGGCATTAGAATGGCAAAAGACTGTTTAGAATGTGTTTTTATTTCATAAGCGAATATCTTTTTACAAGTGCTAAATTTCAAGCCAGCAACCTTACTAAGACAGTCTAAATAGCCCTACAATGCAGATAATGGCATTAGAATGGCAAAAGACTGTTTAGAATGTGTTTTTATTTCATAAGCGAATATCTTTTTACAAGTGCTAAATTTCAAGCCTGCAACCTTACTATAGCCCTACAATGCAGATAATGGCATTAGAATGGCAAAAGACTGTTTAGAATGTGTTTTTATTTCATAAGCGAATATCTTTTTACAAGTGCTAAATTTCAAGCCAGCAACCTTACTAAGACAGTCTAAATAGCCCTACAATGCAGATAATGGCATTAGAATGGCAAAAGACTGTTTAGAATGTGTTTTTATTTCATAAGCGAATATCTTTTTACAAGTGCTAAATTTCAAGCCAGCAACCTTACTAAGACAGTCTAAATAGCCCTACAATGCAGATAATGGCATTAGAATGGCAAAAGACTGTTTAGAATGTGTTTTTATTTCATAAGCGAATATCTTTTTACAAGTGCTAAATTTCAAGCCAGCAACCTTACTAAGACAGTCTAAATAGCCCTACAATGCAGATAATGGCATTAGAATGGCAAAAGACTGTTTAGAATGTGTTTTTATTTCATAAGCGAATATCTTTTTACAAGTGCTAAATTTCAAGCCAGCAACCTTACTATAGCCCTACAATGCAGATAATGGCATTAGAATGGCAAAAGACTGTTTAGAATGTGTTTTTATTTCATAAGCGAATATCTTTTTACAAGTGCTAAATTTCAAGCCTGCAACCTTACTATAGCCCTACAATGCAGATAATGGCATTAGAATGGCAAAAGACTGTTTAGAATGTGTTTTTATTTCATAAGCGAATATCTTTTTACAAGTGCTAAATTTCAAGCCAGCAACCTTACTAAGACAGTCTAAATAGCCCTACAATGCAGATAATGGCATTAGAATGGCAAAAGACTGTTTAGAATGTGTTTTTATTTCATAAGCGAATATCTTTTTACAAGTGCTAAATTTCAAGCCTGCAACCTTACTATAGCCCTACAATGCAGATAATGGCATTAGAATGGCAAAAGACTGTTTAGAATGTGTTTTTATTTCATAAGCGAATATCTTTTTACAAGTGCTACATTTCAAGCCAGCAACCTTACTATAGCCCTACAATGCAGATAATGGCATTAGAATGGCAAAAGACTGTTTAGAATGTGTTTTTATTTCATAAGCGAATATCTTTTTACAAGTGCTAAATTTCAAGCCTGCAACCTTACTATAGCCCTACAATGCAGATAATGGCATTAGAATGGCAAAAGACTGTTTAGAATGTGTTTTTATTTCATAAGCGAATATCTTTTTACAAGTGCTAAATTTCAAGCCAGCAACCTTACTATAGCCCTACAATGCAGATAATGGCATTAGAATGGCAAAAGACTGTTTAGAATGTGTTTTTATTTCATAAGCGAATATCTTTTTACAAGTGCTAAATTTCAAGCCAGCAACCTTACTATAGCCCTACAATGCAGATAATGGCATTATAATGGCAAAAGACTGTTTAGAATGTGTTTTTATTTCATAAGCGAATATCTTTTTACAAGTGCTAAATTTCAAGCCAGCAACCTTACTAAGACAGTCTAAATAGCCCTACAATGCAGATAATGGCATTAGAATGGCAAAAGACTGTTTAGAATGTGTTTTTATTTCATAAGCGAATATCTTTTTACAAGTGCTAAATTTCAAGCCAGCAACCTTACTAAGACAGTCTAAATAGCCCTACAATGCAGATAATGGCATTAGAATGGCAAAAGACTGTTTAGAATGTGTTTTTATTTCATAAGCGAATATCTTTTTACAAGTGCTAAATTTCAAGCCAGCAACCTTACTATAGCCCTACAATGCAGATAATGGCATTAGAATGGCAAAAGACTGTTTAGAATGTGTTTTTATTTCATAAGCGAATATCTTTTTACAAGTGCTAAATTTCAAGCCTGCAACCTTACTATAGCCCTACAATGCAGATAATGGCATTAGAATGGCAAAAGACTGTTTAGAATGTGTTTTTATTTCATAAGCGAATATCTTTTTACAAGTGCTAAATTTCAAGCCAGCAACCTTACTAAGACAGTCTAAATAGCCCTACAATGCAGATAATGGCATTAGAATGGCAAAAGACTGTTTAGAATGTGTTTTTATTTCATAAGCGAATATCTTTTTACAAGTGCTAAATTTCAAGCCTGCAACCTTACTATAGCCCTACAATGCAGATAATGGCATTAGAATGGCAAAAGACTGTTTAGAATGTGTTTTTATTTCATAAGCGAATATCTTTTTACAAGTGCTACATTTCAAGCCAGCAACCTTACTATAGCCCTACAATGCAGATAATGGCATTAGAATGGCAAAAGACTGTTTAGAATGTGTTTTTATTTCATAAGCGAATATCTTTTTACAAGTGCTAAATTTCAAGCCTGCAACCTTACTATAGCCCTACAATGCAGATAATGGCATTAGAATGGCAAAAGACTGTTTAGAATGTGTTTTTATTTCATAAGCGAATATCTTTTTACAAGTGCTAAATTTCAAGCCAGCAACCTTACTATAGCCCTACAATGCAGATAATGGCATTAGAATGGCAAAAGACTGTTTAGAATGTGTTTTTATTTCATAAGCGAATATCTTTTTACAAGTGCTAAATTTCAAGCCAGCAACCTTACTATAGCCCTACAATGCAGATAATGGCATTAGAATGGCAAAAGACTGTTTAGAATGTGTTTTTATTTCATAAGCGAATATCTTTTTACAAGTGCTAAATTTCAAGCCAGCAACCTTACTAAGACAGTCTAAATAGCCCTACAATGCAGATAATGGCATTAGAATGGCAAAAGACTGTTTAGAATGTGTTTTTATTTCATAAGCGAATATCTTTTTACAAGTGCTAAATTTCAAGCCTGCGACCTTACTAAGACAGTCTAAATAGCCCTTCAATGCAGATAATGGCATTAGAATGGCAAAAGACTGTTTAGAATGTGTTTTTATTTCATAAGCGAATATCTTTTTACAAGTGCTAAATTTCAAGCCAGCAACCTTACTAAGACAGTCTAAATAGCCCTACAATGCAGATAATGGCATTAGAATGGCAAAAGACTGTTTAGAATGTGTTTTTATTTCATAAGCGAATATCTTTTTACAAGTGCTAAATTTCAAGCCTGCAACCTTACTATAGCCCTACAATGCAGATAATGGCATTAGAATGGCAAAAGACTGTTTAGAATGTGTTTTTATTTCATAAGCGAATATCTTTTTACAAGTGCTAAATTTCAAGCCTGCAACCTTACTATAGCCCTACAATGCAGATAATGGCATTAGAATGGCAAAAGACTGTTTAGAATGTGTTTTTATTTCATAAGCGAATATCTTTTTACAAGTGCTACATTTCAAGCCAGCAACCTTACTATAGCCCTACAATGCAGATAATGGCATTAGAATGGCAAAAGACTGTTTAGAATGTGTTTTTATTTCATAAGCGAATATCTTTTTACAAGTGCTAAATTTCAAGCCTGCGACCTTACTAAGACAGTCTAAATAGCCCTTCAATGCAGATAATGGCATTAGAATGGCAAAAGACTGTTTAGAATGTGTTTTTATTTCATAAGCGAATATCTTTTTACAAGTGCTAAATTTCAAGCCAGCAACCTTACTAAGACAGTCTAAATAGCCCTACAATGCAGATAATGGCATTAGAATGGCAAAAGACTGTTTAGAATGTGTTTTTATTTCATAAGCGAATATCTTTTTACAAGTGCTAAATTTCAAGCCTGCAACCTTACTATAGCCCTACAATGCAGATAATGGCATTAGAATGGCAAAAGACTGTTTAGAATGTGTTTTTATTTCATAAGCGAATATCTTTTTACAAGTGCTAAATTTCAAGCCTGCAACCTTACTATAGCCCTACAATGCAGATAATGGCATTAGAATGGCAAAAGACTGTTTAGAATGTGTTTTTATTTCATAAGCGAATATCTTTTTACAAGTGCTACATTTCAAGCCAGCAACCTTACTATAGCCCTACAATGCAGATAATGGCATTAGAATGGCAAAAGACTGTTTAGAATGTGTTTTTATTTCATAAGCGAATATCTTTTTACAAGTGCTAAATTTCAAGCCTGCAACCTTACTATAGCCCTACAATGCAGATAATGGCATTAGAATGGCAAAAGACTGTTTAGAATGTGTTTTTATTTCAGAAGCGAATATCTTTTTACAAGTGCTAAATTTCAAGCCAGCAACCTTACTAAGACAGTCTAAATAGCCCTACAATGCAGATAATGGCATTAGAATGGCAAAAGACTGTTTAGAATGTGTTTTTATTTCATAAGCGAATATCTTTTTACACGTGCTAAATTTCAAGCCAGCAACCTTACTAAGACAGTCTAAATAGCCCTTCAATGCAGATAATGGCATTAGAATGTCAAAAGACTGTTTAGAATGTGTTTTTATTTCATAAGCGAATATCTTTTTACAAGTGCTAAATTTCAAGCCAGCAACCTTACTAAGACAGTCTAAATAGCCCTACAATGCAGATAATGGCATTAGAATGGCAAAAGACTGTTTAGAATGTGTTTTTATTTCATAAGCGAATATCTTTTTACAAGTGCTAAATTTCAAGCCTGCAACCTTACTATAGCCCTACAATGCAGATAATGGCATTAGAATGGCAAAAGACTGTTTAGAATGTGTTTTTATTTCATAAGCGAATATCTTTTTACAAGTGCTAAATTTCAAGCCAGCAACCTTACTATAGCCCTACAATGCAGATAATGGCATTAGAATGGCAAAAGACTGTTTAGAATGTGTTTTTATTTCATAAGCGAATATCTTTTTACAAGTGCTAAATTTCAAGCCAGCAACCTTACTATAGCCCTACAATGCAGATAATGGCATTATAATGGCAAAAGACTGTTTAGAATGTGTTTTTATTTCATAAGCGAATATCTTTTTACAAGTGCTAAATTTCAAGCCAGCAACCTTACTAAGACAGTCTAAATAGCCCTACAATGCAGATAATGGCATTAGAATGGCAAAAGACTGTTTAGAATGTGTTTTTATTTCATAAGCGAATATCTTTTTACAAGTGCTAAATTTCAAGCCAGCAACCTTACTAAGACAGTCTAAATAGCCCTACAATGCAGATAATGGCATTAGAATGGCAAAAGACTGTTTAGAATGTGTTTTTATTTCATAAGCGAATATCTTTTTACAAGTGCTAAATTTCAAGCCAGCAACCTTACTATAGCCCTACAATGCAGATAATGGCATTAGAATGGCAAAAGACTGTTTAGAATGTGTTTTTATTTCATAAGCGAATATCTTTTTACAAGTGCTAAATTTCAAGCCTGCAACCTTACTATAGCCCTACAATGCAGATAATGGCATTAGAATGGCAAAAGACTGTTTAGAATGTGTTTTTATTTCATAAGCGAATATCTTTTTACAAGTGCTAAATTTCAAGCCAGCAACCTTACTAAGACAGTCTAAATAGCCCTACAATGCAGATAATGGCATTAGAATGGCAAAAGACTGTTTAGAATGTGTTTTTATTTCATAAGCGAATATCTTTTTACAAGTGCTAAATTTCAAGCCTGCAACCTTACTATAGCCCTACAATGCAGATAATGGCATTAGAATGGCAAAAGACTGTTTAGAATGTGTTTTTATTTCATAAGCGAATATCTTTTTACAAGTGCTACATTTCAAGCCAGCAACCTTACTATAGCCCTACAATGCAGATAATGGCATTAGAATGGCAAAAGACTGTTTAGAATGTGTTTTTATTTCATAAGCGAATATCTTTTTACAAGTGCTAAATTTCAAGCCTGCAACATTACTATAGCCCTACAATGCAGATAATGGCATTAGAATGGCAAAAGACTGTTTAGAATGTGTTTTTATTTCATAAGCGAATATCTTTTTACAAGTGCTAAATTTCAAGCCAGCAACCTTACTATAGCCCTACAATGCAGATAATGGCATTAGAATGGCAAAAGACTGTTTAGAATGTGTTTTTATTTCATAAGCGAATATCTTTTTACAAGTGCTAAATTTCAAGCCAGCAACCTTACTATAGCCCTACAATGCAGATAATGGCATTAGAATGGCAAAAGACTGTTTAGAATGTGTTTTTATTTCATAAGCGAATATCTTTTTACAAGTGCTAAATTTCAAGCCAGCAACCTTACTAAGACAGTCTAAATAGCCCTACAATGCAGATAATGGCATTAGAATGGCAAAAGACTGTTTAGAATGTGTTTTTATTTCATAAGCGAATATCTTTTTACAAGTGCTAAATTTCAAGCCTGCGACCTTACTAAGACAGTCTAAATAGCCCTTCAATGCAGATAATGGCATTAGAATGGCAAAAGACTGTTTAGAATGTGTTTTTATTTCATAAGCGAATATCTTTTTACAAGTGCTAAATTTCAAGCCAGCAACCTTACTAAGACAGTCTAAATAGCCCTACAATGCAGATAATGGCATTAGAATGGCAAAAGACTGTTTAGAATGTGTTTTTATTTCATAAGCGAATATCTTTTTACAAGTGCTAAATTTCAAGCCTGCAACCTTACTATAGCCCTACAATGCAGATAATGGCATTAGAATGGCAAAAGACTGTTTAGAATGTGTTTTTATTTCATAAGCGAATATCTTTTTACAAGTGCTAAATTTCAAGCCTGCAACCTTACTATAGCCCTACAATGCAGATAATGGCATTAGAATGGCAAAAGACTGTTTAGAATGTGTTTTTATTTCATAAGCGAATATCTTTTTACAAGTGCTACATTTCAAGCCAGCAACCTTACTATAGCCCTACAATGCAGATAATGGCATTAGAATGGCAAAAGACTGTTTAGAATGTGTTTTTATTTCATAAGCGAATATCTTTTTACAAGTGCTAAATTTCAAGCCTGCGACCTTACTAAGACAGTCTAAATAGCCCTTCAATGCAGATAATGGCATTAGAATGGCAAAAGACTGTTTAGAATGTGTTTTTATTTCATAAGCGAATATCTTTTTACAAGTGCTAAATTTCAAGCCAGCAACCTTACTAAGACAGTCTAAATAGCCCTACAATGCAGATAATGGCATTAGAATGGCAAAAGACTGTTTAGAATGTGTTTTTATTTCATAAGCGAATATCTTTTTACAAGTGCTAAATTTCAAGCCTGCAACCTTACTATAGCCCTACAATGCAGATAATGGCATTAGAATGGCAAAAGACTGTTTAGAATGTGTTTTTATTTCATAAGCGAATATCTTTTTACAAGTGCTAAATTTCAAGCCTGCAACCTTACTATAGCCCTACAATGCAGATAATGGCATTAGAATGGCAAAAGACTGTTTAGAATGTGTTTTTATTTCATAAGCGAATATCTTTTTACAAGTGCTACATTTCAAGCCAGCAACCTTACTATAGCCCTACAATGCAGATAATGGCATTAGAATGGCAAAAGACTGTTTAGAATGTGTTTTTATTTCATAAGCGAATATCTTTTTACAAGTGCTAAATTTCAAGCCTGCAACCTTACTATAGCCCTACAATGCAGATAATGGCATTAGAATGGCAAAAGACTGTTTAGAATGTGTTTTTATTTCAGAAGCGAATATCTTTTTACAAGTGCTAAATTTCAAGCCAGCAACCTTACTAAGACAGTCTAAATAGCCCTACAATGCAGATAATGGCATTAGAATGGCAAAAGACTGTTTAGAATGTGTTTTTATTTCATAAGCGAATATCTTTTTACACGTGCTAAATTTCAAGCCAGCAACCTTACTAAGACAGTCTAAATAGCCCTTCAATGCAGATAATGGCATTAGAATGTCAAAAGACTGTTTAGAATGTGTTTTTATTTCATAAGCGAATATCTTTTTACAAGTGCTAAATTTCAAGCCAGCAACCTTACTAAGACAGTCTAAATAGCCCTACAATGCAGATAATGGCATTAGAATGGCAAAAGACTGTTTAGAATGTGTTTTTATTTCATAAGCGAATATCTTTTTACAAGTGCTAAATTTCAAGCCTGCAACCTTACTATAGCCCTACAATGCAGATAATGGCATTAGAATGGCAAAAGACTGTTTAGAATGTGTTTTTATTTCATAAGCGAATATCTTTTTACAAGTGCTAAATTTCAAGCCTGCAACCTTACTATAGCCCTACAATGCAGATAATGGCATTAGAATGGCAAAAGACTGTTTAGAATGTGTTTTTATTTCATAAGCGAATATCTTTTTACAAGTGCTAAATTTCAAGCCAGCAACCTTACTATAGCCCTACAATGCAGATAATGGCATTAGAATGGCAAAAGACTGTTTAGAATGTGTTTTTATTTCATAAGCGAATATCTTTTTACAAGTGCTAAATTTCAAGCCTGCAACCTTACTATAGCCCTACAATGCAGATAATGGCATTAGAATGGCAAAAGACTGTTTAGAATGTGTTTTTATTTCATAAGCGAATATCTTTTTACAAGTGCTAAATTTCAAGCCAGCAACCTTACTAAGACAGTCTAAATAGCCCTACAATGCAGATAATGGCATTAGAATGGCAAAAGACTGTTTAGAATGTGTTTTTATTTCATAAGCGAATATCTTTTTACAAGTGCTAAATTTCAAGCCAGCAACCTTACTAAGACAGTCTAAATAGCCCTACAATGCAGATAATGGCATTAGAATGGCAAAAGACTGTTTAGAATGTGTTTTTATTTCATAAGCGAATATCTTTTTACACGTGCTAAATTTCAAGCCAGCAACCTTACTAAGACAGTCTAAATAGCCCTTCAATGCAGATAATGGCATTAGAATGGCAAAAGACTGTTTAGAATGTGTTTTTATTTCATAAGCGAATATCTTTTTACAAGTGCTAAATTTCAAGCCAGCAACCTTACTAAGACAGTCTAAATAGCCCTACAATGCAGATAATGGCATTAGAATGGCAAAAGACTGTTTAGAATGTGTTTTTATTTCATAAGCGAATATCTTTTTACAAGTGCTAAATTTCAAGCCTGCAACCTTACTATAGCCCTACAATGCAGATAATGGCATTAGAATGGCAAAAGACTGTTTAGAATGTGTTTTTATTTCATAAGCGAATATCTTTTTACAAGTGCTAAATTTCAAGCCTGCAACCTTACTATAGCCCTACAATGCAGATAATGGCATTAGAATGGCAAAAGACTGTTTAGAATGTGTTTTTATTTCATAAGCGAATATCTTTTTACAAGTGCTAAATTTCAAGCCAGCAACCTTACTAAGACAGTCTAAATAGCCCTTCAATGCAGATAATGGCATTAGAATGGCAAAAGACTGTTTAGAATGTGTTTTTATTTCATAAGCGAATATCTTTTTACAAGTGCTAAATTTCAAGCCAGCAACCTTACTAAGACAGTCTAAATAGCCCTACAATGCAGATAATGGCATTAGAATGGCAAAAGACTGTTTAGAATGTGTTTTTATTTCATAAGCGAATATCTTTTTACAAGTGCTAAATTTCAAGCCTGCAACCTTACTATAGCCCTACAATGCAGATAATGGCATTAGAATGGCAAAAGACTGTTTAGAATGTGTTTTTATTTCATAAGCGAATATCTTTTTACAAGTGCTAAATTTCAAGCCAGCAACCTTACTATAGCCCTACAATGCAGATAATGGCATTAGAATGGCAAAAGACTGTTTAGAATGTGTTTTTATTTCATAAGCGAATATCTTTTTACAAGTGCTAAATTTCAAGCCTGCAACCTTACTATAGCCCTACAATGCAGATAATGGCATTAGAATGGCAAAAGACTGTTTAGAATGTGTTTTTATTTCATAAGCGAATATCTTTTTACAAGTGCTAAATTTCAAGCCAGCAACCTTACTAAGACAGTCTAAATAGCCCTACAATGCAGATAATGGCATTAGAATGGCAAAAGACTGTTTAGAATGTGTTTTTATTTCATAAGCGAATATCTTTTTACAAGTGCTAAATTTCAAGCCTGCAACCTTACTATAACCCTACAATGCAGATAATGGCATTAGAATGGCAAAAGACTGTTTAGAATGTGTTTTTATTTCATAAGCGAATATCTTTTTACAAGTGCTAAATTTCAAGCCTGCAACCTTACTATAGCCCTACAATGCAGATAATGGCATTAGAATGGCAAAAGACTGTTTAGAATGTGTTTTTATTTCATAAGCGAATATCTTTTTACAAGTGCTAAATTTCAAGCCAGCAACCTTACTATAGCCCTACAATGCAGATAATGGCATTAGAATGGCAAAACACTGTTTAGAATGTGTTTTTATTTCATAAGCGAATATCTTTTTACAAGTGCTAAATTTCAAGCCAGCAACCTTACTAAGACAGTCTAAATAGCCCTACAATGCAGATAATGGCATTAGAATGGCAAAAGACTGTTTAGAATGTGTTTTTATTTCATAAGCGAATATCTTTTTACAAGTGCTAAATTTCAAGCCAGCAACCTTACTATAGCCCTACAATGCAGATAATGGCATTAGAATGGCAAAAGACTGTTTAGAATGTGTTTTTATTTCATAAGCGAATATCTTTTTACAAGTGCTAAATTTCAAGCCTGCAACCTTACTATAGCCCTACAATGCAGATAATGGCATTAGAATGGCAAAAGACTGTTTAGAATGTGTTTTTATTTCATAAGCGAATATCTTTTTACAAGTGCTAAATTTCAAGCCAGCAACCTTACTAAGACAGTCTAAATAGCCCTACAATGCAGATAATGGCATTAGAATGGCAAAAGACTGTTTAGAATGTGTTTTTATTTCATAAGCGAATATCTTTTTACAAGTGCTAAATTTCAAGCCTGCAACCTTACTATAGCCCTACAATGCAGATAATGGCATTAGAATGGCAAAAGACTGTTTAGAATGTGTTTTTATTTCATAAGCGAATATCTTTTTACAAGTGCTAAATTTCAAGCCTGCAACCTTACTATAGCCCTACAATGCAGATAATGGCATTAGAATGGCAAAAGACTGTTTAGAATGTGTTTTTATTTCATAAGCGAATATCTTTTTACAAGTGCTACATTTCAAGCCAGCAACCTTACTATAGCCCTACAATGCAGATAATGGCATTAGAATGGCAAAAGACTGTTTAGAATGTGTTTTTATTTCATAAGCGAATATCTTTTTACAAGTGCTAAATTTCAAGCCTGCAACCTTACTATAGCCCTACAATGCAGATAATGGCATTAGAATGGCAAAAGACTGTTTAGAATGTGTTTTTATTTCAGAAGCGAATATCTTTTTACAAGTGCTAAATTTCAAGCCAGCAACCTTACTAAGACAGTCTAAATAGCCCTACAATGCAGATAATGGCATTAGAATGGCAAAAGACTGTTTAGAATGTGTTTTTATTTCATAAGCGAATATCTTTTTACACGTGCTAAATTTCAAGCCAGCAACCTTACTAAGACAGTCTAAATAGCCCTTCAATGCAGATAATGGCATTAGAATGTCAAAAGACTGTTTAGAATGTGTTTTTATTTCATAAGCGAATATCTTTTTACAAGTGCTAAATTTCAAGCCAGCAACCTTACTAAGACAGTCTAAATAGCCCTACAATGCAGATAATGGCATTAGAATGGCAAAAGACTGTTTAGAATGTGTTTTTATTTCATAAGCGAATATCTTTTTACAAGTGCTAAATTTCAAGCCTGCAACCTTACTATAGCCCTACAATGCAGATAATGGCATTAGAATGGCAAAAGACTGTTTAGAATGTGTTTTTATTTCATAAGCGAATATCTTTTTACAAGTGCTAAATTTCAAGCCTGCAACCTTACTATAGCCCTACAATGCAGATAATGGCATTAGAATGGCAAAAGACTGTTTAGAATGTGTTTTTATTTCATAAGCGAATATCTTTTTACAAGTGCTAAATTTCAAGCCAGCAACCTTACTATAGCCCTACAATGCAGATAATGGCATTAGAATGGCAAAAGACTGTTTAGAATGTGTTTTTATTTCATAAGCGAATATCTTTTTACAAGTGCTAAATTTCAAGCCTGCAACCTTACTATAGCCCTACAATGCAGATAATGGCATTAGAATGGCAAAAGACTGTTTAGAATGTGTTTTTATTTCATAAGCGAATATCTTTTTACAAGTGCTAAATTTCAAGCCAGCAACCTTACTAAGACAGTCTAAATAGCCCTACAATGCAGATAATGGCATTAGAATGGCAAAAGACTGTTTAGAATGTGTTTTTATTTCATAAGCGAATATCTTTTTACAAGTGCTAAATTTCAAGCCAGCAACCTTACTAAGACAGTCTAAATAGCCCTACAATGCAGATAATGGCATTAGAATGGCAAAAGACTGTTTAGAATGTGTTTTTATTTCATAAGCGAATATCTTTTTACACGTGCTAAATTTCAAGCCAGCAACCTTACTAAGACAGTCTAAATAGCCCTTCAATGCAGATAATGGCATTAGAATGGCAAAAGACTGTTTAGAATGTGTTTTTATTTCATAAGCGAATATCTTTTTACAAGTGCTAAATTTCAAGCCAGCAACCTTACTAAGACAGTCTAAATAGCCCTACAATGCAGATAATGGCATTAGAATGGCAAAAGACTGTTTAGAATGTGTTTTTATTTCATAAGCGAATATCTTTTTACAAGTGCTAAATTTCAAGCCTGCAACCTTACTATAGCCCTACAATGCAGATAATGGCATTAGAATGGCAAAAGACTGTTTAGAATGTGTTTTTATTTCATAAGCGAATATCTTTTTACAAGTGCTAAATTTCAAGCCTGCAACCTTACTATAGCCCTACAATGCAGATAATGGCATTAGAATGGCAAAAGACTGTTTAGAATGTGTTTTTATTTCATAAGCGAATATCTTTTTACAAGTGCTAAATTTCAAGCCAGCAACCTTACTAAGACAGTCTAAATAGCCCTTCAATGCAGATAATGGCATTAGAATGGCAAAAGACTGTTTAGAATGTGTTTTTATTTCATAAGCGAATATCTTTTTACAAGTGCTAAATTTCAAGCCAGCAACCTTACTAAGACAGTCTAAATAGCCCTACAATGCAGATAATGGCATTAGAATGGCAAAAGACTGTTTAGAATGTGTTTTTATTTCATAAGCGAATATCTTTTTACAAGTGCTAAATTTCAAGCCTGCAACCTTACTATAGCCCTACAATGCAGATAATGGCATTAGAATGGCAAAAGACTGTTTAGAATGTGTTTTTATTTCATAAGCGAATATCTTTTTACAAGTGCTAAATTTCAAGCCAGCAACCTTACTATAGCCCTACAATGCAGATAATGGCATTAGAATGGCAAAAGACTGTTTAGAATGTGTTTTTATTTCATAAGCGAATATCTTTTTACAAGTGCTAAATTTCAAGCCTGCAACCTTACTATAGCCCTACAATGCAGATAATGGCATTAGAATGGCAAAAGACTGTTTAGAATGTGTTTTTATTTCATAAGCGAATATCTTTTTACAAGTGCTAAATTTCAAGCCAGCAACCTTACTAAGACAGTCTAAATAGCCCTACAATGCAGATAATGGCATTAGAATGGCAAAAGACTGTTTAGAATGTGTTTTTATTTCATAAGCGAATATCTTTTTACAAGTGCTAAATTTCAAGCCTGCAACCTTACTATAACCCTACAATGCAGATAATGGCATTAGAATGGCAAAAGACTGTTTAGAATGTGTTTTTATTTCATAAGCGAATATCTTTTTACAAGTGCTAAATTTCAAGCCTGCAACCTTACTATAGCCCTACAATGCAGATAATGGCATTAGAATGGCAAAAGACTGTTTAGAATGTGTTTTTATTTCATAAGCGAATATCTTTTTACAAGTGCTAAATTTCAAGCCAGCAACCTTACTATAGCCCTACAATGCAGATAATGGCATTAGAATGGCAAAACACTGTTTAGAATGTGTTTTTATTTCATAAGCGAATATCTTTTTACAAGTGCTAAATTTCAAGCCAGCAACCTTACTAAGACAGTCTAAATAGCCCTACAATGCAGATAATGGCATTAGAATGGCAAAAGACTGTTTAGAATGTGTTTTTATTTCATAAGCGAATATCTTTTTACAAGTGCTAAATTTCAAGCCAGCAACCTTACTATAGCCCTACAATGCAGATAATGGCATTAGAATGGCAAAAGACTGTTTAGAATGTGTTTTTATTTCATAAGCGAATATCTTTTTACAAGTGCTAAATTTCAAGCCTGCAACCTTACTATAGCCCTACAATGCAGATAATGGCATTAGAATGGCAAAAGACTGTTTAGAATGTGTTTTTATTTCATAAGCGAATATCTTTTTACAAGTGCTAAATTTCAAGCCAGCAACCTTACTAAGACAGTCTAAATAGCCCTACAATGCAGATAATGGCATTAGAATGGCAAAAGACTGTTTAGAATGTGTTTTTATTTCATAAGCGAATATCTTTTTACACGTGCTAAATTTCAAGCGAGCAACCTTACTAAGACAGTCTAAATAGCCCTACAATGCAGATAATGGCATTAGAATGGCAAAAGACTGTTTAGAATGTGTTTTTATTTCATAAGCGAATATCTTTTTACAAGTGCTAAATTTCAAGCCAGCAACCTTACTAAGACAGTCTAAATAGCCCTACAATGCAGATAATGGCATTAGAATGGCAAAAGACTGTTTAGAATGTGTTTTTATTTCATAAGCGAATATCTTTTTACAAGTGCTAAATTTCAAGCCTGCAACCTTACTATAGCCCTACAATGCAGATAATGGCATTAGAATGGCAAAAGACTGTTTAGAATGTGTTTTTATTTCATAAGCGAATATCTTTTTACAAGTGCTAAATTTCAAGCCAGCAACCTTACTAAGACAGTCTAAATAGCCCTACAATGCAGATAATGGCATTAGAATGGCAAAAGACTGTTTAGAATGTGTTTTTATTTCATAAGCGAATATCTTTTTACAAGTGCTAAATTTCAAGCCAGCAACCTTACTAAGACAGTCTAAATAGCCCTACAATGCAGATAATGGCATTAGAATGGCAAAAGACTGTTTAGAATGTGTTTTTATTTCATAAGCGAATATCTTTTTACAAGTGCTAAATTTCAAGCCAGCAACCTTACTAAGACAGTCTAAATAGCCCTACAATGCAGATAATGGCATTAGAATGGCAAAAGACTGTTTAGAATGTGTTTTTATTTCATAAGCGAATATCTTTTTACAAGTGCTAAATTTCAAGCCAGCAACCTTACTATAGCCCTACAATGCAGATAATGGCATTAGAATGGCAAAAGACTGTTTAGAATGTGTTTTTATTTCATAAGCGAATATCTTTTTACAAGTGCTAAATTTCAAGCCTGCAACCTTACTATAGCCCTACAATGCAGATAATGGCATTAGAATGGCAAAAGACTGTTTAGAATGTGTTTTTATTTCATAAGCGAATATCTTTTTACAAGTGCTAAATTTCAAGCCAGCAACCTTACTAAGACAGTCTAAATAGCCCTACAATGCAGATAATGGCATTAGAATGGCAAAAGACTGTTTAGAATGTGTTTTTATTTCATAAGCGAATATCTTTTTACAAGTGCTAAATTTCAAGCCTGCAACCTTACTATAGCCCTACAATGCAGATAATGGCATTAGAATGGCAAAAGACTGTTTAGAATGTGTTTTTATTTCATAAGCGAATATCTTTTTACAAGTGCTACATTTCAAGCCAGCAACCTTACTATAGCCCTACAATGCAGATAATGGCATTAGAATGGCAAAAGACTGTTTAGAATGTGTTTTTATTTCATAAGCGAATATCTTTTTACAAGTGCTAAATTTCAAGCCTGCAACCTTACTATAGCCCTACAATGCAGATAATGGCATTAGAATGGCAAAACACTGTTTAGAATGTGTTTTTATTTCATAAGCGAATATCTTTTTACAAGTGCTAAATTTCAAGCCAGCAACCTTACTATAGCCCTACAATGCAGATAATGGCATTAGAATGGCAAAAGACTGTTTAGAATGTGTTTTTATTTCATAAGCGAATATCTTTTTACAAGTGCTAAATTTCAAGCCAGCAACCTTACTATAGCCCTACAATGCAGATAATGGCATTAGAATGGCAAAAGACTGTTTAGAATGTGTTTTTATTTCATAAGCGAATATCTTTTTACAAGTGCTAAATTTCAAGCCAGCAACCTTACTAAGACAGTCTAAATAGCCCTACAATGCAGATAATGGCATTAGAATGGCAAAAGATTGTTTAGAATGTGTTTTTATTTCATAAGTGAATATCTTTTTACAAGTGCTAAATTTCAAGCCTGCGACCTTACTAAGACAGTCTAAATAGCCCTTCAATGCAGATAATGGCATTAGAATGGCAAAAGACTGTTTAGAATGTGTTTTTATTTCATAAGCGAATATCTTTTTACAAGTGCTAAATTTCAAGCCAGCAACCTTACTAAGACAGTCTAAATAGCCCTACAATGCAGATAATGGCATTAGAATGGCAAAAGACTGTTTAGAATGTGTTTTTATTTCATAAGCGAATATCTTTTTACAAGTGCTAAATTTCAAGCCTGCAACCTTACTATAGCCCTACAATGCAGATAATGGCATTAGAATGGCAAAAGACTGTTTAGAATGTGTTTTTATTTCATAAGCGAATATCTTTTTACAAGTGCTAAATTTCAAGCCTGCAACCTTACTATAGCCCTACAATGCAGATAATGGCATTAGAATGGCAAAAGACTGTTTAGAATGTGTTTTTATTTCATAAGCGAATATCTTTTTACAAGTGCTACATTTCAAGCCAGCAACCTTACTATAGCCCTACAATGCAGATAATGGCATTAGAATGGCAAAAGACTGTTTAGAATGTGTTTTTATTTCATAAGCGAATATCTTTTTACAAGTGCTAAATTTCAAGCCTGCAACCTTACTATAGCCCTACAATGCAGATAATGGCATTAGAATGGCAAAAGACTGTTTAGAATGTGTTTTTATTTCATAAGCGAATATCTTTTTACAAGTGCTAAATTTCAAGCCAGCAACCTTACTAAGACAGTCTAAATAGCCCTTCAATGCAGATAATGGCATTAGAATGGCAAAAGACTGTTTAGAATGTGTTTTTATTTCATAAGCGAATATCTTTTTACAAGTGCTACATTTCAAGCCAGCAACCTTACTATAGCCCTACAATGCAGATAATGGCATTAGAATGGCAAAAGACTGTTTAGAATGTGTTTTTATTTCATAAGCGAATATCTTTTTACAAGTGCTACATTTCAAGCCAGCAACCTTACTATAGCCCTACAATGCAGATAATGGCATTAGAATGGCAAAAGACTGTTTAGAATGTGTTTTTATTTCATAAGCGAATATCTTTTTACAAGTGCTAAATTTCAAGCCTGCAACCTTACTATAGCCCTACAATGCAGATAATGGCATTAGAATGGCAAAAGACTGTTTAGAATGTGTTTTTATTTCATAAGCGAATATCTTTTTACAAGTGCTAAATTTCAAGCCAGCAACCTTACTATAGCCCTACAATGCAGATAATGGCATTAGAATGGCAAAAGACTGTTTAGAATGTGTTTTTATTTCATAAGCGAATATCTTTTTACAAGTGCTAAATTTCAAGCCAGCAACCTTACTATAGCCCTACAATGCAGATAATGGCATTAGAATGGCAAAAGACTGTTTAGAATGTGTTTTTATTTCATAAGCGAATATCTTTTTACAAGTGCTAAATTTCAAGCCAGCAACCTTACTAAGACAGTCTAAATAGCCCTACAATGCAGATAATGGCATTAGAATGGCAAAAGACTGTTTAGAATGTGTTTTTATTTCATAAGCGAATATCTTTTTACAAGTGCTAAATTTCAAGCCTGCAACCTTACTAAGACAGTCTAAATAGCCCTTCAATGCAGATAATGGCATTAGAATGGCAAAAGACTGTTTAGAATGTGTTTTTATTTCATAAGCGAATATCTTTTTACAAGTGCTAAATTTCAAGCCAGCAACCTTACTAAGACAGTCTAAATAGCCCTACAATGCAGATAATGGCATTAGAATGGCAAAAGATTGTTTAAAATGTGTTTTTATTTCATAAGCGAATATCTTTTTACAAGTGCTAAATTTCAAGCCTGCGACCTTACTAAGACAGTCTAAATAGCCCTTCAATGCAGATAATGGCATTAGAATGGCAAAAGACTGTTTAGAATGTGTTTTTATTTCATAAGCGAATATCTTTTTACAAGTGCTAAATTTCAAGCCAGCAACCTTACTAAGACAGTCTAAATAGCCCTACAATGCAGATAATGGCATTAGAATGGCAAAAGACTGTTTAGAATGTGTTTTTATTTCATAAGCGAATATCTTTTTACAAGTGCTAAATTTCAAGCCTGCAACCTTACTATAGCCCTACAATGCAGATAATGGCATTAGAATGGCAAAAGACTGTTTAGAATGTGTTTTTATTTCATAAGCGAATATCTTTTTACAAGTGCTAAATTTCAAGCCTGCAACCTTACTATAGCCCTACAATGCAGATAATGGCATTAGAATGGCAAAAGACTGTTTAGAATGTGTTTTTATTTCATAAGCGAATATCTTTTTACAAGTGCTACATTTCAAGCCAGCAACCTTACTATAGCCCTACAATGCAGATAATGGCATTAGAATGGCAAAAGACTGTTTAGAATGTGTTTTTATTTCATAAGCGAATATCTTTTTACAAGTGCTAAATTTCAAGCCTGCAACCTTACTATAGCCCTACAATGCAGATAATGGCATTAGAATGGCAAAAGACTGTTTAGAATGTGTTTTTATTTCATAAGCGAATATCTTTTTACAAGTGCTAAATTTCAAGCCAGCAACCTTACTAAGACAGTCTAAATAGCCCTTCAATGCAGATAATGGCATTAGAATGGCAAAAGACTGTTTAGAATGTGTTTTTATTTCATAAGCGAATATCTTTTTACAAGTGCTACATTTCAAGCCAGCAACCTTACTATAGCCCTACAATGCAGATAATGGCATTAGAATGGCAAAAGACTGTTTAGAATGTGTTTTTATTTCATAAGCGAATATCTTTTTACAAGTGCTAAATTTCAAGCCTGCAACCTTACTATAGCCCTACAATGCAGATAATGGCATTAGAATGGCAAAAGACTGTTTAGAATGTGTTTTTATTTCATAAGCGAATATCTTTTTACAAGTGCTAAATTTCAAGCCAGCAACCTTACTATAGCCCTACAATGCAGATAATGGCATTAGAATGGCAAAAGACTGTTTAGAATGTGTTTTTATTTCATAAGCGAATATCTTTTTACAAGTGCTAAATTTCAAGCCAGCAACCTTACTATAGCCCTACAATGCAGATAATGGCATTAGAATGGCAAAAGACTGTTTAGAATGTGTTTTTATTTCATAAGCGAATATCTTTTTACAAGTGCTAAATTTCAAGCCAGCAACCTTACTAAGACAGTCTAAATAGCCCTACAATGCAGATAATGGCATTAGAATGGCAAAAGACTGTTTAGAATGTGTTTTTATTTCATAAGCGAATATCTTTTTACAAGTGCTAAATTTCAAGCCTGCAACCTTACTATAGCCCTACAATGCAGATAATGGCATTAGAATGGCAAAAGACTGTTTAGAATGTGTTTTTATTTCATAAGCGAATATCTTTTTACAAGTGCTAAATTTCAAGCCTGCAACCTTACTATAGCCCTACAATGCAGATAATGGCATTAGAATGGCAAAAGACTGTTTAGAATGTGTTTTTATTTCATAAGCGAATATCTTTTTACAAGTGCTAAATTTCAAGCCAGCAACCTTACTAAGACAGTCTAAATAGCCCTTCAATGCAGATAATGGCATTAGAATGGCAAAAGACTGTTTAGAATGTGTTTTTATTTCATAAGCGAATATCTTTTTACAAGTGCTAAATTTCAAGCCAGCAACCTTACTAAGACAGTCTAAATAGCCCTACAATGCAGATAATGGCATTAGAATGGCAAAAGACTGTTTAGAATGTGTTTTTATTTCATAAGCGAATATCTTTTTACAAGTGCTAAATTTCAAGCCTGCAACCTTACTATAGCCCTACAATGCAGATAATGGCATTAGAATGGCAAAAGACTGTTTAGAATGTGTTTTTATTTCATAAGCGAATATCTTTTTACAAGTGCTAAATTTCAAGCCAGCAACCTTACTATAGCCCTACAATGCAGATAATGGCATTAGAATGGCAAAAGACTGTTTAGAATGTGTTTTTATTTCATAAGCGAATATCTTTTTACAAGTGCTAAATTTCAAGCCTGCAACCTTACTATAGCCCTACAATGCAGATAATGGCATTAGAATGGCAAAAGACTGTTTAGAATGTGTTTTTATTTCATAAGCGAATATCTTTTTACAAGTGCTAAATTTCAAGCCAGCAACCTTACTAAGACAGTCTAAATAGCCCTACAATGCAGATAATGGCATTAGAATGGCAAAAGACTGTTTAGAATGTGTTTTTATTTCATAAGCGAATATCTTTTTACAAGTGCTAAATTTCAAGCCTGCAACCTTACTATAGCCCTACAATGCAGATAATGGCATTAGAATGGCAAAAGACTGTTTAGAATGTGTTTTTATTTCATAAGCGAATATCTTTTTACAAGTGCTAAATTTCAAGCCAGCAACCTTACTATAGCCCTACAATGCAGATAATGGCATTAGAATGGCAAAAGACTGTTTAGAATGTGTTTTTATTTCATAAGCGAATATCTTTTTACAAGTGCTAAATTTCAAGCCAGCAACCTTACTAAGACAGTCTAAATAGCCCTTCAATGCAGATAATGGCATTAGAATGGCAAAAGACTGTTTAGAATGTGTTTTTATTTCATAAGCGAATATCTTTTTACAAGTGCTAAATTTCAAGCCAGCAACCTTACTAAGACAGTCTAAATAGCCCTACAATGCAGATAATGGCATTAGAATGGCAAAAGACTGTTTAGAATGTGTTTTTATTTCATAAGCGAATATCTTTTTACAAGTGCTAAATTTCAAGCCTGCAACCTTACTATAGCCCTACAATGCAGATAATGGCATTAGAATGGCAAAAGACTGTTTAGAATGTGTTTTTATTTCATAAGCGAATATCTTTTTACAAGTGCTAAATTTCAAGCCAGCAACCTTACTATAGCCCTACAATGCAGATAATGGCATTAGAATGGCAAAAGACTGTTTAGAATGTGTTTTTATTTCATAAGCGAATATCTTTTTACAAGTGCTAAATTTCAAGCCTGCAACCTTACTATAGCCCTACAATGCAGATAATGGCATTAGAATGGCAAAAGACTGTTTAGAATGTGTTTTTATTTCATAAGCGAATATCTTTTTACAAGTGCTAAATTTCAAGCCAGCAACCTTACTAAGACAGTCTAAATAGCCCTACAATGCAGATAATGGCAATAGAATGGCAAAAGACTGTTTAGAATGTGTTTTTATTTCATAAGCGAATATCTTTTTACAAGTGCTAAATTTCAAGCCTGCAACCTTACTATAGCCCTACAATGCAGATAATGGCATTAGAATGGCAAAAGACTGTTTAGAATGTGTTTTTATTTCATAAGCGAATATCTTTTTACAAGTGCAAAATTTCAAGCCTGCAACCTTACTATAGCCCTACAATGCAGATAATGGCATTAGAATGGCAAAAGACTGTTTAGAATGTGTTTTTATTTCATAAGCGAATATCTTTTTACAAGTGCTAAATTTCAAGCCAGCAACCTTACTAAGACAGTCTAAATAGCCCTACAATGCAGATAATGGCATTAGAATGGCAAAAGACTGTTTAGAATGTGTTTTTATTTCATAAGCGAATATCTTTTTACAAGTGCTAAATTTCAAGCCAGCAACCTTACTATAGCCCTACAATGCAGATAATGGCATTAGAATGGCAAAAGACTGTTTAGAATGTGTTTTTATTTCATAAGCGAATATCTTTTTACAAGTGCTAAATTTCAAGCCTGCAACCTTACTATAGCCCTACAATGCAGATAATGGCATTAGAATGGCAAAAGACTGTTTAGAATGTGTTTTTATTTCATAAGCGAATATCTTTTTACAAGTGCTAAATTTCAAGCCAGCAACCTTACTAAGACAGTCTAAATAGCCCTACAATGCAGATAATGGCATTAGAATGGCAAAAGACTGTTTAGAATGTGTTTTTATTTCATAAGCGAATATCTTTTTACAAGTGCTAAATTTCAAGCGAGCAACCTTACTAAGACAGTCTAAATAGCCCTACAATGCAGATAATGGCATTAGAATGGCAAAAGACTGTTTAGAATGTGTTTTTATTTCATAAGCGAATATCTTTTTACAAGTGCTAAATTTCAAGCCAGCAACCTTACTAAGACAGTCTAAATAGCCCTACAATGCAGATAATGGCATTAGAATGGCAAAAGACTGTTTAGAATGTGTTTTTATTTCATAAGCGAATATCTTTTTACAAGTGCTAAATTTCAAGCCAGCAACCTTACTAAGACAGTCTAAATAGCCCTACAATGCAGATAATGGCATTAGAATGGCAAAAGACTGTTTAGAATGTGTTTTTATTTCATAAGCGAATATCTTTTTACAAGTGCTAAATTTCAAGCCTGCAACCTTACTATAGCCCTACAATGCAGATAATGGCATTAGAATGGCAAAAGACTGTTTAGAATGTGTTTTTATTTCATAAGCGAATATCTTTTTACAAGTGCTAAATTTCAAGCCAGCAACCTTACTAAGACAGTCTAAATAGCCCTACAATGCAGATAATGGCATTAGAATGGCAAAAGACTGTTTAGAATGTGTTTTTATTTCATAAGCGAATATCTTTTTACAAGTGCTAAATTTCAAGCCAGCAACCTTACTAAGACAGTCTAAATAGCCCTACAATGCAGATAATGGCATTAGAATGGCAAAAGACTGTTTAGAATGTGTTTTTATTTCATAAGCGAATATCTTTTTACAAGTGCTAAATTTCAAGCCAGCAACCTTACTAAGACAGTCTAAATAGCCCTACAATGCAGATAATGGCATTAGAATGGCAAAAGACTGTTTAGAATGTGTTTTTATTTCATAAGCGAATATCTTTTTACAAGTGCTAAATTTCAAGCCTGCAACCTTACTATAGCCCTACAATGCAGATAATGGCATTAGAATGGCAAAAGACTGTTTAGAATGTGTTTTTATTTCATAAGCGAATATCTTTTTACAAGTGCTAAATTTCAAGCCAGCAACCTTACTAAGACAGTCTAAATAGCCCTACAATGCAGATAATGGCATTAGAATGGCAAAAGACTGTTTAGAATGTGTTTTTATTTCATAAGCGAATATCTTTTTACAAGTGCTAAATTTCAAGCCAGCAACCTTACTAAGACAGTCTAAATAGCCCTACAATGCAGATAATGGCATTAGAATGGCAAAAGACTGTTTAGAATGTGTTTTTATTTCATAAGCGAATATCTTTTTACAAGTGCTAAATTTCAAGCCTGCAACCTTACTATAGCCCTACAATGCAGATAATGGCATTAGAATGGCAAAAGACTGTTTAGAATGTGTTTTTATTTCATAAGCGAATATCTTTTTACAAGTGCTAAATTTCAAGCCAGCAACCTTACTATAGCCCTACAATGCAGATAATGGCATTAGAATGGCAAAACACTGTTTAGAATGTGTTTTTATTTCATAAGCGAATATCTTTTTACAAGTGCTAAATTTCAAGCCAGCAACCTTACTAAGACAGTCTAAATAGCCCTACAATGCAGATAATGGCATTAGAATGGCAAAAGACTGTTTAGAATGTGTTTTTATTTCATAAGCGAATATCTTTTTACAAGTGCTAAATTTCAAGCCAGCAACCTTACTATAGCCCTACAATGCAGATAATGGCATTAGAATGGCAAAAGACTGTTTAGAATGTGTTTTTATTTCATAAGCGAATATCTTTTTACAAGTGCTAAATTTCAAGCCTGCAACCTTACTATAGCCCTACAATGCAGATAATGGCATTAGAATGGCAAAAGACTGTTTAGAATGTGTTTTTATTTCATAAGCGAATATCTTTTTACAAGTGCTAAATTTCAAGCCAGCAACCTTACTAAGACAGTCTAAATAGCCCTACAATGCAGATAATGGCATTAGAATGGCAAAAGACTGTTTAGAATGTGTTTTTATTTCATAAGCGAATATCTTTTTACAAGTGCTAAATTTCAAGCCAGCAACCTTACTAAGACAGTCTAAATAGCCCTACAATGCAGATAATGGCATTAGAATGGCAAAAGACTGTTTAGAATGTGTTTTTATTTCATAAGCGAATATCTTTTTACAAGTGCTAAATTTCAAGCCAGCAACCTTACTAAGACAGTCTAAATAGCCCTACAATGCAGATAATGGCATTAGAATGGCAAAAGACTGTTTAGAATGTGTTTTTATTTCATAAGCGAATATCTTTTTACAAGTGCTAAATTTCAAGCCAGCAACCTTACTAAGACAGTCTAAATAGCCCTACAATGCAGATAATGGCATTAGAATGGCAAAAGACTGTTTAGAATGTGTTTTTATTTCATAAGCGAATATCTTTTTACAAGTGCTAAATTTCAAGCCAGCAACCTTACTAAGACAGTCTAAATAGCCCTACAATGCAGATAATGGCATTAGAATGGCAAAAGACTGTTTAGAATGTGTTTTTATTTCATAAGCGAATATCTTTTTACAAGTGCTAAATTTCAAGCCTGCAACCTTACTATAGCCCTACAATGCAGATAATGGCATTAGAATGGCAAAAGACTGTTTAGAATGTGTTTTTATTTCATAAGCGAATATCTTTTTACAAGTGCTAAATTTCAAGACAGCAACCTTACTAAGACAGTCTAAATAGCCCTACAATGCAGATAATGGCATTAGAATGGCAAAAGACTGTTTAGAATGTGTTTTTATTTCATAAGCGAATATCTTTTTACAAGTGCTAAATTTCAAGCCAGCAACCTTACTAAGACAGTCTAAATAGCCCTACAATGCAGATAATGGCATTAGAATGGCAAAAGACTGTTTAGAATGTGTTTTTATTTCATAAGCGAATATCTTTTTACAAGTGCTAAATTTCAAGCCAGCAACCTTACTATAGCCCTACAATGCAGATAATGGCATTAGAATGGCAAAAGACTGTTTAGAATGTGTTTTTATTTCATAAGCGAATATCTTTTTACAAGTGCTAAATTTCAAGCCTGCAACCTTACTATAGCCCTACAATGCAGATAATGGCATTAGAATGGCAAAAGACTGTTTAGAATGTGTTTTTATTTCATAAGCGAATATCTTTTTACAAGTGCTAAATTTCAAGCCAGCAACCTTACTAAGACAGTCTAAATAGCCCTACAATGCAGATAATGGCATTAGAATGGCAAAAGACTGTTTAGAATGTGTTTTTATTTCATAAGCGAATATCTTTTTACAAGTGCTAAATTTCAAGCCAGCAACCTTACTAAGACAGTCTAAATAGCCCTACAATGCAGATAATGGCATTAGAATGGCAAAAGACTGTTTAGAATGTGTTTTTATTTCATAAGCGAATATCTTTTTACAAGTGCTAAATTTCAAGCCAGCAACCTTACTATAGCCCTACAATGCAGATAATGGCATTAGAATGGCAAAAGACTGTTTAGAATGTGTTTTTATTTCATAAGCGAATATCTTTTTACAAGTGCTAAATTTCAAGCCTGCAACCTTACTATAGCCCTACAATGCAGATAATGGCATTAGAATGGCAAAAGACTGTTTAGAATGTGTTTTTATTTCATAAGCGAATATCTTTTTACAAGTGCTAAATTTCAAGCCAGCAACCTTACTAAGACAGTCTAAATAGCCCTACAATGCAGATAATGGCATTAGAATGGCAAAAGACTGTTTAGAATGTGTTTTTATTTCATAAGCGAATATCTTTTTACAAGTGCTAAATTTCAAGCCTGCAACCTTACTATAGCCCTACAATGCAGATAATGGCATTAGAATGGCAAAAGACTGTTTAGAATGTGTTTTTATTTCATAAGCGAATATCTTTTTACAAGTGCTACATTTCAAGCCAGCAACCTTACTATAGCCCTACAATGCAGATAATGGCATTAGAATGGCAAAAGACTGTTTAGAATGTGTTTTTATTTCATAAGCGAATATCTTTTTACAAGTGCTAAATTTCAAGCCTGCAACCTTACTATAGCCCTACAATGCAGATAATGGCATTAGAATGGCAAAAGACTGTTTAGAATGTGTTTTTATTTCATAAGCGAATATCTTTTTACAAGTGCTAAATTTCAAGCCAGCAACCTTACTATAGCCCTACAATGCAGATAATGGCATTAGAATGGCAAAAGACTGTTTAGAATGTGTTTTTATTTCATAAGCGAATATCTTTTTACAAGTGCTAAATTTCAAGCCAGCAACCTTACTATAGCCCTACAATGCAGATAATGGCATTAGAATGGCAAAAGACTGTTTAGAATGTGTTTTTATTTCATAAGCAAATATCTTTTTACAAGTGCTAAATTTCAAGCCAGCAACCTTACTAAGACAGTCTAAATAGCCCTACAATGCAGATAATGGCATTAGAATGGCAAAAGACTGTTTAGAATGTGTTTTTATTTCATAAGCGAATATCTTTTTACAAGTGCTAAATTTCAAGCCTGCAACCTTACTAAGACAGTCTAAATAGCCCTTCAATGCAGATAATGGCATTAGAATGGCAAAAGACTGTTTAGAATGTGTTTTTATTTCATAAGCGAATATCTTTTTACAAGTGCTAAATTTCAAGCCAGCAACCTTACTAAGACAGTCTAAATAGCCCTACAATGCAGATAATGGCATTAGAATGGCAAAAGACTGTTTAGAATGTGTTTTTATTTCATAAGCGAATATCTTTTTACAAGTGCTAAATTTCAAGCCTGCAACCTTACTATAGCCCTACAATGCAGATAATGGCATTAGAATGGCAAAAGACTGTTTAGAATGTGTTTTTATTTCATAAGCGAATATCTTTTTACAAGTGCTAAATTTCAAGCCTGCAACCTTACTATAGCCCTACAATGCAGATAATGGCATTAGAATGGCAAAATACTGTTTAGAATGTGTTTTTATTTCATAAGCGAATATCTTTTTACAAGTGCTACATTTCAAGCCAGCAACCTTACTATACCCTACAATGCAGATAATGGCATTAGAATGGCAAAAGACTGTTTAGAATGTGTTTTTATTTCATAAGCGAATATCTTTTTACAAGTGCTAAATTTCAAGCCTGCAACCTTACTATATAGCCCTACAATGCAGATAATGGCATTAGAATGGCAAAAGACTGTTTAGAATGTGTTTTTATTTCATAAGCGAATATCTTTTTACAAGTGCTAAATTTCAAGCCAGCAACCTTACTAAGACAGTCTAAATAGCCCTTCAATGCAGATAATGGCATTAGAATGGCAAAAGACTGTTTAGAATGTGTTTTTATTTCATAAGCGAATATCTTTTTACAAGTGCTAAATTTCAAGCCAGCAACCTTACTAAGACAGTCTAAATAGCCCTACAATGCAGATAATGGCATTAGAATGGCAAAAGACTGTTTAGAATGTGTTTTTATTTCATAAGCGAATATCTTTTTACAAGTGCTAAATTTCAAGCCTGCAACCTTACTATAGCCCTACAATGCAGATAATGGCATTAGAATGGCAAAAGACTGTTTAGAATGTGTTTTTATTTCATAAGCGAATATCTTTTTACAAGTGCTAAATTTCAAGCCAGCAACCTTACTATAGCCCTACAATGCAGATAATGGCATTAGAATGGCAAAAGACTGTTTAGAATGTGTTTTTATTTCATAAGCGAATATCTTTTTACAAGTGCTAAATTTCAAGCCTGCAACCTTACTATAGCCCTACAATGCAGATAATGGCATTAGAATGGCAAAAGACTGTTTAGAATGTGTTTTTATTTCATAAGCGAATATCTTTTTACAAGTGCTAAATTTCAAGCCAGCAACCTTACTAAGACAGTCTAAATAGCCCTACAATGCAGATAATGGCATTAGAATGGCAAAAGACTGTTTAGAATGTGTTTTTATTTCATAAGCGAATATCTTTTTACAAGTGCTAAATTTCAAGCCTGCAACCTTACTATAGCCCTACAATGCAGATAATGGCATTAGAATGGCAAAAGACTGTTTAGAATGTGTTTTTATTTCATAAGCGAATATCTTTTTACAAGTGCTAAATTTCAAGCCAGCAACCTTACTATAGCCCTACAATGCAGATAATGGCATTAGAATGGCAAAAGACTGTTTAGAATGTGTTTTTATTTCATAAGCGAATATCTTTTTACAAGTGCTAAATTTCAAGCCAGCAACCTTACTAAGACAGTCTAAATAGCCCTTCAATGCAGATAATGGCATTAGAATGGCAAAAGACTGTTTAGAATGTGTTTTTATTTCATAAGCGAATATCTTTTTACAAGTGCTAAATTTCAAGCCAGCAACCTTACTAAGACAGTCTAAATAGCCCTACAATGCAGATAATGGCATTAGAATGGCAAAAGACTGTTTAGAATGTGTTTTTATTTCATAAGCGAATATCTTTTTACAAGTGCTAAATTTCAAGCCTGCAACCTTACTAAGACAGTCTAAATAGCCCTTCAATGCAGATAATGGCATTAGAATGGCAAAAGACTTTTTAGAATGTGTTTTTATTTCATAAGCTAATATCTTTTTACAAGTGCTAAATTTCAAGCCAGCAACCTTACTAAGACAGTCTAAATAGCCCTACAATGCAGATAATGGCATTAGAATGGCAAAAGACTGTTTAGAATGTGTTTTTATTTCATAAGCGAATATCTTTTTACAAGTGCTAAATTTCAAGCCAGCAACCTTACTAAGACAGTCTAAATAGCCCTACAATGCAGATAATGGCATTAGAATGGCAAAAGACTGTTTAGAATGTGTTTTTATTTCATAAGCGAATATCTTTTTACAAGTGCTAAATTTCAAGCCTGCAACCTTACTAAGACAGTCTAAATAGCCCTTCAATGCAGATAATGGCATTAGAATGGCAAAAGACTTTTTAGAATGTGTTTTTATTTCATAAGCTAATATCTTTTTACAAGTGCTAAATTTCAAGCCAGCAACCTTACTAAGACAGTCTAAATAGCCCTACAATGCAGATAATGGCATTAGAATGGCAAAAGACTGTTTAGAATGTGTTTTTATTTCATAAGCGAATATCTTTTTACAAGTGCTAAATTTCAAGCCTGCAACCTTACTATAGCCCTACAATGCAGATAATGGCATTAGAATGGCAAAAGACTGTTTAGAATGTGTTTTTATTTCATAAGCGAATATCTTTTTACAAGTGCTAAATTTCAAGCCAGCAACCTTACTAAGACAGTCTAAATAGCCCTTCAATGCAGATAATGGCATTAGAATGGCAAAAGACTGTTTAGAATGTGTTTTTATTTCATAAGCGAATATCTTTTTACAAGTGCTAAATTTCAAGCCAGCAACCTTACTAAGACAGTCTAAATAGCCCTACAATGCAGATAATGGCATTAGAATGGCAAAAGACTGTTTAGAATGTGTTTTTATTTCATAAGCAAATATCTTTTTACAAGTGCTAAATTTCAAGCCTGCAACCTTACTATAGCCCTACAATGCAGATAATGGCATTAGAATGGCAAAAGACTGTTTAGAATGTGTTTTTATTTCATAAGCGAATATCTTTTTACAAGTGCTAAATTTCAAGCCAGCAACCTTACTATAGCCCTACAATGCAGATAATGGCATTAGAATGGCAAAAGACTGTTTAGAATGTGTTTTTATTTCATAAGCGAATATCTTTTTACAAGTGCTAAATTTCAAGCCTGCAACCTTACTATAGCCCTACAATGCAGATAATGGCATTAGAATGGCAAAAGACTGTTTAGAATGTGTTTTTATTTCATAAGCGAATATCTTTTTACAAGTGCTAAATTTCAAGCCAGCAACCTTACAATAGCCCTACAATGCAGATAATGGCATTAGAATGGCAAAAGACTGTTTAGAATGTGTTTTTATTTCATAAGCGAATATCTTTTTACAAGTTCTAAATTTCAAGCCAGCAACCTTACTAAGACAGTCTAAATAGCCCTACAATGCAGATAATGGCATTAGAATGGCAAAAGACTGTTTAGAATGTGTTTTTATTTCATAAGCGAATATCTTTTTACAAGTGCTAAATTTCAAGCCTGCAACCTTACTATAGCCCTACAATGCAGATAATGGCATTAGAATGGCAAAAGACTGTTTAGAATGTGTTTTTATTTCATAAGCGAATATCTTTTTACAAGTGCTAAATTTCAAGCCTGCAACCTTACTATAGCCCTACAATGCAGATAATGGCATTAGAATGGCAAAAGACTGTTTAGAATGTGTTTTTATTTCATAAGCGAATATCTTTTTACAAGTGCTAAATTTCAAGCCAGCAACCTTACTAAGACAGTCTAAATAGCCCTACAATGCAGATAATGGCATTAGAATGGCAAAAGACTGTTTAGAATGTGTTTTTATTTCATAAGCGAATATCTTTTTACAAGTGCTAAATTTCAAGCCTGCAACCTTACTATAGCCCTACAATGCAGATAATGGCATTAGAATGGCAAAAGACTGTTTAGAATGTGTTTTTATTTCATAAGCGAATATCTTTTTACAAGTGCTAAATTTCAAGCCTGCAACCTTACTATAGCCCTACAATGCAGATAATGGCATTAGAATGGCAAAAGACTGTTTAGAATGTGTTTTTATTTCATAAGCGAATATCTTTTTACAAGTGCAAAATTTCAAGCCAGCAACCTTACTATAGCCCTACAATGCAGATAATGGCATTAGAATGGCAAAAGACTGTTTAGAATGTGTTTTTATTTCATAAGCGAATATCTTTTTACAAGTGCTAAATTTCAAGCCAGCAACCTTACTAAGACAGTCTAAATAGCCCTACAATGCAGATAATGGCATTAGAATGGCAAAAGACTGTTTAGAATGTGTTTTTATTTCATAAGCGAATATCTTTTTACAAGTGCTAAATTTCAAGCCTGCAACCTTACTAAGACAGTCTAAATAGCCCTTCAATGCAGATAATGGCATTAGAATGGCAAAAGACTGTTTAGAATGTGTTTTTATTTCATAAGCTAATATCTTTTTACAAGTGCTAAATTTCAAGCCAGCAACCTTACTAAGACAGTCTAAATAGCCCTACAATGCAGATAATGGCATTAGAATGGCAAAAGACTGTTTAGAATGTGTTTTTATTTCATAAGCGAATATCTTTTTACAAGTGCTAAATTTCAAGCCTGCAACCTTACTATAGCCCTACAATGCAGATAATGGCATTAGAATGGCAAAAGACTGTTTAGAATGTGTTTTTATTTCATAAGCGAATATCTTTTTACAAGTGCTAAATTTCAAGCCTGCAACCACTATAGCCCTACAATGCAGATAATGGCATTAGAATGGCAAAAGACTGTTTAGAATGTGTTTTTATTTCATAAGCGAATATCTTTTTACAAGTGCTAAATTTCAAGCCAGCAACCTTACTAAGACAGTCTAAATAGCCCTTCAATGCAGATAATGGCATTAGAATGGCAAAAGACTGTTTAGAATGTGTTTTTATTTCATAAGCGAATATCTTTTTACAAGTGCTAAATTTCAAGCCAGCAACCTTACTAAGACAGTCTAAATAGCCCTACAATGCAGATAATGGCATTAGAATGGCAAAAGACTGTTTAGAATGTGTTTTTATTTCATAAGCGAATATCTTTTTACAAGTGCTAAATTTCAAGCCTGCAACCTTACTATAGCCCTACAATGCAGATAATGGCATTAGAATGGCAAAAGACTGTTTAGAATGTGTTTTTATTTCATAAGCGAATATCTTTTTACAAGTGCTAAATTTCAAGCCAGCAACCTTACTATAGCCCTACAATGCAGATAATGGCATTAGAATGGCAAAACACTGTTTAGAATGTGTTTTTATTTCATAAGCGAATATCTTTTTACAAGTGCTAAATTTCAAGCCTGCAACCTTACTATAGCCCTACAATGCAGATAATGGCATTAGAATGGCAAAAGACTGTTTAGAATGTGTTTTTATTTCATAAGCGAATATCTTTTTACAAGTGCTAAATTTCAAGCCAGCAACCTTACAATAGCCCTACAATGCAGATAATGGCATTAGAATGGCAAAAGACTGTTTAGAATGTGTTTTTATTTCATAAGCGAATATCTTTTTACAAGTTCTAAATTTCAAGCCAGCAACCTTACTAAGACAGTCTAAATAGCCCTACAATGCAGATAATGGCATTAGAATGGCAAAAGACTGTTTAGAATGTGTTTTTATTTCATAAGCGAATATCTTTTTACAAGTGCTAAATTTCAAGCCTGCAACCTTACTATAGCCCTACAATGCAGATAATGGCATTAGAATGGCAAAATACTGTTTAGAATGTGTTTTTATTTCATAAGCGAATATCTTTTTACAAGTGCTAAATTTCAAGCCAGCAACCTTACTATAGCCCTACAATGCAGATAATGGCATTAGAATGGCAAAAGACTGTTTAGAATGTGTTTTTATTTCATAAGCGAATATCTTTTTACAAGTGCTAAATTTCAAGCCTGCAACCTTACTATAGCCCTACAATGCAGATAATGGCATTAGAATGGCAAAAGACTGTTTAGAATGTGTTTTTATTTCATAAGCGAATAGCTTTTTACAAGTGCTAAATTTCAAGCCAGCAACCTTACTAAGACAGTCTAAATAGCCCTACAATGCAGATAATGGCATTAGAATGGCAAAAGACTGTTTAGAATGTGTTTTTATTTCATAAGCGAATATCTTTTTACAAGTGCTAAATTTCAAGCCAGCAACCTTACTATAGCCCTACAATGCAGATAATGGCATTAGAATGGCAAAAGACTGTTTAGAATGTGTTTTTATTTCATAAGCGAATATCTTTTTACAAGTGCTAAATTTCAAGCCAGCAACCTTACTAAGACAGTCTAAATAGCCCTTCAATGCAGATAATGGCATTAGAATGGCAAAAGACTGTTTAGAATGTGTTTTTATTTCATAAGCGAATATCTTTTTACAAGTGCTAAATTTCAAGCCAGCAACCTTACTAAGACAGTCTAAATAGCCCTACAATGCAGATAATGGCATTAGAATGGCAAAAGACTGTTTAGAATGTGTTTTTATTTCATAAGCGAATATCTTTTTACAAGTGCTAAATTTCAAGCCTGCAACCTTACTATAGCCCTACAATGCAGATAATGGCATTAGAATGGCAAAAGACTGTTTAGAATGTGTTTTTATTTCATAAGCGAATATCTTTTTACAAGTGCTAAATTTCAAGCCTGCAACCTTACTATAGCCCTACAATGCAGATAATGGCATTAGAATGGCAAAAGACTGTTTAGAATGTGTTTTTATTTCATAAGCGAATATCTTTTTACAAGTGCTAAATTTCAAGCCAGCAACCTTACTAAGACAGTCTAAATAGCCCTACAATGCAGATAATGGCATTAGAATGGCAAAAGACTGTTTAGAATGTGTTTTTATTTCATAAGCGAATATCTTTTTACAAGTGCTAAATTTCAAGCCAGCAACCTTACTAAGACAGTCTAAATAGCCCTACAATGCAGATAATGGCATTAGAATGGCAAAAGACTGTTTAGAATGTGTTTTTATTTCATAAGCGAATATCTTTTTACAAGTGCTAAATTTCAAGCCAGCAACCTTACTAAGACAGTCTAAATAGCCCTACAATGCAGATAATGGCATTAGAATGGCAAAAGACTGTTTAGAATGTGTTTTTATTTCATAAGCGAATATCTTTTTACAAGTGCTAAATTTCAAGCCAGCAACCTTACTATGCCCTACAATGCAGATAATGGCATTAGAATGGCAAAAGACTGTTTAGAATGTATTTTATTTCATAAGCGAATATCTTTTTACAAGTGCTAAATTTCAAGCCTGCAACCTTACTATAGCCCTACAATGCAGATAATGGCATTAGAATGGCAAAAGACTGTTTAGAATGTGTTTTTATTTCATAAGCGAATATCTTTTTACAAGTGCTAAATTTCAAGCCTGCAACCTTACTATAGCCCTACAATGCAGATAATGGCATTAGAATGGCAAAAGACTGTTTAGAATGTGTTTTTATTTCATAAGCGAATATCTTTTTACAAGTGCTAAATTTCAAGCCAGCAACCTTACTAAGACAGTCTAAATAGCCCTACAATGCAGATAATGGCATTAGAATGGCAAAAGACTGTTTAGAATGTGTTTTTATTTCATAAGCGAATATCTTTTTACAAGTGCTAAATTTCAAGCCAGCAACCTTACAATAGCCCTACAATGCAGATAATGGCATTAGAATGGCAAAAGACTGTTTAGAATGTGTTTTTATTTCATAAGCGAATATCTTTTTACAAGTTCTAAATTTCAAGCCAGCAACCTTACTAAGACAGTCTAAATAGCCCTACAATGCAGATAATGGCATTAGAATGGCAAAAGACTGTTTAGAATGTGTTTTTATTTCATAAGCGAATATCTTTTTACAAGTGCTAAATTTCAAGCCAGCAACCTTACTATAGCCCTACAATGCAGAAAATGGCATTAGAATGGCAAAACACTGTTTAGAATGTGTTTTTATTTCATAAGCGAATATCTTTTTACAAGTGCTAAATTTCAAGCCAGCAACCTTACTATAGCCCTACAATGCAGATAATGGCATTAGAATGGCAAAAGACTGTTTAGAATGTGTTTTTATTTCATAAGCGAATATCTTTTTACAAGTGCTAAATTTCAAGCCTGCAACCTTACTATAGCCCTACAATGCAGATAATGGCATTAGAATGGCAAAAGACTGTTTAGAATGTGTTTTTATTTCATAAGCGAATATCTTTTTACAAGTGCTAAATTTCAAGCCAGCAACCTTACAATAGCCCTACAATGCAGATAATGGCATTAGAATGGCAAAAGACTGTTTAGAATGTGTTTTTATTTCATAAGCGAATATCTTTTTACAAGTTCTAAATTTCAAGCCAGCAACCTTACTAAGACAGTCTAAATAGCCCTACAATGCAGATAATGGCATTAGAATGGCAAAAGACTGTTTAGAATGTGTTTTTATTTCATAAGCGAATATCTTTTTACAAGTGCTAAATTTCAAGCCTGCAACCTTACTATAGCCCTACAATGCAGATAATGGCATTAGAATGGCAAAAGACTGTTTAGAATGTGTTTTTATTTCATAAGCGAATATCTTTTTACAAGTGCTAAATTTCAAGCCTGCAACCTTACTATAGCCCTACAATGCAGATAATGGCATTAGAATGGCAAAAGACTGTTTAGAATGTGTTTTTATTTCATAAGCGAATATCTTTTTACAAGTGCTAAATTTCAAGCCAGCAACCTTACTATAGCCCTACAATGCAGATAATGGCATTAGAATGGCAAAACACTGTTTAGAATGTGTTTTTATTTCATAAGCGAATATCTTTTTACAAGTGCTAAATTTCAAGCCAGCAACCTTACTATAGCCCTACAATGCAGATAATGGCATTAGAATGGCAAAAGACTGTTTAGAATGTGTTTTTATTTCATAAGCGAATATCTTTTTACAAGTGCTAAATTTCAAGCCTGCAACCTTACTATAGCCCTACAATGCAGATAATGGCATTAGAATGGCAAAAGACTGTTTAGAATGTGTTTTTATTTCATAAGCGAATATCTTTTTACAAGTGCTAAATTTCAAGCCAGCAACCTTACAATAGCCCTACAATGCAGATAATGGCATTAGAATGGCAAAAGACTGTTTAGAATGTGTTTTTATTTCATAAGCGAATATCTTTTTACAAGTTCTAAATTTCAAGCCAGCAACCTTACTAAGACAGTCTAAATAGCCCTACAATGCAGATAATGGCATTAGAATGGCAAAAGACTGTTTAGAATGTGTTTTTATTTCATAAGCGAATATCTTTTTACAAGTGCTAAATTTCAAGCCTGCAACCTTACTATAGCCCTACAATGCAGATAATGGCATTAGAATGGCAAAAGACTGTTTAGAATGTGTTTTTATTTCATAAGCGAATATCTTTTTACAAGTGCTAAATTTCAAGCCTGCAACCTTACTATAGCCCTACAATGCAGATAATGGCATTAGAATGGCAAAAGACTGTTTAGAATGTGTTTTTATTTCATAAGCGAATATCTTTTTACAAGTGCTAAATTTCAAGCCAGCAACCTTACTATAGCCCTACAATGCAGATAATGGCATTAGAATGGCAAAACACTGTTTAGAATGTGTTTTTATTTCATAAGCGAATATCTTTTTACAAGTGCTAAATTTCAAGCCAGCAACCTTACTAAGACAGTCTAAATAGCCCTACAATGCAGATAATGGCATTAGAATGGCAAAAGACTGTTTAGAATGTGTTTTTATTTCATAAGCGAATATCTTTTTACAAGTGCTAAATTTCAAGCCTGCAACCTTACTATAGCCCTACAATGCAGATAATGGCATTAGAATGGCAAAATACTGTTTAGAATGTGTTTTTATTTCATAAGCGAATATCTTTTTACAAGTGCTAAATTTCAAGCCAGCAACCTTACTATAGCCCTACAATGCAGATAATGGCATTAGAATGGCAAAAGACTGTTTAGAATGTGTTTTTATTTCATAAGCGAATATCTTTTTACAAGTGCTAAATTTCAAGCCTGCAACCTTACTATAGCCCTACAATGCAGATAATGGCATTAGAATGGCAAAAGACTGTTTAGAATGTGTTTTTATTTCATAAGCGAATAGCTTTTTACAAGTGCTAAATTTCAAGCCAGCAACCTTACTAAGACAGTCTAAATAGCCCTACAATGCAGATAATGGCATTAGAATGGCAAAAGACTGTTTAGAATGTGTTTTTATTTCATAAGCGAATATCTTTTTACAAGTGCTAAATTTCAAGCCTGCAACCTTACTATAGCCCTACAATGCAGATAATGGCATTAGAATGGCAAAAGACTGTTTAGAATGTGTTTTTATTTCATAAGCGAATATCTTTTTACAAGTGCTAAATTTCAAGCCAGCAACCTTACTATAGCCCTACAATGCAGATAATGGCATTAGAATGGCAAAAGACTGTTTAGAATGTGTTTTTATTTCATAAGCGAATATCTTTTTACAAGTGCTAAATTTCAAGCCAGCAACCTTACTAAGACAGTCTAAATAGCCCTTCAATGCAGATAATGGCATTAGAATGGCAAAAGACTGTTTAGAATGTGTTTTTATTTCATAAGCGAATATCTTTTTACAAGTGCTAAATTTCAAGCCAGCAACCTTACTAAGACAGTCTAAATAGCCCTACAATGCAGATAATGGCATTAGAATGGCAAAAGACTGTTTAGAATGTGTTTTTATTTCATAAGCGAATATCTTTTTACAAGTGCTAAATTTCAAGCCTGCAACCTTACTATAGCCCTACAATGCAGATAATGGCATTAGAATGGCAAAAGACTGTTTAGAATGTGTTTTTATTTCATAAGCGAATGTCTTTTTACAAGTGCTAAATTTCAAGCCAGCAACCTTACTATAGCCCTACAATGCAGATAATGGCATTAGAATGGCAAAAGACTGTTTAGAATGTGTTTTTATTTCATAAGCGAATATATTTTTACAAGTGCTAAATTTCAAGCCTGCAACCTTACTAAGACAGTCTAAATAGCCCTACAATGCAGATAATGGCATTAGAATGGCAAAAGACTGTTTAGAATGTGTTTTTATTTCATAAGCGAATATCTTTTTACAAGTGCTAAATTTCAAGCCAGCAACCTTACTAAGACAGTCTAAATAGCCCTACAATGCAGATAATGGCATTAGAATGGCAAAAGACTGTTTAGAATGTGTTTTTATTTCATAAGCGAATATCTTTTTACAAGTGCTAAATTTCAAGCCAGCAACCTTACTAAGACAGTCTAAATAGCCCTACAATGCAGATAATGGCATTAGAATGGCAAAAGACTGTTTAGAATGTGTTTTTATTTCATAAGCGAATATCTTTTTACAAGTGCTAAATTTCAAGCCAGCAACCTTACTATAGCCCTACAATGCAGATAATGGCATTAGAATGGCAAAAGACTGTTTAGAATGTGTTTTTATTTCATAAGCGAATATCTTTTTACAAGTGCTAAATTTCAAGCCAGCAACCTTACTATAGCCCTACAATGCAGATAATGGCATTAGAATGGCAAAAGACTGTTTAGAATGTGTTTTTATTTCATAAGCGAATATCTTTTTACAAGTGCTAAATTTCAAGCCAGCAACCTTACTAAGACAGTCTAAATAGCCCTACAATGCAGATAATGGCATTAGAATGGCAAAAGACTGTTTAGAATGTGTTTTTATTTCATAAGCGAATATCTTTTTACAAGTGCTAAATTTCAAGCCAGCAACCTTACAATAGCCCTACAATGCAGATAATGGCATTAGAATGGCAAAAGACTGTTTAGAATGTGTTTTTATTTCATAAGCGAATATCTTTTTACAAGTTCTAAATTTCAAGCCAGCAACCTTACTAAGACAGTCTAAATAGCCCTACAATGCAGATAATGGCATTAGAATGGCAAAAGACTGTTTAGAATGTGTTTTTATTTCATAAGCGAATATCTTTTTACAAGTGCTAAATTTCAAGCCAGCAACCTTACTATAGCCCTACAATGCAGATAATGGCATTAGAATGGCAAAACACTGTTTAGAATGTGTTTTTATTTCATAAGCGAATATCTTTTTACAAGTGCTAAATTTCAAGCCAGCAACCTTACTAAGACAGTCTAAATAGCCCTACAATGCAGATAATGGCATTAGAATGGCAAAAGACTGTTTAGAATGTGTTTTTATTTCATAAGCGAATATCTTTTTACAAGTGCTAAATTTCAAGCCAGCAACCTTACTAAGACAGTCTAAATAGCCCTTCAATGCAGATAATGGCATTAGAATGGCAAAAGACTGTTTAGAATGTGTTTTTATTTCATAAGCGAATATCTTTTTACAAGTGCTAAATTTCAAGCCAGCAACCTTACTAAGACAGTCTAAATAGCCCTACAATGCAGATAATGGCATTAGAATGGCAAAAGACTGTTTAGAATGTGTTTTTATTTCATAAGCGAATATCTTTTTACAAGTGCTAAATTTCAAGCCTGCAACCTTACTATAGCCCTACAATGCAGATAATGGCATTAGAATGGCAAAAGACTGTTTAGAATGTGTTTTTATTTCATAAGCGAATATCTTTTTACAAGTGCTAAATTTCAAGCCAGCAACCTTACTATAGCCCTACAATGCAGATAATGGCATTAGAATGGCAAAAGACTGTTTAGAATGTGTTTTTATTTCATAAGCGAATATCTTTTTACAAGTGCTAAATTTCAAGCCAGCAACCTTACTATAGCCCTACAATGCAGATAATGGCATTAGAATGGCAAAAGACTGTTTAGAATGTGTTTTTATTTCATAAGCGAATATCTTTTTACAAGTGCTAAATTTCAAGCCAGCAACCTTACTAAGACAGTCTAAATAGCCCTACAATGCAGATAATGGCATTAGAATGGCAAAAGACTGTTTAGAATGTGTTTTTATTTCATAAGCGAATATCTTTTTACAAGTGCTAAATTTCAAGCCAGCAACCTTACTAAGACAGTCTAAATAGCCCTACAATGCAGATAATGGCATTAGAATGGCAAAAGACTGTTTAGAATGTATTTTATTTCATAAGCGAATATCTTTTTACAAGTGCTAAATTTCAAGCCTGCAACCTTACTATAGCCCTACAATGCAGATAATGGCATTAGAATGGCAAAAGACTGTTTAGAATGTGTTTTTATTTCATAAGCGAATATCTTTTTACAAGTGCTACATTTCAAGCCAGCAACCTTACTATAGCCCTACAATGCAGATAATGGCATTAGAATGGCAAAAGACTGTTTAGAATGTGTTTTTATTTCATAAGCGAATATCTTTTTACAAGTGCTAAATTTCAAGCCAGCAACCTTACTATAGCCCTACAATGCAGATAATGGCATTAGAATGGCAAAAGACTGTTTAGAATGTATTTTATTTCATAAGCGAATATCTTTTTACAAGTGTTAAATTTCAAGCCTGCAACCTTACTATAGCCCTACAATGCAGATAATGGCATTAGAATGGCAAAAGACTGTTTAGAATGTGTTTTTATTTCATAAGCGAATATCTTTTTACAAGTGCTACATTTCAAGCCAGCAACCTTACTATAGCCCTACAATGCAGATAATGGCATTAGAATGGCAAAAGACTGTTTAGAATGTGTTTTTATTTCATAAGCGAATATCTTTTTACAAGTGCTAAATTTCAAGCCTGCAACCTTACTATAGCCCTACAATGCAGATAATGGCATTAGAATGGCAAAAGACTGTTTAGAATGTGTTTTTATTTCATAAGCGAATATCTTTTTACAAGTGCTAAATTTCAAGCCAGCAACCTTACTAAGACAGTCTAAATAGCCCTACAATGCAGATAATGGCATTAGAATGGCAAAAGACTGTTTAGAATGTGTTTTTATTTCATAAGCGAATATCTTTTTACAAGTGCTAAATTTCAAGCCTGCAACCTTACTAGACAGTCTAAATAGCCCTTCAATGCAGATAATGGCATTAGAATGGCAAAAGACTGTTTAGAATGTGTTTTTATTTCATAAGCGAATATCTTTTTACAAGTGCTAAATTTCAAGCCAGCAACCTTACTAAGACAGTCTAAATAGCCCTACAATGCAGATAATGGCATTAGAATGGCAAAAGACTGTTTAGAATGTGTTTTTATTTCATAAGCGAATATCTTTTTACAAGTGCTAAATTTCAAGCCAGCAACCTTACTAAGACAGTCTAAATAGCCCTACAATGCAGATAATGGCATTAGAATGGCAAAAGACTGTTTAGAATGTGTTTTTATTTCATAAGCGAATATCTTTTTACAAGTGCTAAATTTCAAGCCAGCAACCTTACTATAGCCCTACAATGCAGATAATGGCATTAGAATGGCAAAAGACTGTTTAGAATGTATTTTATTTCATAAGCGAATATCTTTTTACAAGTGCTAAATTTCAAGCCTGCAACCTTACTATAGCCCTACAATGCAGATAATGGCATTAGAATGGCAAAAGACTGTTTAGAATGTGTTTTTATTTCATAAGCGAATATCTTTTTACAAGTGCTAAATTTCAAGCCAGCAACCTTACTATAGCCCTACAATGCAGATAATGGCATTAGAATGGCAAAAGACTGTTTAGAATGTGTTTTTATTTCATAAGCGAATATCTTTTTACAAGTGCTAAATTTCAAGCCTGCAACCTTACTATAGCCCTACAATGCAGATAATGGCATTAGAATGGCAAAAGACTGTTTAGAATGTGTTTTTATTTCATAAGCGAATATCTTTTTACAAGTGCTAAATTTCAAGCCAGCAACCTTACTAAGACAGTCTAAATAGCCCTACAATGCAGATAATGGCATTAGAATGGCAAAAGACTGTTTAGAATGTGTTTTTATTTCATAAGCGAATATCTTTTTACAAGTGCTAAATTTCAAGCCAGCAACCTTACTATAGCCCTACAATGCAGATAATGGCATTAGAATGGCAAAAGACTGTTTAGAATGTATTTTATTTCATAAGCGAATATCTTTTTACAAGTGCTAAATTTCAAGCCTGCAACCTTACTATAGCCCTACAATGCAGATAATGGCATTAGAATGGCAAAAGACTGTTTAGAATGTGTTTTTATTTCATAAGCGAATATCTTTTTACAAGTGCTAAATTTCAAGCCAGCAACCTTACTAAGACAGTCTAAATAGCCCTACAATGCAGATAATGGCATTAGAATGGCAAAAGACTGTTTAGAATGTGTTTTTATTTCATAAGTGAATATCTTTTTACAAGTGCTAAATTTCAAGCCAGCAACCTTACTATAGCCCTACAATGCAGATAATGGCATTAGAATGGCAAAAGACTGTTTAGAATGTATTTTATTTCATAAGCGAATATCTTTTTACAAGTGCTAAATTTCAAGCCTGCAACCTTACTATAGCCCTACAATGCAGATAATGGCATTAGAATGGCAAAAGACTGTTTAGAATGTGTTTTTATTTCATAAGCGAATATCTTTTTACAAGTGCTAAATTTCAAGCCAGCAACCTTACTAAGACAGTCTAAATAGCCCTACAATGCAGATAATGGCATTAGAATGGCAAAAGACTGTTTAGAATGTGTTTTTATTTCATAAGCGAATATCTTTTTACAAGTGCTAAATTTCAAGCCAGCAACCTTACTAAGACAGTCTAAATAGCCCTACAATGCAGATAATGGCATTAGAATGGCAAAAGACTGTTTAGAATGTGTTTTTATTTCATAAGCGAATATCTTTTTACAAGTGCTAAATTTCAAGCCAGCAACCTTACTATAGCCCTACAATGCAGATAATGGCATTAGAATGGCAAAAGACTGTTTAGAATGTATTTTATTTCATAAGCGAATATCTTTTTACAAGTGCTAAATTTCAAGCCTGCAACCTTACTATAGCCCTACAATGCAGATAATGGCATTAGAATGGCAAAAGACTGTTTAGAATGTGTTTTTATTTCATAAGCGAATATCTTTTTACAAGTGCTAAATTTCAAGCCAGCAACCTTACTATAGCCCTACAATGCAGATAATGGCATTAGAATGGCAAAAGACTGTTTAGAATGTGTTTTTATTTCATAAGCGAATATCTTTTTACAAGTGCTAAATTTCAAGCCTGCAACCTTACTATAGCCCTACAATGCAGATAATGGCATTAGAATGGCAAAAGACTGTTTAGAATGTGATTTTATTTCATAAGCGAATATCTTTTTACAAGTGCTAAATTTCAAGCCAGCAACCTTACTAAGACAGTCTAAATAGCCCTACAATGCAGATAATGGCATTAGAATGGCAAAAGACTGTTTAGAATGTGTTTTTATTTCATAAGCGAATATCTTTTTACAAGTGCTAAATTTCAAGCCAGCAACCTTACCATAGCCCTACAATGCAGATAATGGCATTAGAATGGCAAAAGACTGTTTAGAATGTGTTTTTATTTCATAAGCGAATATCTTTTTACAAGTTCTAAATTTCAAGCCAGCAACCTTACTAAGACAGTCTAAATAGCCCTACAATGCAGATAATGGCATTAGAATGGCAAAAGACTGTTTAGAATGTGTTTTTATTTCATAAGCGAATATCTTTTTACAAGTGCTAAATTTCAAGCCTGCAACCTTACTATAGCCCTACAATGCAGATAATGGCATTAGAATGGCAAAAGACTGTTTAGAATGTGTTTTTATTTCATAAGCGAATATCTTTTTACAAGTGCTAAATTTCAAGCCAGCAACCTTACTATAGCCCTACAATGCAGATAATGGCATTAGAATGGCAAAACACTGTTTAGAATGTGTTTTTATTTCATAAGCGAATATCTTTTTACAAGTGCTAAATTTCAAGCCAGCAACCTTACTAAGACAGTCTAAATAGCCCTACAATGCAGATAATGGCATTAGAATGGCAAAAGACTGTTTAGAATGTGTTTTTATTTCATAAGCGAATATCTTTTTACAAGTGCTAAATTTCAAGCCTGCAACCTTACTATAGCCCTACAATGCAGATAATGGCATTAGAATGGCAAAATACTGTTTAGAATGTGTTTTTATTTCATAAGCGAATATCTTTTTACAAGTGCTAAATTTCAAGCCAGCAACCTTACTATAGCCCTACAATGCAGATAATGGCATTAGAATGGCAAAAGACTGTTTAGAATGTGTTTTTATTTCATAAGCGAATATCTTTTTACAAGTGCTAAATTTCAAGCCTGCAACCTTACTATAGCCCTACAATGCAGATAATGGCATTAGAATGGCAAAAGACTGTTTAGAATGTGTTTTTATTTCATAAGCGAATAGCTTTTTACAAGTGCTAAATTTCAAGCCAGCAACCTTACTAAGACAGTCTAAATAGCCCTACAATGCAGATAATGGCATTAGAATGGCAAAAGACTGTTTAGAATGTGTTTTTATTTCATAAGCGAATATCTTTTTACAAGTGCTAAATTTCAAGCCTGCAACCTTACTATAGCCCTACAATGCAGATAATGGCATTAGAATGGCAAAAGACTGTTTAGAATGTGTTTTTATTTCATAAGCAAATATCTTTTTACAAGTGCTAAATTTCAAGCCAGCAACCTTACTATAGCCCTACAATGCAGATAATGGCATTAGAATGGCAAAAGACTGTTTAGAATGTGTTTTTATTTCATAAGCGAATATCTTTTTACAAGTGCTAAATTTCAAGCCAGCAACCTTACTAAGACAGTCTAAATAGCCCTTCAATGCAGATAATGGCATTAGAATGGCAAAAGACTGTTTAGAATGTGTTTTTATTTCATAAGCGAATATCTTTTTACAAGTGCTAAATTTCAAGCCAGCAACCTTACTAAGACAGTCTAAATAGCCCTACAATGCAGATAATGGCATTAGAATGGCAAAAGACTGTTTAGAATGTGTTTTTATTTCATAAGCGAATATCTTTTTACAAGTGCTAAATTTCAAGCCTGCAACCTTACTATAGCCCTACAATGCAGATAATGGCATTAGAATGGCAAAAGACTGTTTAGAATGTGTTTTTATTTCATAAGCGAATATCTTTTTACAAGTGCTAAATTTCAAGCCAGCAACCTTACTATAGCCCTACAATGCAGATAATGGCATTAGAATGGCAAAAGACTGTTTAGAATGTGTTTTTATTTCATAAGCGAATATATTTTTACAAGTGCTAAATTTCAAGCCTGCAACCTTACTATAGCCCTACAATGCAGATAATGGCATTAGAATGGCAAAAGACTGTTTAGAATGTGTTTTTATTTCATAAGCGAATATCTTTTTACAAGTGCTAAATTTCAAGCCAGCAACCTTACTAAGACAGTCTAAATAGCCCTACAATGCAGATAATGGCATTAGAATGGCAAAAGACTGTTTAGAATGTGTTTTTATTTCATAAGCGAATATCTTTTTACAAGTGCTAAATTTCAAGCCAGCAACCTTACTATAGCCCTACAATGCAGATAATGGCATTAGAATGGCAAAAGACTGTTTAGAATGTATTTTATTTCATAAGCGAATATCTTTTTACAAGTGCTAAATTTCAAGCCTGCAACCTTACTATAGCCCTACAATGCAGATAATGGCATTAGAATGGCAAAAGACTGTTTAGAATGTGTTTTTATTTCATAAGCGAATATCTTTTTACAAGTGCTAAATTTCAAGCCAGCAACCTTACTATAGCCCTACAATGCAGATAATGGCATTAGAATGGCAAAAGACTGTTTAGAATGTGTTTTTATTTCATAAGCGAATATCTTTTTACAAGTGCTAAATTTCAAGCCTGCAACCTTACTATAGCCCTACAATGCAGATAATGGCATTAGAATGGCAAAAGACTGTTTAGAATGTGTTTTTATTTCATAAGCGAATATCTTTTTACAAGTGCTAAATTTCAAGCCAGCAACCTTACTAAGACAGTCTAAATAGCCCTACAATGCAGATAATGGCATTAGAATGGCAAAAGACTGTTTAGAATGTGTTTTTATTTCATAAGCGAATATCTTTTTACAAGTGCTAAATTTCAAGCCAGCAACCTTACAATAGCCCTACAATGCAGATAATGGCATTAGAATGGCAAAAGACTGTTTAGAATGTGTTTTTATTTCATAAGCGAATATCTTTTTACAAGTTCTAAATTTCAAGCCAGCAACCTTACTAAGACAGTCTAAATAGCCCTACAATGCAGATAATGGCATTAGAATGGCAAAAGACTGTTTAGAATGTGTTTTTATTTTATAAGCGAATATCTTTTTACAAGTGCTAAATTTCAAGCCAGCAACCTTACTATAGCCCCACAATGCAGATAATGGCATTAGAATGGCAAAACACTGTTTAGAATGTGTTTTTATTTCATAAGCGAATATCTTTTTACAAGTGCTAAATTTCAAGCCAGCAACCTTACTAAGACAGTCTAAATAGCCCTACAATGCAGATAATGGCATTAGAATGGCAAAAGACTGTTTAGAATGTGTTTTTATTTCATAAGCGAATATCTTTTTACAAGTGCTAAATTTCAAGCCAGCAACCTTACTAAGACAGTCTAAATAGCCCTTCAATGCAGATAATGGCATTAGAATGGCAAAAGACTGTTTAGAATGTGTTTTTATTTCATAAGCGAATATCTTTTTACAAGTGCTAAATTTCAAGCCAGCAACCTTACTAAGACAGTCTAAATAGCCCTTCAATGCAGATAATGGCATTAGAATGGCAAAAGACTGTTTAGAATGTGTTTTTATTTCATAAGCGAATATCTTTTTACAAGTGCTAAATTTCAAGCCTGCAACCTTACTATAGCCCTACAATGCAGATAATGGCATTAGAATGGCAAAAGACTGTTTAGAATGTGTTTTTATTTCATAAGCGAATATCTTTTTACAAGTGCTAAATTTCAAGCCAGCAACCTTACTATAGCCCTACAATGCAGATAATGGCATTAGAATGGCAAAAGACTGTTTAGAATGTGTTTTTATTTCATAAGCGAATATCTTTTTACAAGTGCTAAATTTCAAGCCAGCAACCTTACTATAGCCCTACAATGCAGATAATGGCATTAGAATGGCAAAAGACTGTTTAGAATGTGTTTTTATTTCATAAGCGAATATCTTTTTACAAGTGCTAAATTTCAAGCCAGCAACCTTACTAAGACAGTCTAAATAGCCCTACAATGCAGATAATGGCATTAGAATGGCAAAAGACTGTTTAGAATGTGTTTTTATTTCATAAGCGAATATCTTTTTACAAGTGCTAAATTTCAAGCCAGCAACCTTACTATAGCCCTACAATGCAGATAATGGCATTAGAATGGCAAAAGACTGTTTAGAATGTATTTTTATTTCATAAGCGAATATCTTTTTACAAGTGCTAAATTTCAAGCCAGCAACCTTACTAAGACAGTCTAAATAGCCCTACAATGCAGATAATGGCATTAGAATGGCAAAAGACTGTTTAGAATGTGTTTTTATTTCATAAGCGAATATCTTTTTACAAGTGCTAAATTTCAAGCCTGCAACCTTACTATAGCCCTACAATGCAGATAATGGCATTAGAATGGCAAAAGACTGTTTAGAATGTGTTTTTATTTCATAAGCGAATATCTTTTTACAAGTGCTACATTTCAAGCCAGCAACCTTACTATAGCCCTACAATGCAGATAATGGCATTAGAATGGCAAAAGACTGTTTAGAATGTGTTTTTATTTCATAAGCGAATATCTTTTTACAAGTGCTAAATTTCAAGCCTGCAACCTTACTATAGCCCTACAATGCAGATAATGGCATTAGAATGGCAAAAGACTGTTTAGAATGTGTTTTTATTTCATAAGCGAATATCTTTTTACAAGTGCTAAATTTCAAGCCAGCAACCTTACTATAGCCCTACAATGCAGATAATGGCATTAGAATGGCAAAAGACTGTTTAGAATGTGTTTTTATTTCATAAGCGAATATCTTTTTACAAGTGCTAAATTTCAAGCCAGCAACCTTACTATAGCCCTACAATGCAGATAATGGCATTAGAATGGCAAAAGACTGTTTAGAATGTGTTTTTATTTCATAAGCGAATATCTTTTTACAAGTGCTAAATTTCAAGCCTGCAACCTTACTATAGCCCTACAATGCAGATAATGGCATTAGAATGGCAAAAGACTGTTTAGAATGTGTTTTTATTTCATAAGCGAATATCTTTTTACAAGTGCTAAATTTCAAGCCAGCAACCTTACTAAGACAGTCTAAATAGCCCTACAATGCAGATAATGGCATTAGAATGGCAAAAGACTGTTTAGAATGTGTTTTTATTTCATAAGCGAATATCTTTTTACAAGTGCTAAATTTCAAGCCTGCAACCTTACTAGACAGTCTAAATAGCCCTTCAATGCAGATAATGGCATTAGAATGGCAAAAGACTGTTTAGAATGTGTTTTTATTTCATAAGCGAATATCTTTTTACAAGTGCTAAATTTCAAGCCAGCAACCTTACTAAGACAGTCTAAATAGCCCTACAATGCAGATAATGGCATTAGAATGGCAAAAGACTGTTTAGAATGTGTTTTTATTTCATAAGCGAATATCTTTTTACAAGTGCTAAATTTCAAGCCAGCAACCTTACTAAGACAGTCTAAATAGCCCTACAATGCAGATAATGGCATTAGAATGGCAAAAGACTGTTTAGAATGTGTTTTTATTTCATAAGCGAATATCTTTTTACAAGTGCTAAATTTCAAGCCAGCAACCTTACTATAGCCCTACAATGCAGATAATGGCATTAGAATGGCAAAAGACTGTTTAGAATGTATTTTATTTCATAAGCGAATATCTTTTTACAAGTGCTAAATTTCAAGCCTGCAACCTTACTATAGCCCTACAATGCAGATAATGGCATTAGAATGGCAAAAGACTGTTTAGAATGTGTTTTTATTTCATAAGCGAATATCTTTTTACAAGTGCTAAATTTCAAGCCAGCAACCTTACTATAGCCCTACAATGCAGATAATGGCATTAGAATGGCAAAAGACTGTTTAGAATGTGTTTTTATTTCATAAGCGAATATCTTTTTACAAGTGCTAAATTTCAAGCCTGCAACCTTACTATAGCCCTACAATGCAGATAATGGCATTAGAATGGCAAAAGACTGTTTAGAATGTGTTTTTATTTCATAAGCGAATATCTTTTTACAAGTGCTAAATTTCAAGCCAGCAACCTTACTAAGACAGTCTAAATAGCCCTACAATGCAGATAATGGCATTAGAATGGCAAAAGACTGTTTAGAATGTGTTTTTATTTCATAAGCGAATATCTTTTTACAAGTGCTAAATTTCAAGCCTGCAACCTTACTATAGCCCTACAATGCAGATAATGGCATTAGAATGGCAAAAGACTGTTTAGAATGTGTTTTTATTTCATAAGCGAATATCTTTTTACAAGTGCTACATTTCAAGCCAGCAACCTTACTATAGCCCTACAATGCAGATAATGGCATTAGAATGGCAAAAGACTGTTTAGAATGTATTTTATTTCATAAGCGAATATCTTTTTACAAGTGCTAAATTTCAAGCCTGCAACCTTACTATAGCCCTACAATGCAGATAATGGCATTAGAATGGCAAAAGACTGTTTAGAATGTGTTTTTATTTCATAAGCGAATATCTTTTTACAAGTGCTAAATTTCAAGCCAGCAACCTTACTAAGACAGTCTAAATAGCCCTACAATGCAGATAATGGCATTAGAATGGCAAAAGACTGTTTAGAATGTGTTTTTATTTCATAAGCGAATATCTTTTTACAAGTGCTAAATTTCAAGCCTGCAACCTTACTATAGCCCTACAATGCAGATAATGGCATTAGAATGGCAAAAGACTGTTTAGAATGTGTTTTTATTTCATAAGCGAATATCTTTTTACAAGTGCTACATTTCAAGCCAGCAACCTTACTATAGCCCTACAATGCAGATAATGGCATTAGAATGGCAAAAGACTGTTTAGAATGTGTTTTTATTTCATAAGCGAATATCTTTTTACAAGTGCTAAATTTCAAGCCTGCAACCTTACTATAGCCCTACAATGCAGATAATGGCATTAGAATGGCAAAAGACTGTTTAGAATGTGTTTTTATTTCATAAGCGAATATCTTTTTACAAGTGCTAAATTTCAAGCCAGCAACCTTACTATAGCCCTACAATGCAGATAATGGCATTAGAATGGCAAAAGACTGTTTAGAATGTGTTTTTATTTCATAAGCGAATATCTTTTTACAAGTGCTAAATTTCAAGCCTGCAACCTTACTATAGCCCTACAATGCAGATAATGGCATTAGAATGGCAAAAGACTGTTTAGAATGTGTTTTTATTTCATAAGCGAATATCTTTTTACAAGTGCTAAATTTCAAGCCAGCAACCTTACTATAGCCCTAGAATGCAGATAATGGCATTAGAATGGCAAAAGACTGTTTAGAATGTGTTTTTATTTCATAAGCGAATATCTTTTTACAAGTGCTAAATTTCAAGCCAGCAACCTTACTATAGCCCTACAATGCAGATAATGGCATTAGAATGGCAAAAGACTGTTTAGAATGTGTTTTTATTTCATAAGCGAATATCTTTTTACAAGTGCTAAATTTCAAGCCAGCAACCTTACTAAGACAGTCTAAATAGCCCTACAATGCAGATAATGGCATTAGAATGGCAAAAGACTGTTTAGAATGTGTTTTTATTTCATAAGCGAATATCTTTTTACAAGTGCTAAATTTCAAGCCAGCAACCTTACTAAGACAGTCTAAATAGCCCTACAATGCAGATAATGGCATTAGAATGGCAAAAGACTGTTTAGAATGTGTTTTTATTTCATAAGCGAATATCTTTTTACAAGTGCTAAATTTCAAGCCAGCAACCTTACTATAGCCCTACAATGCAGATAATGGCATTAGAATGGCAAAAGACTGTTTAGAATGTGTTTTTATTTCATAAGCGAATATCTTTTTACAAGTGCTAAATTTCAAGCCAGCAACCTTACTAAGACAGTCTAAATAGCCCTACAATGCAGATAATGGCATTAGAATGGCAAAAGACTGTTTAGAATGTGTTTTTATTTCATAAGCGAATATCTTTTTACAAGTGCTAAATTTCAAGCCAGCAACCTTACTATAGCCCTACAATGCAGATAATGGCATTAGAATGGCAAAAGACTGTTTAGAATGTGTTTTTATTTCATAAGCGAATATCTTTTTACAAGTGCTAAATTTCAAGCCTGCAACCTTACTATAGCCCTACAATGCAGATAATGGCATTAGAATGGCAAAAGACTGTTTAGAATGTGTTTTTATTTCATAAGCGAATATCTTTTTACAAGTGCTAAATTTCCTTACTAAGACAGTCTAAATAGCCCTACAATGCAGATAATGGCATTAGAATGGCAAAAGACTGTTTAGAATGTGTTTTTATTTCATAAGCGAATATCTTTTTACAAGTGCTAAATTTCAAGCCTGCAACCTTACTAGACAGTCTAAATAGCCCTTCAATGCAGATAATGGCATTAGAATGGCAAAAGACTGTTTAGAATGTGTTTTTATTTCATAAGCGAATATCTTTTTACAAGTGCTAAATTTCAAGCCAGCAACCTTACTAAGACAGTCTAAATATCCCTACAATGCAGATAATGGCATTAGAATGGCAAAAGACTGTTTAGAATGTGTTTTTATTTCATAAGCGAATATCTTTTTACAAGTGCTAAATTTCAAGCCAGCAACCTTACTAAGACAGTCTAAATAGCCCTACAATGCAGATAATGGCATTAGAATGGCAAAAGACTGTTTAGAATGTGTTTTTATTTCATAAGCGAATATCTTTTTACAAGTGCTAAATTTCAAGCCAGCAACCTTACTAAGACAGTCTAAATAGCCCTACAATGCAGATAATGGCATTAGAATGGCAAAAGACTGTTTAGAATGTGTTTTTATTTCATAAGCGAATATCTTTTTACAAGTGCTAAATTTCAAGCCTGCAACCTTACTATAGCCCTACAATGCAGATAATGGCATTAGAATGGCAAAAGACTGTTTAGAATGTATTTTATTTCATAAGCGAATATCTTTTTACAAGTGCTAAATTTCAAGCCTGCAACCTTACTATAGCCCTACAATGCAGATAATGGCATTAGAATGGCAAAAGACTGTTTAGAATGTGTTTTTATTTCATAAGCGAATATCTTTTTACAAGTGCTAAATTTCAAGCCAGCAACCTTACTAAGACAGTCTAAATAGCCCTACAATGCAGATAATGGCATTAGAATGGCAAAAGACTGTTTAGAATGTGTTTTTATTTCATAAGCGAATATCTTTTTACAAGTGCTAAATTTCAAGCCTGCAACCTTACTATAGCCCTACAATGCAGATAATGGCATTAGAATGGCAAAAGACTGTTTAGAATGTGTTTTTATTTCATAAGCGAATATCTTTTTACAAGTGCTACATTTCAAGCCAGCAACCTTACTATAGCCCTACAATGCAGATAATGGCATTAGAATGGCAAAAGACTGTTTAGAATGTGTTTTTATTTCATAAGCGAATATCTTTTTACAAGTGCTAAATTTCAAGCCTGCAACCTTACTATAGCCCTACAATGCAGATAATGGCATTAGAATGGCAAAAGACTGTTTAGAATGTGTTTTTATTTCATAAGCGAATATCTTTTTACAAGTGCTAAATTTCAAGCCAGCAACCTTACTATAGCCCTACAATGCAGATAATGGCATTAGAATGGCAAAAGACTGTTTAGAATGTGTTTTTATTTCATAAGCGAATATCTTTTTACAAGTGCTAAATTTCAAGCCAGCAACCTTACTAAGACAGTCTAAATAGCCCTACAATGCAGATAATGGCATTAGAATGGCAAAAGACTGTTTAGAATGTGTTTTTATTTCATAAGCGAATATCTTTTTACAAGTGCTAAATTTCAAGCCAGCAACCTTACTAAGACAGTCTAAATAGCCCTACAATGCAGATAATGGCATTAGAATGGCAAAAGACTGTTTAGAATGTGTTTTTATTTCATAAGCGAATATCTTTTTACAAGTGCTAAATTTCAAGCCAGCAACCTTACTATAGCCCTACAATGCAGATAATGGCATTAGAATGGCAAAAGACTGTTTAGAATGTATTTTATTTCATAAGCGAATATCTTTTTACATGTGCTAAATTTCAAGCCTGCAACCTTACTATAGCCCTACAATGCAGATAATGGCATTAGAATGGCAAAAGACTGTTTAGAATGTGTTTTTATTTCATAAGCTAATATCTTTTTACAAGTGCTAAATTTCAAGCCAGCAACCTTACAATAGCCCTACAATGCAGATAATGGCATTAGAATGGCAAAAGACTGTTTAGAATGTGTTTTTATTTCATAAGCGAATATCTTTTTACAAGTGCTAAATTTCAAGCCAGCAACCTTACTAAGACAGTCTAAATAGCCCTACAATGCAGATAATGGCATTAGAATGGCAAAAGACTGTTTAGAATGTGTTTTTATTTCATAAGCGAATATCTTTTTACAAGTGCTAAATTTCAAGCCTGCAACCTTACTATAGCCCTACAATGCAGATAATGGCATTAGAATGACAAAAGACTGTTTAGAATGTGTTTTTATTTCATAAGCGAATATCTTTTTACAAGTGCTACATTTCAAGCCAGCAACCTTACTATAGCCCTACAATGCAGATAATGGCATTAGAATGGCAAAAGACTGTTTAGAATGTGTTTTTATTTCATAAGCGAATATCTTTTTACAAGTGCTAAATTTCAAGCCTGCAACCTTACTATAGCCCTACAATGCAGATAATGGCATTAGAATGGCAAAAGACTGTTTAGAATGTGTTTTTATTTCATAAGCGAATATCTTTTTACAAGTGCTAAATTTCAAGCCTGCAACCTTACTATAGCCCTACAATGCAGATAATGGCATTAGAATGGCAAAAGACTGTTTAGAATGTGTTTTTATTTCATAAGCGAATATCTTTTTACAAGTGCTAAATTTCAAGCCTGCAACCTTACTATAGCCCTACAATGCAGATAATGGCATTAGAATGGCAAAAGACTGTTTAGAATGTGTTTTTATTTCATAAGCGAATATCTTTTTACAAGTGCTAAATTTCAAGCCAGCAACCTTACTATAGCCCTACAATGCAGATAATGGCATTAGAATGGCAAAAGACTGTTTAGAATGTGTTTTTATTTCATAAGCGAATATCTTTTTACAAGTGCTAAATTTCAAGCCAGCAACCTTACTAAGACAGTCTAAATAGCCCTACAATGCAGATAATGGCATTAGAATGGCAAAAGACTGTTTAGAATGTGTTTTTATTTCATAAGCGAATATCTTTTTACAAGTGCTAAATTTCAAGCCAGCAACCTTACTAAGACAGTCTAAATAGCCCTACAATGCAGATAATGGCATTAGAATGGCAAAAGACTGTTTAGAATGTGTTTTTATTTCATAAGCGAATATCTTTTTACAAGTGCTAAATTTCAAGCCAGCAACCTTACTATAGCCCTACAATGCAGATAATGGCATTAGAATGGCAAAAGACTGTTTAGAATGTATTTTATTTCATAAGCGAATATCTTTTTACATGTGCTAAATTTCAAGCCTGCAACCTTACTATAGCCCTACAATGCAGATAATGGCATTAGAATGGCAAAAGACTGTTTAGAATGTGTTTTTATTTCATAAGCTAATATCTTTTTACAAGTGCTAAATTTCAAGCCAGCAACCTTACAATAGCCCTACAATGCAGATAATGGCATTAGAATGGCAAAAGACTGTTTAGAATGTGTTTTTATTTCATAAGCGAATATCTTTTTACAAGTGCTAAATTTCAAGCCAGCAACCTTACTAAGACAGTCTAAATAGCCCTACAATGCAGATAATGGCATTAGAATGGCAAAAGACTGTTTAGAATGTGTTTTTATTTCATAAGCGAATATCTTTTTACAAGTGCTAAATTTCAAGCCTGCAACCTTACTATAGCCCTACAATGCAGATAATGGCATTAGAATGGCAAAAGACTGTTTAGAATGTGTTTTTATTTCATAAGCGAATATCTTTTTACAAGTGCTACATTTCAAGCCAGCAACCTTACTATAGCCCTACAATGCAGATAATGGCATTAGAATGGCAAAAGACTGTTTAGAATGTGTTTTTATTTCATAAGCGAATATCTTTTTACAAGTGCTAAATTTCAAGCCTGCAACCTTACTATAGCCCTACAATGCAGATAATGGCATTAGAATGGCAAAAGACTGTTTAGAATGTGTTTTTATTTCATAAGCGAATATCTTTTTACAAGTGCTAAATTTCAAGCCAGCAACCTTACTATAGCCCTACAATGCAGATAATGGCATTAGAATGGCAAAAGACTGTTTAGAATGTGTTTTTATTTCATAAGCGAATATCTTTTTACAAGTGCTAAATTTCAAGCCTGCAACCTTACTATAGCCCTACAATGCAGATAATGGCATTAGAATGGCAAAAGACTGTTTAGAATGTGTTTTTATTTCATAAGCGAATATCTTTTTACAAGTGCTAAATTTCAAGCCAGCAACCTTACTATAGCCCTACAATGCAGATAATGGCATTAGAATGGCAAAAGACTGTTTAGAATGTGTTTTTATTTCATAAGCGAATATCTTTTTACAAGTGCTAAATTTCAAGCCTGCAACCTTACTATAGCCCTACAATGCAGATAATGGCATTAGAATGGCAAAAGACTGTTTAGAATGTGTTTTTATTTCATAAGCGAATATCTTTTTACAAGTGCTAAATTTCAAGCCAGCAACCTTACTATAGCCCTACAATGCAGATAATGGCATTAGAATGGCAAAAGACTGTTTAGAATGTATTTTATTTCATAAGCGAATATCTTTTTACATGTGCTAAATTTCAAGCCTGCAACCTTACTATAGCCCTACAATGCAGATAATGGCATTAGAATGGCAAAAGACTGTTTAGAATGTGTTTTTATTTCATAAGCGAATATCTTTTTACAAGTGCTAAATTTCAAGCCAGCAACCTTACTAAGACAGTCTAAATAGCCCTACAATGCAGATAATGGCATTAGAATGGCAAAAGACTGTTTAGAATGTGTTTTTATTTCATAAGCGAATATCTTTTTACAAGTGCTAAATTTCAAGCCTGCAACCTTACTATAGCCCTACAATGCAGATAATGGCATTAGAATGGCAAAAGACTGTTTAGAATGTGTTTTTATTTCATAAGCGAATATCTTTTTACAAGTGCTACATTTCAAGCCAGCAACCTTACTATAGCCCTACAATGCAGATAATGGCATTAGAATGGCAAAAGACTGTTTAGAATGTGTTTTTATTTCATAAGCGAATATCTTTTTACAAGTGCTAAATTTCAAGCCTGCAACCTTACTATAGCCCTACAATGCAGATAATGGCATTAGAATGGCAAAAGACTGTTTAGAATGTGTTTTTATTTCATAAGCGAATATCTTTTTACAAGTGCTAAATTTCAAGCCAGCAACCTTACTATAGCCCTACAATGCAGATAATGGCATTAGAATGGCAAAAGACTGTTTAGAATGTGTTTTTATTTCATAAGCGAATATCTTTTTACAAGTGCTAAATTTCAAGCCTGCAACCTTACTATAGCCCTACAATGCAGATAATGGCATTAGAATGGCAAAAGACTGTTTAGAATGTGTTTTTATTTCATAAGCGAATATCTTTTTACAAGTGCTAAATTTCCTTACTAAGACAGTCTAAATAGCCCTACAATGCAGATAATGGCATTAGAATGGCAAAAGACTGTTTAGAATGTGTTTTTATTTCATAAGCGAATATCTTTTTACAAGTGCTAAATTTCAAGCCTGCAACCTTACTAGACAGTCTAAATAGCCCTTCAATGCAGATAATGGCATTAGAATGGCAAAAGACTGTTTAGAATGTGTTTTTATTTCATAAGCGAATATCTTTTTACAAGTGCTAAATTTCAAGCCAGCAACCTTACTAAGACAGTCTAAATAGCCCTACAATGCAGATAATGGCATTAGAATGGCAAAAGACTGTTTAGAATGTGTTTTTATTTCATAAGCGAATATCTTTTTACAAGTGCTAAATTTCAAGCCAGCAACCTTACTAAGACAGTCTAAATAGCCCTACAATGCAGATAATGGCATTAGAATGGCAAAAGACTGTTTAGAATGTGTTTTTATTTCATAAGCGAATATCTTTTTACAAGTGCTAAATTTCAAGCCAGCAACCTTACTAAGACAGTCTAAATAGCCCTACAATGCAGATAATGGCATTAGAATGGCAAAAGACTGTTTAGAATGTGTTTTTATTTCATAAGCGAATATCTTTTTACAAGTGCTAAATTTCAAGCCTGCAACCTTACTATAGCCCTACAATGCAGATAATGGCATTAGAATGGCAAAAGACTGTTTAGAATGTGTTTTTATTTCATAAGCGAATATCTTTTTACAAGTGCTAAATTTCCTTACTAAGACAGTCTAAATAGCCCTACAATGCAGATAATGGCATTAGAATGGCAAAAGACTGTTTAGAATGTGTTTTTATTTCATAAGCGAATATCTTTTTACAAGTGCTAAATTTCAAGCCTGCAACCTTACTAGACAGTCTAAATAGCCCTTCAATGCAGATAATGGCATTAGAATGGCAAAAGACTGTTTAGAATGTGTTTTTATTTCATAAGCGAATATCTTTTTACAAGTGCTAAATTTCAAGCCAGCAACCTTACTAAGACAGTCTAAATAGCCCTACAATGCAGATAATGGCATTAGAATGGCAAAAGACTGTTTAGAATGTGTTTTTATTTCATAAGCGAATATCTTTTTACAAGTGCTAAATTTCAAGCCAGCAACCTTACTAAGACAGTCTAAATAGCCCTACAATGCAGATAATGGCATTAGAATGGCAAAAGACTGTTTAGAATGTGTTTTTATTTCATAAGCGAATATCTTTTTACAAGTGCTAAATTTCAAGCCTGCAACCTTACTATAGCCCTACAATGCAGATAATGGCATTAGAATGGCAAAAGACTGTTTAGAATGTGTTTTTATTTCATAAGCGAATATCTTTTTACAAGTGCTAAATTTCAAGCCAGCAACCTTACTATAGCCCTACAATGCAGATAATGGCATTAGAATGGCAAAAGACTGTTTAGAATGTGTTTTTATTTCATAAGCGAATATCTTTTTACAAGTGCTAAATTTCAAGCCAGCAACCTTACTATAGCCCTACAATGCAGATAATGGCATTAGAATGGCAAAAGACTGTTTAGAATGTGTTTTTATTTCATAAGCGAATATCTTTTTACAAGTGCTAAATTTCAAGCCAGCAACCTTACTAAGACAGTCTAAATAGCCCTACAATGCAGATAATGGCATTAGAATGGCAAAAGACTGTTTAGAATGTGTTTTTATTTCATAAGCGAATATCTTTTTACAAGTGCTAAATTTCAAGCCAGCAACCTTACTAAGACAGTCTAAATAGCCCTACAATGCAGATAATGGCATTAGAATGGCAAAAGACTGTTTAGAATGTGTTTTTATTTCATAAGCGAATATCTTTTTACAAGTGCTAAATTTCAAGCCAGCAACCTTACTATAGCCCTACAATGCAGATAATGGCATTAGAATGGCAAAAGACTGTTTAGAATGTATTTATTTCATAAGCGAATATCTTTTTACAAGTGCTAAATTTCAAGCCTGCAACCTTACTATAGCCCTACAATGCAGATAATGGCATTAGAATGGCAAAAGACTGTTTAGAATGTGTTTTTATTTCATAAGCGAATATCTTTTTACAAGTGCTAAATTTCAAGCCAGCAACCTTACTATAGCCCTACAATGCAGATAATGGCATTAGAATGGCAAAAGACTGTTTAGAATGTGTTTTTATTTCATAAGCGAATATCTTTTTACAAGTGCTAAATTTCAAGCCTGCAACCTTACTATAGCCCTACAATGCAGATAATGGCATTAGAATGGCAAAAGACTGTTTAGAATGTGTTTTTATTTCATAAGCGAATATCTTTTTACAAGTGCTAAATTTCAAGCCAGCAACCTTACTAAGACAGTCTAAATAGCCCTACAATGCAGATAATGGCATTAGAATGGCAAAAGACTGTTTAGAATGTGTTTTTATTTCATAAGCGAATATCTTTTTACAAGTGCTAAATTTCAAGCCTGCAACCTTACTAGACAGTCTAAATAGCCCTTCAATGCAGATAATGGCATTAGAATGGCAAAAGACTGTTTAGAATGTGTTTTTATTTCATAAGCGAATATCTTTTTACAAGTGCTAAATTTCAAGCCAGCAACCTTACTAAGACAGTCTAAATAGCCCTACAATGCAGATAATGGCATTAGAATGGCAAAAGACTGTTTAGAATGTGTTTTTATTTCATAAGCGAATATCTTTTTACAAGTGCTAAATTTCAAGCCAGCAACCTTACTAAGACAGTCTAAATAGCCCTACAATGCAGATAATGGCATTAGAATGGCAAAAGACTGTTTAGAATGTGTTTTTATTTCATAAGCGAATATCTTTTTACAAGTGCTAAATTTCAAGCCAGCAACCTTACTATAGCCCTACAATGCAGATAATGGCATTAGAATGGCAAAAGACTGTTTAGAATGTATTTTATTTCATAAGCGAATATCTTTTTACAAGTGCTAAATTTCAAGCCTGCAACCTTACTATAGCCCTACAATGCAGATAATGGCATTAGAATGGCAAAAGACTGTTTAGAATGTGTTTTTATTTCATAAGCGAATATCTTTTTACAAGTGCTAAATTTCAAGCCAGCAACCTTACTATAGCCCTATAATGCAGATAATGGCATTAGAATGGCAAAAGACTGTTTAGAATGTGTTTTTATTTCATAAGCGAATATCTTTTTACAAGTGCTAAATTTCAAGCCTGCAACCTTACTATAGCCCTACAATGCAGATAATGGCATTAGAATGGCAAAAGACTGTTTAGAATATGTTTTTATTTCATAAGCGAATATCTTTTTACAAGTGCTAAATTTCAAGCCAGCAACCTTACTAAGACAGTCTAAATAGCCCTACAATGCAGATAATGGCATTAGAATGGCAAAAGACTGTTTAGAATGTGTTTTTATTTCATAAGCGAATATCTTTTTACAAGTGCTAAATTTCAAGCCTGCAACCTTACTATAGCCCTACAATGCAGATAATGGCATTAGAATGGCAAAAGACTGTTTAGAATGTGTTTTTATTTCATAAGCGAATATCTTTTTACAAGTGCTACATTTCAAGCCAGCAACCTTACTATAGCCCTACAATGCAGATAATGGCATTAGAATGGCAAAAGACTGTTTAGATTGTATTTTATTTCATAAGCGAATATCTTTTTACAAGTGCTAAATTTCAAGCCTGCAACCTTACTATAGCCCTACAATGCAGATAATGGCATTAGAATGGCAAAAGACTGTTTAGAATGTGTTTTTATTTCATAAGCGAATATCTTTTTACAAGTGCTAAATTTCAAGCCAGCAACCTTACTAAGACAGTCTAAATAGCCCTACAATGCAGATAATGGCATTAGAATGGCAAAAGACTGTTTAGAATGTGTTTTTATTTCATAAGCGAATATCTTTTTACAAGTGCTAAATTTCAAGCCTGCAACCTTACTATAGCCCTACAATGCAGATAATGGCATTAGAATGGCAAAAGACTGTTTAGAATGTGTTTTTATTTCATAAGCGAATATCTTTTTACAAGTGCTAAATTTCAAGCCTGCAACCTTACTATAGCCCTACAATGCAGATAATGGCATTAGAATGGCAAAAGACTGTTTAGAATGTGTTTTTATTTCATAAGCGAATATCTTTTTACAAGTGCTAAATTTCAAGCCAGCAACCTTACTATAGCCCTACAATGCAGATAATGGCATTAGAATGGCAAAAGACTGTTTAGAATGTGTTTTTATTTCATAAGCGAATATCTTTTTACAAGTGCTAAATTTCAAGCCTGCAACCTTACTATAAGCCCTACAATGCAGATAATGGCATTAGAATGGCAAAAGACTGTTTAGAATGTGTTTTTATTTCATAAGCGAATATCTTTTTACAAGTGCTAAATTTCAAGCCAGCAACCTTACTAAGACAGTCTAAATAGCCCTACAATGCAGATAATGGCATTAGAATGGCAAAAGACTGTTTAGAATGTGTTTTTATTTCATAAGCGAATATCTTTTTACAAGTGCTAAATTTCAAGCCTGCAACCTTACTAGACAGTCTAAATAGCCCTTCAATGCAGATAATGGCATTAGAATGGCAAAAGACTGTTTAGAATGTGTTTTTATTTCATAAGCGAATATCTTTTTACAAGTGCTAAATTTCAAGCCAGCAACCTTACTAAGACAGTCTAAATAGCCCTACAATGCAGATAATGGCATTAGAATGGCAAAAGACTGTTTAGAATGTATTTTATTTCATAAGCGAATATCTTTTTACAAGTGCTAAATTTCAAGCCTGCAACCTTACTATAGCCCTACAATGCAGATAATGGCATTAGAATGGCAAAAGACTGTTTAGAATGTGTTTTTATTTCATAAGCGAATATCTTTTTACAAGTGCTAAATTTCAAGCCAGCAACCTTACTAAGACAGTCTAAATAGCCCTTCAATGCAGATAATGGCATTAGAATGGCAAAAGACTGTTTAGAATGTGTTTTTATTTCATAAGCGAATATCTTTTTACAAGTGCTAAATTTCAAGCCAGCAACCTTACTAAGACAGTCTAAATAGCCCTACAATGCAGATAATGGCATTAGAATGGCAAAAGACTGTTTAGAATGTGTTTTTATTTCATAAGCGAATATCTTTTTACAAGTGCTAAATTTCAAGCCTGCAACCTTACTATAGCCCTACAATGCAGATAATGGCATTAGAATGGCAAAAGACTGTTTAGAATGTGTTTTTATTTCATAAGCGAATATCTTTTTACAAGTGCTAAATTTCAAGCCAGCAACCTTACTATAGCCCTACAATGCAGATAATGGCATTAGAATGGCAAAAGACTGTTTAGAATGTGTTTTTATTTCATAAGCGAATATCTTTTTACAAGTGCTAAATTTCAAGCCTGCAACCTTACTATAGCCCTACAATGCAGATAATGGCATTAGAATGGCAAAATACTGTTTAGAATGTGTTTTTATTTCATAAGCGAATATCTTTTTACAAGTGCTAAATTTCAAGCCAGCAACCTTACTAAGACAGTCTAAATAGCCCTACAATGCAGATAATGGCATTAGAATGGCAAAAGACTGTTTAGAATGTGTTTTTATTTCATAAGCGAATATCTTTTTACAAGTGCTAAATTTCAAGCCTGCAACCTTACTATAGCCCTACAATGCAGATAATGGCATTAGAATGGCAAAAGACTGTTTAGAATGTGTTTTTATTTCATAAGCGAATATCTTTTTACAAGTGCTAAATTTCAAGCCAGCAACCTTACTATAGCCCTACAATGCAGATAATGGCATTAGAATGGCAAAAGACTGTTTAGAATGTGTTTTTATTTCATAAGCGAATATCTTTTTACAAGTGCTAAATTTCAAGCCAGCAACCTTACTAAGACAGTCTAAATAGCCCTTCAATGCAGATAATGGCATTAGAATGGCAAAAGACTGTTTAGAATGTGTTTTTATTTCATAAGCGAATATCTTTTTACAAGTGCTAAATTTCAAGCCAGCAACCTTACTAAGACAGTCTAAATAGCCCTACAATGCAGATAATGGCATTAGAATGGCAAAAGACTGTTTAGAATGTGTTTTTATTTCATAAGCGAATATCTTTTTACAAGTGCTAAATTTCAAGCCTGCAACCTTACTAAGACAGTCTAAATAGCCCTTCAATGCAGATAATGGCATTAGAATGGCAAAAGACTGTTTAGAATGTGTTTTTATTTCATAAGCGAATATCTTTTTACAAGTGCTAAATTTCAAGCCAGCAACCTTACTAAGACAGTCTAAATAGCCCTACAATGCAGATAATGGCATTAGAATGGCAAAAGACTGTTTAGAATGTGTTTTTATTTCATAAGCGAATATCTTTTTACAAGTGCTAAATTTCAAGCCTGCAACCTTACTATAGCCCTACAATGCAGATAATGGCATTAGAATGGCAAAAGACTGTTTAGAATGTGTTTTTATTTCATAAGCGAATATCTTTTTACAAGTGCTAAATTTCAAGCCTGCAACCTTACTATAGCCCTACAATGCAGATAATGGCATTAGAATGGCAAAAGACTGTTTAGAATGTGTTTTTATTTCATAAGCGAATATCTTTTTACAAGTGCTAAATTTCAAGCCAGCAACCTTACTAAGACAGTCTAAATAGCCCTTCAATGCAGATAATGGCATTAGAATGGCAAAAGACTGTTTAGAATGTGTTTTTATTTCATAAGCGAATATCTTTTTACAAGTGCTAAATTTCAAGCCAGCAACCTTACTAAGACAGTCTAAATAGCCCTACAATGCAGATAATGGCATTAGAATGGCAAAAGACTGTTTAGAATGTGTTTTTATTTCATACGCGAATATCTTTTTACAAGTGCTAAATTTCAAGCCTGCAACCTTACTATAGCCCTCAATGCAGATAATGGCATCAGAATGGCAAAAGACTGTTTAGAATGTGTTTTTATTTCATAAGCGAATATCTTTTTACAAGTGCTAAATTTCAAGCCTGCAACCTTACTATAGCCCTACAATGCAGATAATGGCATTAGAATGGCAAAAGACTGTTTAGAATGTGTTTTTATTTCATAAGCGAATATCTTTTTACAAGTGCTAAATTTCAAGCCAGCAACCTTACTAAGACAGTCTAAATAGCCCTACAATGCAGATAATGGCATTAGAATGGCAAAAGACTGTTTAGAATGTGTTTTTATTTCATAAGCGAATATCTTTTTACAAGTGCTAAATTTCAAGCCAGCAACCTTACTAAGACAGTCTAAATAGCCCTTCAATGCAGATAATGGCATTAGAATGGCAAAAGACTGTTTAGAATGTGTTTTTATTTCATAAGCGAATATCTTTTTACAAGTGCTAAATTTCAAGCCAGCAACCTTACTAAGACAGTCTAAATAGCCCTACAATGCAGATAATGGCATTAGAATGGCAAAAGACTGTTTAGAATGTGTTTTTATTTCATAAGCGAATATCTTTTTACAAGTGCTAAATTTCAAGCCTGCAACCTTACTATAGCCCTACAATGCAGATAATGGCATTAGAATGGCAAAAGACTGTTTAGAATGTGTTTTTATTTCATAAGCGAATATCTTTTTACAAGTGCTAAATTTCAAGCCAGCAACCTTACTATAGCCCTACAATGCAGATAATGGCATTAGAATGGCAAAAGACTGTTTAGAATGTGTTTTTATTTCATAAGCGAATATCTTTTTACAAGTGCTAAATTTCAAGCCAGCAACCTTACTATAGCCCTACAATGCAGATAATGGCATTAGAATGGCAAAAGACTGTTTAGAATGTGTTTTTATTTCATAAGCGAATATCTTTTTACAAGTGCTAAATTTCAAGCCAGCAACCTTACTAAGACAGTCTAAATAGCCCTACAATGCAGATAATGGCATTAGAATGGCAAAAGACTGTTTAGAATGTGTTTTTATTTCATAAGCGAATATCTTTTTACAAGTGCTAAATTTCAAGCCAGCAACCTTACTAAGACAGTCTAAATAGCCCTACAATGCAGATAATGGCATTAGAATGGCAAAAGACTGTTTAGAATGTGTTTTTATTTCATAAGCGAATATCTTTTTACAAGTGCTAAATTTCAAGCCTGCAACCTTACTATAGCCCTACAATGCAGATAATGGCATTAGAATGGCAAAAGACTGTTTAGAATGTGTTTTTATTTCATAAGCGAATATCTTTTTACAAGTGCCAAATTTCAAGCCAGCAACCTTACTATAGCCCTACAATGCAGATAATGGCATTAGAATGGCAAAAGACTGTTTAGAATGTGTTTTTATTTCATAAGCGAATATCTTTTTACAAGTGCTAAATTTCAAGCCTGCAACCTTACTATAGCCCTACAATGCAGATAATGGCATTAGAATGGCAAAATACTGTTTAGAATGTGTTTTTATTTCATAAGCGAATATCTTTTTACAAGTGCTAAATTTCAAGCCAGCAACCTTACTAAGACAGTCTAAATAGCCCTACAATGCAGATAATGGCATTAGAATGGCAAAAGACTGTTTAGAATGTGTTTTTATTTCATAAGCGAATATCTTTTTACAAGTGCTAAATTTCAAGCCTGCAACCTTACTATAGCCCTACAATGCAGATAATGGCATTAGAATGGCAAAAGACTGTTTAGAATGTGTTTTTATTTCATAAGCGAATATCTTTTTACAAGTGCTAAATTTCAAGCCAGCAACCTTACTATAGCCCTACAATGCAGATAATGGCATTAGAATGGCAAAAGACTGTTTAGAATGTGTTTTTATTTCATAAGCGAATATCTTTTTACAAGTGCTAAATTTCAAGCCAGCAACCTTACTAAGACAGTCTAAATAGCCCTTCAATGCAGATAATGGCATTAGAATGGCAAAAGACTGTTTAGAATGTGTTTTTATTTCATAAGCGAATATCTTTTTACAAGTGCTAAATTTCAAGCCAGCAACCTTACTAAGACAGTCTAAATAGCCCTACAATGCAGATAATGGCATTAGAATGGCAAAAGACTGTTTAGAATGTGTTTTTATTTCATAAGCGAATATCTTTTTACAAGTGCTAAATTTCAAGCCTGCAACCTTACTAAGACAGTCTAAATAGCCCTTCAATGCAGATAATGGCATTAGAATGGCAAAAGACTGTTTAGAATGTGTTTTTATTTCATAAGCGAATATCTTTTTACAAGTGCTAAATTTCAAGCCAGCAACGTTACTAAGACAGTCTAAATAGCCCTACAATGCAGATAATGGCATTAGAATGGCAAAAGACTGTTTAGAATGTGTTTTTATTTCATAAGCGAATATCTTTTTACAAGTGCTAAATTTCAAGCCTGCAACCTTACTATAGCCCTGAAATGCAGATAATGGCATTAGAATGGCAAAAGACTGTTTAGAATGTGTTTTTATTTCATAAGCGAATATCTTTTTACAAGTGCTAAATTTCAAGCCAGCAACCTTACTAAGACAGTCTAAATAGCCCTTCAATGCAGATAATGGCATTAGAATGGCAAAAGACTGTTTAGAATGTGTTTTTATTTCATAAGCGAATATCTTTTTACAAGTGCTAAATTTCAAGCCAGCAACCTTACTAAGACAGTCTAAATAGCCCTACAATGCAGATAATGGCATTAGAATGGCAAAAGACTGTTTAGAATGTGTTTTTATTTCATAAGCGAATATCTTTTTACAAGTGCTAAATTTCAAGCCTGCAACCTTACTAAGACAGTCTAAATAGCCCTTCAATGCAGATAATGGCATTAGAATGGCAAAAGACTGTTTAGAATGTGTTTTTATTTCATAAGCGAATATCTTTTTACAAGTGCTAAATTTCAAGCCAGCAACGTTACTAAGACAGTCTAAATAGCCCTACAATGCAGATAATGGCATTAGAATGGCAAAAGACTGTTTAGAATGTGTTTTTATTTCATAAGCGAATATCTTTTTACAAGTGCTAAATTTCAAGCCTGCAACCTTACTATAGCCCTGAAATGCAGATAATGGCATTAGAATGGCAAAAGACTGTTTAGAATGTGTTTTTATTTCATAAGCGAATATCTTTTTACAAGTGCTAAATTTCAAGCCTGCAACCTTACTATAGCCCTACAATGCAGATAATGGCATTAGAATGGCAAAAGACTGTTTAGAATGTGTTTTTATTTCATAAGCGAATATCTTTTTACAAGTGCTAAATTTCAAGCCAGCAACCTTACTAAGACAGTCTAAATAGCCCTTCAATGCAGATAATGGCATTAGAATGGCAAAAGACTGTTTAGAATGTGTTTTTATTTCATAAGCGAATATCTTTTTACAAGTGCTAAATTTCAAGCCAGCAACCTTACTAAGACAGTCTAAATAGCCCTACAATGCAGATAATGGCATTAGAATGGCAAAAGACTGTTTAGAATGTGTTTTTATTTCATACGCGAATATCTTTTTACAAGTGCTAAATTTCAAGCCTGCAACCTTACTATAGCCCTCAATGCAGATAATGGCATCAGAATGGCAAAAGACTGTTTAGAATGTGTTTTTATTTCATAAGCGAATATCTTTTTACAAGTGCTAAATTTCAAGCCAGCAACCTTACTATAGCCCTACAATGCAGATAATGGCATTAGAATGGCAAAAGACTGTTTAGAATGTGTTTTTATTTCATAAGCGAATATCTTTTTACAAGTGCTAAATTTCAAGCCTGCAACCTTACTATAGCCCTACAATGCAGATAATGGCATTAGAATGGCAAAAGACTGTTTAGAATGTGTTTTTATTTCATAAGCGAATATCTTTTTACAAGTGCTAAATTTCAAGCCAGCAACCTTACTAAGACAGTCTAAATAGCCCTACAATGCAGATAATGGCATTAGAATGGCAAAAGACTGTTTAGAATGTGTTTTTATTTCATAAGCGAATATCTTTTTACAAGTGCTAAATTTCAAGCCAGCAACCTTACTAAGACAGTCTAAATAGCCCTTCAATGCAGATAATGGCATTAGAATGGCAAAAGACTGTTTAGAATGTGTTTTTATTTCATAAGCGAATATCTTTTTACAAGTGCTAAATTTCAAGCCAGCAACCTTACTAAGACAGTCTAAATAGCCCTACAATGCAGATAATGGCATTAGAATGGCAAAAGACTGTTTAGAATGTGTTTTTATTTCATAAGCGAATATCTTTTTACAAGTGCTAAATTTCAAGCCTGCAACCTTACTATAGCCCTACAATGCAGATAATGGCATTAGAATGGCAAAAGACTGTTTAGAATGTGTTTTTATTTCATAAGCAAATATCTTTTTACAAGTGCTAAATTTCAAGCCAGCAACCTTACTATAGCCCTACAATGCAGATAATGGCATTAGAATGGCAAAAGACTGTTTAGAATGTGTTTTTATTTCATAAGCGAATATCTTTTTACAAGTGCTAAATTTCAAGCCAGCAACCTTACTATAGCCCTACAATGCAGATAATGGCATTAGAATGGCAAAAGACTGTTTAGAATGTGTTTTTATTTCATAAGCGAATATCTTTTTACAAGTGCTAAATTTCAAGCCAGCAACCTTACTAAGACAGTCTAAATAGCCCTACAATGCAGATAATGGCATTAGAATGGCAAAAGACTGTTTAGAATGTGTTTTTATTTCATAAGCGAATATCTTTTTACAAGTGCTAAATTTCAAGCCTGCAACCTTACTATAGCCCTACAATGCAGATAATGGCATTAGAATGGCAAAAGACTGTTTAGAATGTGTTTTTATTTCATAAGCGAATATCTTTTTACAAGTGCTAAATTTCAAGCCAGCAACCTTACTATAGCCCTACAATGCAGATAATGGCATTAGAATGGCAAAAGACTGTTTAGAATGTGTTTTTATTTCATAAGCGAATATCTTTTTACAAGTGCTAAATTTCAAGCCAGCAACCTTACTAAGACAGTCTAAATAGCCCTTCAATGCAGATAATGGCATTAGAATGGCAAAAGACTGTTTAGAATGTGTTTTTATTTCATAAGCGAATATCTTTTTACAAGTGCTAAATTTCAAGCCAGCAACCTTACTAAGACAGTCTAAATAGCCCTACAATGCAGATAATGGCATTAGAATGGCAAAAGACTGTTTAGAATGTGTTTTTATTTCATAAGCGAATATCTTTTTACAAGTGCTAAATTTCAAGCCTGCAACCTTACTAAGACAGTCTAAATAGCCCTTCAATGCAGATAATGGCATTAGAATGGCAAAAGACTGTTTAGAATGTGTTTTTATTTCATAAGCGAATATCTTTTTACAAGTGCTAAATTTCAAGCCAGCAACCTTACTAAGACAGTCTAAATAGCCCTACAATGCAGATAATGGCATTAGAATGGCAAAAGACTGTTTAGAATGTGTTTTTATTTCATAAGCGAATATCTTTTTACAAGTGCTAAATTTCAAGCCTGCAACCTTACTATAGCCCTGAAATGCAGATAATGGCATTAGAATGGCAAAAGACTGTTTAGAATGTGTTTTTATTTCATAAGCGAATATCTTTTTACAAGTGCTAAATTTCAAGCCTGCAACCTTACTATAGCCCTACAATGCAGATAATGGCATTAGAATGGCAAAAGACTGTTTAGAATGTGTTTTTATTTCATAAGCGAATATCTTTTTACAAGTGCTAAATTTCAAGCCAGCAACCTTACTAAGACAGTCTAAATAGCCCTTCAATGCAGATAATGGCATTAGAATGGCAAAAGACTGTTTAGAATGTGTTTTTATTTCATAAGCGAATATCTTTTTACAAGTGCTAAATTTCAAGCCAGCAACCTTACTAAGACAGTCTAAATAGCCCTACAATGCAGATAATGGCATTAGAATGGCAAAAGACTGTTTAGAATGTGTTTTTATTTCATACGCGAATATCTTTTTACAAGTGCTAAATTTCAAGCCTGCAACCTTACTATAGCCCTCAATGCAGATAATGGCATCAGAATGGCAAAAGACTGTTTAGAATGTGTTTTTATTTCATAAGCGAATATCTTTTTACAAGTGCTAAATTTCAAGCCAGCAACCTTACTATAGCCCTACAATGCAGATAATGGCATTAGAATGGCAAAAGACTGTTTAGAATGTGTTTTTATTTCATAAGCGAATATCTTTTTACAAGTGCTAAATTTCAAGCCTGCAACCTTACTATAGCCCTACAATGCAGATAATGGCATTAGAATGGCAAAAGACTGTTTAGAATGTGTTTTTATTTCATAAGCGAATATCTTTTTACAAGTGCTAAATTTCAAGCCAGCAACCTTACTAAGACAGTCTAAATAGCCCTACAATGCAGATAATGGCATTAGAATGGCAAAAGACTGTTTAGAATGTGTTTTTATTTCATAAGCGAATATCTTTTTACAAGTGCTAAATTTCAAGCCAGCAACCTTACTAAGACAGTCTAAATAGCCCTTCAATGCAGATAATGGCATTAGAATGGCAAAAGACTGTTTAGAATGTGTTTTTATTTCATAAGCGAATATCTTTTTACAAGTGCTAAATTTCAAGCCAGCAACCTTACTAAGACAGTCTAAATAGCCCTACAATGCAGATAATGGCATTAGAATGGCAAAAGACTGTTTAGAATGTGTTTTTATTTCATAAGCGAATATCTTTTTACAAGTGCTAAATTTCAAGCCTGCAACCTTACTATAGCCCTACAATGCAGATAATGGCATTAGAATGGCAAAAGACTGTTTAGAATGTGTTTTTATTTCATAAGCAAATATCTTTTTACAAGTGCTAAATTTCAAGCCAGCAACCTTACTATAGCCCTACAATGCAGATAATGGCATTAGAATGGCAAAAGACTGTTTAGAATGTGTTTTTATTTCATAAGCGAATATCTTTTTACAAGTGCTAAATTTCAAGCCAGCAACCTTACTATAGCCCTACAATGCAGATAATGGCATTAGAATGGCAAAAGACTGTTTAGAATGTGTTTTTATTTCATAAGCGAATATCTTTTTACAAGTGCTAAATTTCAAGCCAGCAACCTTACTAAGACAGTCTAAATAGCCCTACAATGCAGATAATGGCATTAGAATGGCAAAAGACTGTTTAGAATGTGTTTTTATTTCATAAGCGAATATCTTTTTACAAGTGCTAAATTTCAAGCCAGCAACCTTACTAAGACAGTCTAAATAGCCCTACAATGCAGATAATGGCATTAGAATGGCAAAAGACTGTTTAGAATGTGTTTTTATTTCATAAGCGAATATCTTTTTACAAGTGCTAAATTTCAAGCCAGCAACCTTACTATAGCCCTACAATGCAGATAATGGCATTAGAATGGCAAAAGACTGTTTAGAATGTATTTTATTTCATAAGCGAATATCTTTTTACAAGTGCTAAATTTCAAGCCTGCAACCTTACTATAGCCCTACAATGCAGATAATGGCATTAGAATGGCAAAAGACTGTTTAGAATGTGTTTTTATTTCATAAGCGAATATCTTTTTACAAGTGCTAAATTTCAAGCCAGCAACCTTACTATAGCCCTACAATGCAGATAATGGCATTAGAATGGCAAAAGACTGTTTAGAATGTGTTTTTATTTCATAAGCGAATATCTTTTTACAAGTGCTAAATTTCAAGCCTGCAACCTTACTATAGCCCTACAATGCAGATAATGGCATTAGAATGGCAAAAGACTGTTTAGAATGTGTTTTTATTTCATAAGCGAATATCTTTTTACAAGTGCTAAATTTCAAGCCAGCAACCTTACTAAGACAGTCTAAATAGCCCTACAATGCAGATAATGGCATTAGAATGGCAAAAGACTGTTTAGAATGTGTTTTTATTTCATAAGCGAATATCTTTTTACAAGTGCTAAATTTCAAGCCTGCAACCTTACTATAGCCCTACAATGCAGATAATGGCATTAGAATGGCAAAAGACTGTTTAGAATGTGTTTTTATTTCATAAGCGAATATCTTTTTACAAGTGCTACATTTCAAGCCAGCAACCTTACTATAGCCCTACAATGCAGATAATGGCATTAGAATGGCAAAAGACTGTTTAGAATGTGTTTTTATTTCATAAGCGAATATCTTTTTACAAGTGCTAAATTTCAAGCCTGCAACCTTACTATAGCCCTACAATGCAGATAATGGCATTAGAATGGCAAAAGACTGTTTAGAATGTGTTTTTATTTCATAAGCGAATATCTTTTTACAAGTGCTAAATTTCAAGCCAGCAACCTTACTATAGCCCTACAATGCAGATAATGGCATTAGAATGGCAAAAGACTGTTTAGAATGTGTTTTTATTTCATAAGCGAATATCTTTTTACAAGTGCTAAATTTCAAGCCTGCAACCTTACTATAGCCCTACAATGCAGATAATGGCATTAGAATGGCAAAAGACTGTTTAGAATGTGTTTTTATTTCATAAGCGAATATCTTTTTACAAGTGCTAAATTTCAAGCCAGCAACCTTACTAAGACAGTCTAAATAGCCCTACAATGCAGATAATGGCATTAGAATGGCAAAAGACTGTTTAGAATGTGTTTTTATTTCATAAGCGAATATCTTTTTACAAGTGCTAAATTTCAAGCCTGCAACCTTACTAGACAGTCTAAATAGCCCTTCAATGCAGATAATGGCATTAGAATGGCAAAAGACTGTTTAGAATGTGTTTTTATTTCATAAGCGAATATCTTTTTACAAGTGCTAAATTTCAAGCCAGCAACCTTACTAAGACAGTCTAAATAGCCCTACAATGCAGATAATGGCATTAGAATGGCAAAAGACTGTTTAGAATGTATTTTATTTCATAAGCGAATATCTTTTTACAAGTGCTAAATTTCAAGCCTGCAACCTTACTATAGCCCTACAATGCAGATAATGGCATTAGAATGGCAAAAGACTGTTTAGAATGTGTTTTTATTTCATAAGCGAATATCTTTTTACAAGTGCTAAATTTCAAGCCAGCAACCTTACTAAGACAGTCTAAATAGCCCTTCAATGCAGATAATGGCATTAGAATGGCAAAAGACTGTTTAGAATGTGTTTTTATTTCATAAGCGAATATCTTTTTACAAGTGCTAAATTTCAAGCCAGCAACCTTACTAAGACAGTCTAAATAGCCCTACAATGCAGATAATGGCATTAGAATGGCAAAAGACTGTTTAGAATGTGTTTTTATTTCATAAGCGAATATCTTTTTACAAGTGCTAAATTTCAAGCCTGCAACCTTACTATAGCCCTACAATGCAGATAATGGCATTAGAATGGCAAAAGACTGTTTAGAATGTGTTTTTATTTCATAAGCGAATATCTTTTTACAAGTGCTAAATTTCAAGCCTGCAACCTTACTATAGCCCTACAATGCAGATAATGGCATTAGAATGGCAAAATACTGTTTAGAATGTGTTTTTATTTCATAAGCGAATATCTTTTTACAAGTGCTAAATTTCAAGCCAGCAACCTTACTAAGACAGTCTAAATAGCCCTACAATGCAGATAATGGCATTAGAATGGCAAAAGACTGTTTAGAATGTGTTTTTATTTCATAAGCGAATATCTTTTTACAAGTGCTAAATTTCAAGCCTGCAACCTTACTATAAGCCCTACAATGCAGATAATGGCATTAGAATGGCAAAAGACTGTTTAGAATGTGTTTTTATTTCATAAGCGAATATCTTTTTACAAGTGCTAAATTTCAAGCCAGCAACCTTACTATAGCCCTACAATGCAGATAATGGCATTAGAATGGCAAAAGACTGTTTAGAATGTGTTTTTTATTTCATAAGCGAATATCTTTTTACAAGTGCTAAATTTCAAGCCAGCAACCTTACTAAGACAGTCTAAATAGCCCTTCAATGCAGATAATGGCATTAGAATGGCAAAAGACTGTTTAGAATGTGTTTTTATTTCATAAGCGAATATCTTTTTACAAGTGCTAAATTTCAAGCCAGCAACCTTACTAAGACAGTCTAAATAGCCCTACAATGCAGATAATGGCATTAGAATGGCAAAAGACTGTTTAGAATGTGTTTTTATTTCATAAGCGAATATCTTTTTACAAGTGCTAAATTTCAAGCCTGCAACCTTACTAAGACAGTCTAAATAGCCCTTCAATGCAGATAATGGCATTAGAATGGCAAAAGACTGTTTAGAATGTGTTTTTATTTCATAAGCGAATATCTTTTTACAAGTGCTAAATTTCAAGCCAGCAACCTTACTAAGACAGTCTAAATAGCCCTACAATGCAGATAATGGCATTAGAATGGCAAAAGACTGTTTAGAATGTGTTTTTATTTCATAAGCGAATATCTTTTTACAAGTGCTAAATTTCAAGCCTGCAACCTTACTATAGCCCTACAATGCAGATAATGGCATTAGAATGGCAAAAGACTGTTTAGAATGTGTTTTTATTTCATAAGCGAATATCTTTTTACAAGTGCTAAATTTCAAGCCTGCAACCTTACTATAGCCCTACAATGCAGATAATGGCATTAGAATGGCAAAAGACTGTTTAGAATGTGTTTTTATTTCATAAGCGAATATCTTTTTACAAGTGCTAAATTTCAAGCCAGCAACCTTACTAAGACAGTCTAAATAGCCCTTCAATGCAGATAATGGCATTAGAATGGCAAAAGACTGTTTAGAATGTGTTTTTATTTCATAAGCGAATATCTTTTTACAAGTGCTAAATTTCAAGCCAGCAACCTTACTAAGACAGTCTAAATAGCCCTACAATGCAGATAATGGCATTAGAATGGCAAAAGACTGTTTAGAATGTGTTTTTATTTCATAAGCGAATATCTTTTTACAAGTGCTAAATTTCAAGCCTGCAACCTTACTATAGCCCTCAATGCAGATAATGGCATTAGAATGGCAAAAGACTGTTTAGAATGTGTTTTTATTTCATAAGCGAATATCTTTTTACAAGTGCTAAATTTCAAGCCTGCAACCTTACTATAGCCCTACAATGCAGATAATGGCATTAGAATGGCAAAAGACTGTTTAGAATGTGTTTTTATTTCATAAGCGAATATCTTTTTACAAGTGCTAAATTTCAAGCCAGCAACCTTACAATAGCCCTACAATGCAGATAATGGCATTAGAATGGCAAAAGACTGTTTAGAATGTGTTTTTATTTCATAAGCGAATATCTTTTTACAAGTTCTAAATTTCAAGCCAGCAACCTTACTAAGACAGTCTAAATAGCCCTACAATGCAGATAATGGCATTAGAATGGCAAAAGACTGTTTAGAATGTGTTTTTATTTCATAAGCGAATATCTTTTTACAAGTGCTAAATTTCAAGCCTGCAACCTTACTATAGCCCTACAATGCAGATAATGGCATTAGAATGGCAAAAGACTGTTTAGAATGTGTTTTTATTTCATAAGCGAATATCTTTTTACAAGTGCTAAATTTCAAGCCTGCAACCTTACTATAGCCCTACAATGCAGATAATGGCATTAGAATGGCAAAAGACTGTTTAGAATGTGTTTTTATTTCATAAGCGAATATCTTTTTACAAGTGCTAAATTTCAAGCCAGCAACCTTACTATAGCCCTACAATGCAGATAATGGCATTAGAATGGCAAAACACTGTTTAGAATGTGTTTTTATTTCATAAGCGAATATCTTTTTACAAGTGCTAAATTTCAAGCCAGCAACCTTACTAAGACAGTCTAAATAGCCCTACAATGCAGATAATGGCATTAGAATGGCAAAAGACTGTTTAGAATGTGTTTTTATTTCATAAGCGAATATCTTTTTACAAGTGCTAAATTTCAAGCCTGCAACCTTACTATAGCCCTACAATGCAGATAATGGCATTAGAATGGCAAAAGACTGTTTAGAATGTGTTTTTATTTCATAAGCGAATATCTTTTTACAAGTGCTAAATTTCAAGCCAGCAACCTTACTAAGACAGTCTAAATAGCCCTTCAATGCAGATAATGGCATTAGAATGGCAAAAGACTGTTTAGAATGTGTTTTTATTTCATAAGCGAATATCTTTTTACAAGTGCTAAATTTCAAGCCAGCAACCTTACTAAGACAGTCTAAATAGCCCTACAATGCAGATAATGGCATTAGAATGGCAAAAGACTGTTTAGAATGTGTTTTTATTTCATAAGCGAATATCTTTTTACAAGTGCTAAATTTCAAGCCTGCAACCTTACTATAGCCCTACAATGCAGATAATGGCATTAGAATGGCAAAAGACTGTTTAGAATGTGTTTTTATTTCATAAGCGAATATCTTTTTACAAGTGCTAAATTTCAAGCCTGCAACCTTACTAAGACAGTCTAAATAGCCCTACAATGCAGATAATGGCATTAGAATGGCAAAAGACTGTTTAGAATGTGTTTTTATTTCATAAGCGAATATCTTTTTACAAGTGCTAAATTTCAAGCCAGCAACCTTACTAAGACAGTCTAAATAGCCCTACAATGCAGATAATGGCATTAGAATGGCAAAAGACTGTTTAGAATGTGTTTTTATTTCATAAGCGAATATCTTTTTACAAGTGCTAAATTTCAAGCCTGCAACCTTACTATAGCCCTACAATGCAGATAATGGCATTAGAATGGCAAAAGACTGTTTAGAATGTGTTTTTATTTCATAAGCGAATATCTTTTTACAAGTGCTAAATTTCAAGCCAGCAACCTTACTATAGCCCTACAATGCAGATAATGGCATTAGAATGGCAAACGACTGTTTAGAATGTGTTTTTATTTCATAAGCGAATATCTTTTTACAAGTGCTAAATTTCAAGCCAGCAACCTTACTATAGCCCTACAATGCAGATAATGGCATTAGAATGGCAAAAGACTGTTTAGAATGTGTTTTTATTTCATAAGCGAATATCTTTTTACAAGTGCTAAATTTCAAGCCAGCAACCTTACTATAGCCCTACAATGCAGATAATGGCATTAGAATGGCAAAAGACTGTTTAGAATGTGTTTTTATTTCATAAGCGAATATCTTTTTACAAGTGCTAAATTTCAAGCCTGCAACCTTACTATAGCCCTTACAATGCAGATAATGGCATTAGAATGGCAAAAGACTGTTTAGAATGTGTTTTTATTTCATAAGCGAATATCTTTTTACAAGTGCTAAATTTCAAGCCAGCAACCTTAATATAGCCCTACAATGCAGATAATGGCATTAGAATGGCAAAAGACTGTTTAGAATGTGTTTTTATTTCATAAGCGAATATCTTTTTACAAGTGCTAAATTTCAAGCCAGCAACCTTACTAAGACAGTCTAAATAGCCCTACAATGCAGATAATGGCATTAGAATGGCAAAAGACTGTTTAGAATGTGTTTTTATTTCATAAGCGAATATCTTTTTACAAGTGCTAAATTTCAAGCCTGCAACCTTACTATAGCCCTTACAATGCAGATAATGGCATTAGAATGGCAAAAGACTGTTTAGAATGTGTTTTTATTTCATAAGCGAATATCTTTTTACAAGTGCTAAATTTCAAGCCAGCAACCTTACTATAAGCCCTACAATGCAGATAATGGCATTAGAATGGCAAAAGACTGTTTAGAATGTGTTTTTATTTCATAAGCGAATATCTTTTTACAAGTGCTAAATTTCAAGCCAGCAACCTTACTAAGACAGTCTAAATAGCCCTACAATGCAGATAATGGCATTAGAATGGCAAAAGACTGTTTAGAATGTGTTTTTATTTCATAAGCGAATATCTTTTTACAAGTGCTACATTTCAAGCCTGCAACCTTACTATAGCCCTACAATGCAGATAATGGCATTAGAATGGCAAAAGACTGTTTAGAATGTGTTTTTATTTCATAAGCGAATATCTTTTTACAAGTGCTAAATTTCAAGCCTGCAACCTTACTATAGCCCTACAATGCAGATAATGGCATTAGAATGGCAAAAGACTGTTTAGAATGTGTTTTTATTTCATAAGCGCATATCTTTTTACAAGTGCTAAATTTCAAGCCAGCAACCTTACTATAGCCCTACAATGCAGATAATGGCATTAGAATGGCAAAAGACTGTTTAGAATGTGTTTTTATTTCATAAGCGAATATCTTTTTACAAGTGCTAAATTTCAAGCCAGCAACCTTACTAAGACAGTCTAAATAGCCCTACAATGCAGATAATGGCATTAGAATGGCAAAAGACTGTTTAGAATGTGTTTTTATTTCATAAGCGAATATCTTTTTACAAGTGCTAAATTTCAAGCCTGCAACCTTACTATAGCCCTACAATGCAGATAATGGCATTAGAATGGCAAAAGACTGTTTAGAATGTGTTTTTATTTCATAAGCGAATATCTTTTTACAAGTGCTAAATTTCAAGCCAGCAACCTTACTATAGCCCTACAATGCAGATAATGGCATTAGAATGGCAAAAGACTGTTTAGAATGTGTTTTTATTTCATAAGCGAATATCTTTTTACAAGTGCTAAATTTCAAGCCAGCAACCTTACTAAGACAGTCTAAATAGCCCTACAATGCAGATAATGGCATTAGAATGGCAAAAGACTGTTTAGAATGTGTTTTTATTTCATAAGCGAATATCTTTTTACAAGTGCTAAATTTCAAGCCTGCAACCTTACTATAGCCCTACAATGCAGATAATGGCATTAGAATGGCAAAAGACTGTTTAGAATGTGTTTTTATTTCATAAGCGAATATCTTTTTACAAGTGCTAAATTTCAAGCCTGCAACCTTACTATAGCCCTACAATGCAGATAATGGCATTAGAATGGCAAAAGACTGTTTAGAATGTGTTTTTATTTCATAAGCGAATATCTTTTTACAAGTGCTAAATTTCAAGCCAGCAACCTTACTATAGCCCTACAATGCAGATAATGGCATTAGAATGGCAAAACACTGTTTAGAATGTGTTTTTATTTCATAAGCGAATATCTTTTTACAAGTGCTAAATTTCAAGCCTGCAACCTTACTATACCTACAATGCAGATAATGGCATTAGAATGGCAAAAGACTGTTTAGAATGTGTTTTTATTTCATAAGCGAATATCTTTTTACAAGTGCTAAATTTCAAGCCAGCAACCTTACTAAGACAGTCTAAATAGCCCTAATGCAGATAATGGCATTAGAATGGCAAAAGACTGTTTAGAATGTGTTTTTATTTCATAAGCGAATATCTTTATACAAGTGCTAAATTTCAAGCCAGCAACCTTACTAAGACAGTCTAAATAGCCCTACAATGCAGATAATGGCATTAGAATGGCAAAAGACTGTTTAGAATGTGTTTTTATTTCATAAGCGAATATCTTTTTACAAGTGCTAAATTTCAAGCCAGCAACCTTACTATAGCCCTACAATGCAGATAATGGCATTAGAATGGCAAAAGACTGTTTAGAATGTGTTTTTATTTCATAAGCGAATATCTTTTTACAAGTGCTAAATTTCAAGCCAGCAACCTTACTAAGACAGTCTAAATAGCCCTACAATGCAGATAATGGCATTAGAATGGCAAAAGACTGTTTAGAATGTGTTTTTATTTCATAAGCGAATATCTTTTTACAAGTGCTAAATTTCAAGCCAGCAACCTTACTAAGACAGTCTAAATAGCCCTACAATGCAGATAATGGCATTAGAATGGCAAAAGACTGTTTAGAATGTGTTTTTATTTCATAAGCGAATATCTTTTTACAAGTGCTAAATTTCAAGCCAGCAACCTTACTATAGCCCTACAATGCAGATAATGGCATTAGAATGGCAAAAGACTGTTTAGAATGTGTTTTTATTTCATAAGCGAATATCTTTTTACAAGTGCTAAATTTCAAGCCAGCAACCTTACTAAGACAGTCTAAATAGCCCTTCAATGCAGATAATGGCATTAGAATGGCAAAAGACTGTTTAGAATGTGTTTTTATTTCATAAGCGAATATCTTTTTACAAGTGCTAAATTTCAAGCCAGCAACCTTACTAAGACAGTCTAAATAGCCCTACAATGCAGATAATGGCATTAGAATGGCAAAAGACTGTTTAGAATGTGTTTTTATTTCATAAGCGAATATCTTTTTACAAGTGCTAAATTTCAAGCCAGCAACCTTACTAAGACAGTCTAAATAGCCCTTCAATGCAGATAATGGCATTAGAATGGCAAAAGACTGTTTAGAATGTGTTTTTATTTCATAAGCGAATATCTTTTTACAAGTGCTAAATTTCAAGCCTGCAACCTTACTATAGCCCTACAATGCAGATAATGGCATTAGAATGGCAAAAGACTGTTTAGAATGTGTTTTTATTTCATAAGCGAATATCTTTTTACAAGTGCTAAATTTCAAGCCTGCAACCTTACTATAGCCCTACAATGCAGATAATGGCATTAGAATGGCAAAAGACTGTTTAGAATGTGTTTTTATTTCATAAGCGAATATCTTTTTACAAGTGCTAAATTTCAAGCCAGCAACCTTAATATAGCCCACCAATGCAGATAATGGCATTAGAATGGCAAAAGACTGTTTAGAATGTGTTTTTATTTCATAAGCGAATATCTTTTTACAAGTGCTAAATTTCAAGCCAGCAACCTTACTAAGACAGTCTAAATAGCCCTACAATGCAGATAATGGCATTAGAATGGCAAAAGACTGTTTAGAATGTGTTTTTATTTCATAAGCGAATATCTTTTTACAAGTGCTAAATTTCAAGCCTGCAACCTTACTATAGCCCTTACAATGCAGATAATGGCATTAGAATGGCAAAAGACTGTTTAGAATGTGTTTTTATTTCATAAGCGAATATCTTTTTACAAGTGCTAAATTTCAAGCCAGCAACCTTACTATAAGCCCTACAATGCAGATAATGGCATTAGAATGGCAAAAGACTGTTTAGAATGTGTTTTTATTTCATAAGCGAATATCTTTTTACAAGTGCTAAATTTCAAGCCAGCAACCTTACTAAGACAGTCTAAATAGCCCTACAATGCAGATAATGGCATTAGAATGGCAAAAGACTGTTTAGAATGTGTTTTTATTTCATAAGCGAATATCTTTTTACAAGTGCTAAATTTCAAGCCAGCAACCTTACTAAGACAGTCTAAATAGCCCTACAATGCAGATAATGGCATTAGAATGGCAAAAGACTGTTTAGAATGTGTTTTTATTTCATAAGCGAATATCTTTTTACAAGTGCTAAATTTCAAGCCTGCAACCTTACTATAGCCCTACAATGCAGATAATGGCATTAGAATGGCAAAAGACTGTTTAGAATGTGTTTTTATTTCATAAGCGAATATCTTTTTACAAGTGCTAAATTTCAAGCCAGCAACCTTACTATAGCCCTACAATGCAGATAATGGCATTAGAATGGCAAACGACTGTTTAGAATGTGTTTTTATTTCATAAGCGAATATCTTTTTACAAGTGCTAAATTTCAAGCCAGCAACCTTACTATAGCCCTACAATGCAGATAATGGCATTAGAATGGCAAAAGACTGTTTAGAATGTGTTTTTATTTCATAAGCGAATATCTTTTTACAAGTGCTAAATTTCAAGCCAGCAACCTTACTATAGCCCTACAATGCAGATAATGGCATTAGAATGGCAAAAGACTGTTTAGAATGTGTTTTTATTTCATAAGCGAATATCTTTTTACAAGTGCTAAATTTCAAGCCTGCAACCTTACTATAGCCCTTACAATGCAGATAATGGCATTAGAATGGCAAAAGACTGTTTAGAATGTGTTTTTATTTCATAAGCGAATATCTTTTTACAAGTGCTAAATTTCAAGCCAGCAACCTTAATATAGCCCTACAATGCAGATAATGGCATTAGAATGGCAAAAGACTGTTTAGAATGTGTTTTTATTTCATAAGCGAATATCTTTTTACAAGTGCTAAATTTCAAGCCAGCAACCTTACTAAGACAGTCTAAATAGCCCTACAATGCAGATAATGGCATTAGAATGGCAAAAGACTGTTTAGAATGTGTTTTTATTTCATAAGCGAATATCTTTTTACAAGTGCTAAATTTCAAGCCTGCAACCTTACTATAGCCCTTACAATGCAGATAATGGCATTAGAATGGCAAAAGACTGTTTAGAATGTGTTTTTATTTCATAAGCGAATATCTTTTTACAAGTGCTAAATTTCAAGCCAGCAACCTTACTATAAGCCCTACAATGCAGATAATGGCATTAGAATGGCAAAAGACTGTTTAGAATGTGTTTTTATTTCATAAGCGAATATCTTTTTACAAGTGCTAAATTTCAAGCCAGCAACCTTACTAAGACAGTCTAAATAGCCCTACAATGCAGATAATGGCATTAGAATGGCAAAAGACTGTTTAGAATGTGTTTTTATTTCATAAGCGAATATCTTTTTACAAGTGCTACATTTCAAGCCTGCAACCTTACTATAGCCCTACAATGCAGATAATGGCATTAGAATGGCAAAAGACTGTTTAGAATGTGTTTTTATTTCATAAGCGAATATCTTTTTACAAGTGCTAAATTTCAAGCCTGCAACCTTACTATAGCCCTACAATGCAGATAATGGCATTAGAATGGCAAAAGACTGTTTAGAATGTGTTTTTATTTCATAAGCGCATATCTTTTTACAAGTGCTAAATTTCAAGCCAGCAACCTTACTATAGCCCTACAATGCAGATAATGGCATTAGAATGGCAAAAGACTGTTTAGAATGTGTTTTTATTTCATAAGCGAATATCTTTTTACAAGTGCTAAATTTCAAGCCAGCAACCTTACTAAGACAGTCTAAATAGCCCTACAATGCAGATAATGGCATTAGAATGGCAAAAGACTGTTTAGAATGTGTTTTTATTTCATAAGCGAATATCTTTTTACAAGTGCTAAATTTCAAGCCTGCAACCTTACTATAGCCCTACAATGCAGATAATGGCATTAGAATGGCAAAAGACTGTTTAGAATGTGTTTTTATTTCATAAGCGAATATCTTTTTACAAGTGCTAAATTTCAAGCCAGCAACCTTACTATAGCCCTACAATGCAGATAATGGCATTAGAATGGCAAAAGACTGTTTAGAATGTGTTTTTATTTCATAAGCGAATATCTTTTTACAAGTGCTAAATTTCAAGCCAGCAACCTTACTAAGACAGTCTAAATAGCCCTACAATGCAGATAATGGCATTAGAATGGCAAAAGACTGTTTAGAATGTGTTTTTATTTCATAAGCGAATATCTTTTTACAAGTGCTAAATTTCAAGCCTGCAACCTTACTATAGCCCTACAATGCAGATAATGGCATTAGAATGGCAAAAGACTGTTTAGAATGTGTTTTTATTTCATAAGCGAATATCTTTTTACAAGTGCTAAATTTCAAGCCTGCAACCTTACTATAGCCCTACAATGCAGATAATGGCATTAGAATGGCAAAAGACTGTTTAGAATGTGTTTTTATTTCATAAGCGAATATCTTTTTACAAGTGCTAAATTTCAAGCCAGCAACCTTACTATAGCCCTACAATGCAGATAATGGCATTAGAATGGCAAAACACTGTTTAGAATGTGTTTTTATTTCATAAGCGAATATCTTTTTACAAGTGCTAAATTTCAAGCCTGCAACCTTACTATACCTACAATGCAGATAATGGCATTAGAATGGCAAAAGACTGTTTAGAATGTGTTTTTATTTCATAAGCGAATATCTTTTTACAAGTGCTAAATTTCAAGCCAGCAACCTTACTAAGACAGTCTAAATAGCCCTAATGCAGATAATGGCATTAGAATGGCAAAAGACTGTTTAGAATGTGTTTTTATTTCATAAGCGAATATCTTTATACAAGTGCTAAATTTCAAGCCAGCAACCTTACTAAGACAGTCTAAATAGCCCTACAATGCAGATAATGGCATTAGAATGGCAAAAGACTGTTTAGAATGTGTTTTTATTTCATAAGCGAATATCTTTTTACAAGTGCTAAATTTCAAGCCAGCAACCTTACTATAGCCCTACAATGCAGATAATGGCATTAGAATGGCAAAAGACTGTTTAGAATGTGTTTTTATTTCATAAGCGAATATCTTTTTACAAGTGCTAAATTTCAAGCCAGCAACCTTACTAAGACAGTCTAAATAGCCCTACAATGCAGATAATGGCATTAGAATGGCAAAAGACTGTTTAGAATGTGTTTTTATTTCATAAGCGAATATCTTTTTACAAGTGCTAAATTTCAAGCCAGCAACCTTACTAAGACAGTCTAAATAGCCCTACAATGCAGATAATGGCATTAGAATGGCAAAAGACTGTTTAGAATGTGTTTTTATTTCATAAGCGAATATCTTTTTACAAGTGCTAAATTTCAAGCCAGCAACCTTACTATAGCCCTACAATGCAGATAATGGCATTAGAATGGCAAAAGACTGTTTAGAATGTGTTTTTATTTCATAAGCGAATATCTTTTTACAAGTGCTAAATTTCAAGCCAGCAACCTTACTAAGACAGTCTAAATAGCCCTTCAATGCAGATAATGGCATTAGAATGGCAAAAGACTGTTTAGAATGTGTTTTTATTTCATAAGCGAATATCTTTTTACAAGTGCTAAATTTCAAGCCAGCAACCTTACTAAGACAGTCTAAATAGCCCTACAATGCAGATAATGGCATTAGAATGGCAAAAGACTGTTTAGAATGTGTTTTTATTTCATAAGCGAATATCTTTTTACAAGTGCTAAATTTCAAGCCAGCAACCTTACTAAGACAGTCTAAATAGCCCTTCAATGCAGATAATGGCATTAGAATGGCAAAAGACTGTTTAGAATGTGTTTTTATTTCATAAGCGAATATCTTTTTACAAGTGCTAAATTTCAAGCCTGCAACCTTACTATAGCCCTACAATGCAGATAATGGCATTAGAATGGCAAAAGACTGTTTAGAATGTGTTTTTATTTCATAAGCGAATATCTTTTTACAAGTGCTAAATTTCAAGCCTGCAACCTTACTATAGCCCTACAATGCAGATAATGGCATTAGAATGGCAAAAGACTGTTTAGAATGTGTTTTTATTTCATAAGCGAATATCTTTTTACAAGTGCTAAATTTCAAGCCAGCAACCTTAATATAGCCCACCAATGCAGATAATGGCATTAGAATGGCAAAAGACTGTTTAGAATGTGTTTTTATTTCATAAGCGAATATCTTTTTACAAGTGCTAAATTTCAAGCCAGCAACCTTACTAAGACAGTCTAAATAGCCCTACAATGCAGATAATGGCATTAGAATGGCAAAAGACTGTTTAGAATGTGTTTTTATTTCATAAGCGAATATCTTTTTACAAGTGCTAAATTTCAAGCCTGCAACCTTACTATAGCCCTTACAATGCAGATAATGGCATTAGAATGGCAAAAGACTGTTTAGAATGTGTTTTTATTTCATAAGCGAATATCTTTTTACAAGTGCTAAATTTCAAGCCAGCAACCTTACTATAAGCCCTACAATGCAGATAATGGCATTAGAATGGCAAAAGACTGTTTAGAATGTGTTTTTATTTCATAAGCGAATATCTTTTTACAAGTGCTAAATTTCAAGCCAGCAACCTTACTAAGACAGTCTAAATAGCCCTACAATGCAGATAATGGCATTAGAATGGCAAAAGACTGTTTAGAATGTGTTTTTATTTCATAAGCGAATATCTTTTTACAAGTGCTACATTTCAAGCCTGCAACCTTACTATAGCCCTACAATGCAGATAATGGCATTAGAATGGCAAAAGACTGTTTAGAATGTGTTTTTATTTCATAAGCGAATATCTTTTTACAAGTGCTAAATTTCAAGCCTGCAACCTTACTATAGCCCTACAATGCAGATAATGGCATTAGAATGGCAAAAGACTGTTTAGAATGTGTTTTTATTTCATAAGCGCATATCTTTTTACAAGTGCTAAATTTCAAGCCAGCAACCTTACTATAGCCCTACAATGCAGATAATGGCATTAGAATGGCAAAAGACTGTTTAGAATGTGTTTTTATTTCATAAGCGAATATCTTTTTACAAGTGCTAAATTTCAAGCCAGCAACCTTACTAAGACAGTCTAAATAGCCCTACAATGCAGATAATGGCATTAGAATGGCAAAAGACTGTTTAGAATGTGTTTTTATTTCATAAGCGAATATCTTTTTACAAGTGCTAAATTTCAAGCCTGCAACCTTACTATAAGCCCTACAATGCAGATAATGGCATTAGAATGGCAAAAGACTGTTTAGAATGTGTTTTTATTTCATAAGCGAATATCTTTTTACAAGTGCTAAATTTCAAGCCAGCAACCTTACTAAGACAGTCTAAATAGCCCTACAATGCAGATAATGGCATTAGAATGGCAAAAGACTGTTTAGAATGTGTTTTTATTTCATAAGCGAATATCTTTTTACAAGTGCTAAATTTCAAGCCAGCAACCTTACTAAGACAGTCTAAATAGCCCTACAATGCAGATAATGGCATTAGAATGGCAAAAGACTGTTTAGAATGTGTTTTTATTTCATAAGCGAATATCTTTTTACAAGTGCTAAATTTCAAGCCAGCAACCTTACTATAGCCCTACAATGCAGATAATGGCATTAGAATGGCAAAACACTGTTTAGAATGTGTTTTTATTTCATAAGCGAATATCTTTTTACAAGTGCTAAATTTCAAGCCAGCAACGTTACTAAGACAGTCTAAATAGCCCTACAATGCAGATAATGGCATTAGAATGGCAAAAGACTGTTTAGAATGTGTTTTTATTTCATAAGCGAATATCTTTTTACAAGTGCTAAATTTCAAGCCAGCAACCTTACTAAGACAGTCTAAATAGCCCTACAATGCAGATAATGGCATTAGAATGGCAAAAGACTGTTTAGAATGTGTTTTTATTTCATAAGCGAATATCTTTTTACAAGTGCTAAATTTCAAGCCAGCAACCTTACTAAGACAGTCTAAATAGCCCTTCAATGCAGATAATGGCATTAGAATGGCAAAAGACTGTTTAGAATGTGTTTTTATTTCATAAGCGAATATCTTTTTACAAGTGCTAAATTTCAAGCCAGCAACCTTACTAAGACAGTCTAAATAGCCCTACAATGCAGATAATGGCATTAGAATGGCAAAAGACTGTTTAGAATGTGTTTTTATTTCATAAGCGAATATCTTTTTACAAGTGCTAAATTTCAAGCCTGCAACCTTACTATAAGCCCTACAATGCAGATAATGGCATTAGAATGGCAAAAGACTGTTTAGAATGTGTTTTTATTTCATAAGCGAATATCTTTTTACAAGTGCTAAATTTCAAGCCTGCAACCTTACTATAGCCCTACAATGCAGATAATGGCATTAGAATGGCAAAAGACTGTTTAGAATGTGTTTTTATTTCATAAGCGAATATCTTTTTACAAGTGCTAAATTTCAAGCCAGCAACCTTACTAAGACAGTCTAAATAGCCCTACAATGCAGATAATGGCATTAGAATGGCAAAAGACTGTTTAGAATGTGTTTTTATTTCATAAGCGAATATCTTTTTACAAGTGCTAAATTTCAAGCCTGCAACCTTACTATAGCCCTACAATGCAGATAATGGCATTAGAATGGCAAAAGACTGTTTAGAATGTGTTTTTATTTCATAAGCGAATATCTTTTTACAAGTGCTAAATTTCAAGCCTGCAACCTTACTATAGCCCTACAATGCAGATAATGGCATTAGAATGGCAAAAGACTGTTTAGAATGTGTTTTTATTTCATAAGCGAATATCTTTTTACAAGTGCTAAATTTCAAGCCAGCAACCTTACTAAGACAGTCTAAATAGCCCTACAATGCAGATAATGGCATTAGAATGGCAAAAGACTGTTTAGAATGTGTTTTTATTTCATAAGCGAATATCTTTTTACAAGTGCTAAATTTCAAGCCAGCAACCTTACTAAGACAGTCTAAATAGCCCTTCAATGCAGATAATGGCATTAGAATGGCAAAAGACTGTTTAGAATGTGTTTTTATTTCATAAGCGAATATCTTTTTACAAGTGCTAAATTTCAAGCCAGCAACCTTACTAAGACAGTCTAAATAGCCCTACAATGCAGATAATGGCATTAGAATGGCAAAAGACTGTTTAGAATGTGTTTTTATTTCATAAGCGAATATCTTTTTACAAGTGCTAAATTTCAAGCCAGCAACCTTACTAAGACAGTCTAAATAGCCCTACAATGCAGATAATGGCATTAGAATGGCAAAAGACTGTTTAGAATGTGTTTTTATTTCATAAGCGAATATCTTTTTACAAGTGCTAAATTTCAAGCCTGCAACCTTACTATAGCCCTACAATGCAGATAATGGCATTAGAATGGCAAAAGACTGTTTAGAATGTGTTTTTATTTCATAAGCGAATATCTTTTTACAAGTGCTAAATTTCAAGCCAGCAACCTTACTATAGCCCTACAATGCAGATAATGGCATTAGAATGGCAAAAGACTGTTTAGAATGTGTTTTTATTTCATAAGCGAATATCTTTTTACAAGTGCTAAATTTCAAGCCAGCAACCTTACTAAGACAGTCTAAATAGCCCTACAATGCAGATAATGGCATTAGAATGGCAAAAGACTGTTTAGAATGTGTTTTTATTTCATAAGCGAATATCTTTTTACAAGTGCTAAATTTCAAGCCTGCAACCTTACTATAGCCCTACAATGCAGATAATGGCATTAGAATGGCAAAAGACTGTTTAGAATGTGTTTTTATTTCATAAGCGAATATCTTTTTACAAGTGCTAAATTTCAAGCCTGCAACCTTACTATAGCCCTACAATGCAGATAATGGCATTAGAATGGCAAAAGACTGTTTAGAATGTGTTTTTATTTCATAAGCGAATATCTTTTTACAAGTGCTAAATTTCAAGCCAGCAACCTTACTATAGCCCTACAATGCAGATAATGGCATTAGAATGGCAAAACACTGTTTAGAATGTGTTTTTATTTCATAAGCGAATATCTTTTTACAAGTGCTAAATTTCAAGCCTGCAACCTTACTATACCTACAATGCAGATAATGGCATTAGAATGGCAAAAGACTGTTTAGAATGTGTTTTTATTTCATAAGCGAATATCTTTTTACAAGTGCTAAATTTCAAGCCAGCAACCTTACTAAGACAGTCTAAATAGCCCTAATGCAGATAATGGCATTAGAATGGCAAAAGACTGTTTAGAATGTGTTTTTATTTCATAAGCGAATATCTTTATACAAGTGCTAAATTTCAAGCCAGCAACCTTACTAAGACAGTCTAAATAGCCCTACAATGCAGATAATGGCATTAGAATGGCAAAAGACTGTTTAGAATGTGTTTTTATTTCATAAGCGAATATCTTTTTACAAGTGCTAAATTTCAAGCCAGCAACCTTACTATAGCCCTACAATGCAGATAATGGCATTAGAATGGCAAAAGACTGTTTAGAATGTGTTTTTATTTCATAAGCGAATATCTTTTTACAAGTGCTAAATTTCAAGCCAGCAACCTTACTAAGACAGTCTAAATAGCCCTACAATGCAGATAATGGCATTAGAATGGCAAAAGACTGTTTAGAATGTGTTTTTATTTCATAAGCGAATATCTTTTTACAAGTGCTAAATTTCAAGCCAGCAACCTTACTAAGACAGTCTAAATAGCCCTACAATGCAGATAATGGCATTAGAATGGCAAAAGACTGTTTAGAATGTGTTTTTATTTCATAAGCGAATATCTTTTTACAAGTGCTAAATTTCAAGCCAGCAACCTTACTATAGCCCTACAATGCAGATAATGGCATTAGAATGGCAAAAGACTGTTTAGAATGTGTTTTTATTTCATAAGCGAATATCTTTTTACAAGTGCTAAATTTCAAGCCTGCAACCTTACTATAGCCCTACAATGCAGATAATGGCATTAGAATGGCAAAAGACTGTTTAGAATGTGTTTTTATTTCATAAGCGAATATCTTTTTACAAGTGCTAAATTTCAAGCCTGCAACCTTACTATAGCCCTACAATGCAGATAATGGCATTAGAATGGCAAAAGACTGTTTAGAATGTGTTTTTATTTCATAAGCGAATATCTTTTTACAAGTGCTAAATTTCAAGCCAGCAACCTTAATATAGCCCACCAATGCAGATAATGGCATTAGAATGGCAAAAGACTGTTTAGAATGTGTTTTTATTTCATAAGCGAATATCTTTTTACAAGTGCTAAATTTCAAGCCAGCAACCTTACTAAGACAGTCTAAATAGCCCTACAATGCAGATAATGGCATTAGAATGGCAAAAGACTGTTTAGAATGTGTTTTTATTTCATAAGCGAATATCTTTTTACAAGTGCTAAATTTCAAGCCTGCAACCTTACTATAGCCCTTACAATGCAGATAATGGCATTAGAATGGCAAAAGACTGTTTAGAATGTGTTTTTATTTCATAAGCGAATATCTTTTTACAAGTGCTAAATTTCAAGCCAGCAACCTTACTATAAGCCCTACAATGCAGATAATGGCATTAGAATGGCAAAAGACTGTTTAGAATGTGTTTTTATTTCATAAGCGAATATCTTTTTACAAGTGCTAAATTTCAAGCCAGCAACCTTACTAAGACAGTCTAAATAGCCCTACAATGCAGATAATGGCATTAGAATGGCAAAAGACTGTTTAGAATGTGTTTTTATTTCATAAGCGAATATCTTTTTACAAGTGCTACATTTCAAGCCTGCAACCTTACTATAGCCCTACAATGCAGATAATGGCATTAGAATGGCAAAAGACTGTTTAGAATGTGTTTTTATTTCATAAGCGAATATCTTTTTACAAGTGCTAAATTTCAAGCCTGCAACCTTACTATAGCCCTACAATGCAGATAATGGCATTAGAATGGCAAAAGACTGTTTAGAATGTGTTTTTATTTCATAAGCGCATATCTTTTTACAAGTGCTAAATTTCAAGCCAGCAACCTTACTATAGCCCTACAATGCAGATAATGGCATTAGAATGGCAAAAGACTGTTTAGAATGTGTTTTTATTTCATAAGCGAATATCTTTTTACAAGTGCTAAATTTCAAGCCAGCAACCTTACTAAGACAGTCTAAATAGCCCTACAATGCAGATAATGGCATTAGAATGGCAAAAGACTGTTTAGAATGTGTTTTTATTTCATAAGCGAATATCTTTTTACAAGTGCTAAATTTCAAGCCTGCAACCTTACTATAAGCCCTACAATGCAGATAATGGCATTAGAATGGCAAAAGACTGTTTAGAATGTGTTTTTATTTCATAAGCGAATATCTTTTTACAAGTGCTAAATTTCAAGCCAGCAACCTTACTAAGACAGTCTAAATAGCCCTACAATGCAGATAATGGCATTAGAATGGCAAAAGACTGTTTAGAATGTGTTTTTATTTCATAAGCGAATATCTTTTTACAAGTGCTAAATTTCAAGCCAGCAACCTTACTAAGACAGTCTAAATAGCCCTACAATGCAGATAATGGCATTAGAATGGCAAAAGACTGTTTAGAATGTGTTTTTATTTCATAAGCGAATATCTTTTTACAAGTGCTAAATTTCAAGCCAGCAACCTTACTATAGCCCTACAATGCAGATAATGGCATTAGAATGGCAAAACACTGTTTAGAATGTGTTTTTATTTCATAAGCGAATATCTTTTTACAAGTGCTAAATTTCAAGCCAGCAACGTTACTAAGACAGTCTAAATAGCCCTACAATGCAGATAATGGCATTAGAATGGCAAAAGACTGTTTAGAATGTGTTTTTATTTCATAAGCGAATATCTTTTTACAAGTGCTAAATTTCAAGCCAGCAACCTTACTAAGACAGTCTAAATAGCCCTACAATGCAGATAATGGCATTAGAATGGCAAAAGACTGTTTAGAATGTGTTTTTATTTCATAAGCGAATATCTTTTTACAAGTGCTAAATTTCAAGCCAGCAACCTTACTAAGACAGTCTAAATAGCCCTTCAATGCAGATAATGGCATTAGAATGGCAAAAGACTGTTTAGAATGTGTTTTTATTTCATAAGCGAATATCTTTTTACAAGTGCTAAATTTCAAGCCAGCAACCTTACTAAGACAGTCTAAATAGCCCTACAATGCAGATAATGGCATTAGAATGGCAAAAGACTGTTTAGAATGTGTTTTTATTTCATAAGCGAATATCTTTTTACAAGTGCTAAATTTCAAGCCTGCAACCTTACTATAAGCCCTACAATGCAGATAATGGCATTAGAATGGCAAAAGACTGTTTAGAATGTGTTTTTATTTCATAAGCGAATATCTTTTTACAAGTGCTAAATTTCAAGCCTGCAACCTTACTATAGCCCTACAATGCAGATAATGGCATTAGAATGGCAAAAGACTGTTTAGAATGTGTTTTTATTTCATAAGCGAATATCTTTTTACAAGTGCTAAATTTCAAGCCAGCAACCTTACTAAGACAGTCTAAATAGCCCTACAATGCAGATAATGGCATTAGAATGGCAAAAGACTGTTTAGAATGTGTTTTTATTTCATAAGCGAATATCTTTTTACAAGTGCTAAATTTCAAGCCTGCAACCTTACTATAGCCCTACAATGCAGATAATGGCATTAGAATGGCAAAAGACTGTTTAGAATGTGTTTTTATTTCATAAGCGAATATCTTTTTACAAGTGCTAAATTTCAAGCCTGCAACCTTACTATAGCCCTACAATGCAGATAATGGCATTAGAATGGCAAAAGACTGTTTAGAATGTGTTTTTATTTCATAAGCGAATATCTTTTTACAAGTGCTAAATTTCAAGCCAGCAACCTTACTAAGACAGTCTAAATAGCCCTACAATGCAGATAATGGCATTAGAATGGCAAAAGACTGTTTAGAATGTGTTTTTATTTCATAAGCGAATATCTTTTTACAAGTGCTAAATTTCAAGCCAGCAACCTTACTAAGACAGTCTAAATAGCCCTTCAATGCAGATAATGGCATTAGAATGGCAAAAGACTGTTTAGAATGTGTTTTTATTTCATAAGCGAATATCTTTTTACAAGTGCTAAATTTCAAGCCAGCAACCTTACTAAGACAGTCTAAATAGCCCTACAATGCAGATAATGGCATTAGAATGGCAAAAGACTGTTTAGAATGTGTTTTTATTTCATAAGCGAATATCTTTTTACAAGTGCTAAATTTCAAGCCAGCAACCTTACTAAGACAGTCTAAATAGCCCTTCAATGCAGATAATGGCATTAGAATGGCAAAAGACTGTTTAGAATGTGTTTTTATTTCATAAGCGAATATCTTTTTACAAGTGCTAAATTTCAAGCCAGCAACCTTACTAAGACAGTCTAAATAGCCCTACAATGCAGATAATGGCATTAGAATGGCAAAAGACTGTTTAGAATGTGTTTTTATTTCATAAGCGAATATCTTTTTACAAGTGCTAAATTTCAAGCCAGCAACCTTACTAAGACAGTCTAAATAGCCCTTCAATGCAGATAATGGCATTAGAATGGCAAAAGACTGTTTAGAATGTGTTTTTATTTCATAAGCGAATATCTTTTTACAAGTGCTAAATTTCAAGCCAGCAACCTTACTAAGACAGTCTAATAGCCCTACAATGCAGATAATGGCATTAGAATGGCAAAAGACTGTTTAGAATGTGTTTTTATTTCATAAGCGAATATCTTTTTACAAGTGCTAAATTTCAAGCCAGCAACCTTACTAAGACAGTCTAAATAGCCCTACAATGCAGATAATGGCATTAGAATGGCAAAAGACTGTTTAGAATGTGTTTTTATTTCATAAGCGAATATCTTTTTACAAGTGCTAAATTTCAAGCCAGCAACCTTACTAAGACAGTCTAAATAGCCCTTCAATGCAGATAATGGCATTAGAATGGCAAAAGACTGTTTAGAATGTGTTTTTATTTCATAAGCGAATATCTTTTTACAAGTGCTAAATTTCAAGCCAGCAACCTTACTAAGACAGTCTAAATAGCCCTTCAATGCAGATAATGGCATTAGAATGGCAAAAGACTGTTTAGAATGTGTTTTTATTTCATAAGCGAATATCTTTTTACAAGTGCTAAATTTCAAGCCAGCAACCTTACTATAGCCCTACAATGCAGATAATGGCATTAGAATGGCAAAAGACTGTTTAGAATGTGTTTTTATTTCATAAGCGAATATCTTTTTACAAGTGCTAAATTTCAAGCCAGCAACCTTACTATAGCCCTACAATGCAGATAATGGCATTAGAATGGCAAAAGACTGTTTAGAATGTGTTTTTATTTCATAAGCGAATATCTTTTTACAAGTGCTAAATTTCAAGCCAGCAACCTTACTAAGACAGTCTAAATAGCCCTTCAATGCAGATAATGGCATTAGAATGGCAAAAGACTGTTTAGAATGTGTTTTTATTTCATAAGCGAATATCTTTTTACAAGTGCTAAATTTCAAGCCTGCAACCTTACTATAGCCCTACAATGCAGATAATGGCATTAGAATGGCAAAAGACTGTTTAGAATGTGTTTTTATTTCATAAGCGAATATCTTTTTACAAGTGCTAAATTTCAAGCCAGCAACCTTACTAAGACAGTCTAAATAGCCCTTCAATGCAGATAATGGCATTAGAATGGCAAAAGACTGTTTAGAATGTGTTTTTATTTCATAAGCGAATATCTTTTTACAAGTGCTAAATTTCAAGCCAGCAACCTTACTAAGACAGTCTAAATAGCCCTACAATGCAGATAATGGCATTAGAATGGCAAAAGACTGTTTAGAATGTGTTTTTATTTCATAAGCGAATATCTTTTTACAAGTGCTAAATTTCAAGCCAGCAACCTTACTAAGACAGTCTAAATAGCCCTTCAATGCAGATAATGGCATTAGAATGGCAAAAGACTGTTTAGAATGTGTTTTTATTTCATAAGCGAATATCTTTTTACAAGTGCTAAATTTCAAGCCAGCAACCTTACTAAGACAGTCTAAATAGCCCTTCAATGCAGATAATGGCATTAGAATGGCAAAAGACTGTTTAGAATGTGTTTTTATTTCATAAGCGAATATCTTTTTACAAGTGCTAAATTTCAAGCCAGCAACCTTACTAAGACAGTCTAAATAGCCCTACAATGCAGATAATGGCATTAGAATGGCAAAAGACTGTTTAGAATGTGTTTTTATTTCATAAGCGAATATCTTTTTACAAGTGCTAAATTTCAAGCCAGCAACCTTACTAAGACAGTCTAAATAGCCCTTCAATGCAGATAATGGCATTAGAATGGCAAAAGACTGTTTAGAATGTGTTTTTATTTCATAAGCGAATATCTTTTTACAAGTGCTAAATTTCAAGCCAGCAACCTTACTAAGACAGTCTAAATAGCCCTACAATGCAGATAATGGCATTAGAATGGCAAAAGACTGTTTAGAATGTGTTTTTATTTCATAAGCGAATATCTTTTTACAAGTGCTAAATTTCAAGCCAGCAACCTTACTAAGACAGTCTAAATAGCCCTACAATGCAGATAATGGCATTAGAATGGCAAAAGACTGTTTAGAATGTGTTTTTATTTCATAAGCGAATATCTTTTTACAAGTGCTAAATTTCAAGCCAGCAACCTTACTAAGACAGTCTAAATAGCCCTTCAATGCAGATAATGGCATTAGAATGGCAAAAGACTGTTTAGAATGTGTTTTTATTTCATAAGCGAATATCTTTTTACAAGTGCTAAATTTCAAGCCAGCAACCTTACTATAGCCCTACAATGCAGATAATGGCATTAGAATGGCAAAAGACTGTTTAGAATGTGTTTTTATTTCATAAGCGAATATCTTTTTACAAGTGCTAAATTTCAAGCCAGCAACCTTACTATAGCCCTACAATGCAGATAATGGCATTAGAATGGCAAAAGACTGTTTAGAATGTGTTTTTATTTCATAAGCGAATATCTTTTTACAAGTGCTAAATTTCAAGCCAGCAACCTTACTAAGACAGTCTAAATAGCCCTTCAATGCAGATAATGGCATTAGAATGGCAAAAGACTGTTTAGAATGTGTTTTTATTTCATAAGCGAATATCTTTTTACAAGTGCTAAATTTCAAGCCAGCAACCTTACTAAGACAGTCTAAATAGCCCTACAATGCAGATAATGGCATTAGAATGGCAAAAGACTGTTTAGAATGTGTTTTTATTTCATAAGCGAATATCTTTTTACAAGTGCTAAATTTCAAGCCAGCAACCTTACTAAGACAGTCTAAATAGCCCTTCAATGCAGATAATGGCATTAGAATGGCAAAAGACTGTTTAGAATGTGTTTTTATTTCATAAGCGAATATCTTTTTACAAGTGCTAAATTTCAAGCCAGCAACCTTACTAAGACAGTCTAAATAGCCCTACAATGCAGATAATGGCATTAGAATGGCAAAAGACTGTTTAGAATGTGTTTTTATTTCATAAGCGAATATCTTTTTACAAGTGCTAAATTTCAAGCCAGCAACCTTACTAAGACAGTCTAAATAGCCCTACAATGCAGATAATGGCATTAGAATGGCAAAAGACTGTTTAGAATGTGTTTTTATTTCATAAGCGAATATCTTTTTACAAGTGCTAAATTTCAAGCCAGCAACCTTACTAAGACAGTCTAAATAGCCCTTCAATGCAGATAATGGCATTAGAATGGCAAAAGACTGTTTAGAATGTGTTTTTATTTCATAAGCGAATATCTTTTTACAAGTGCTAAATTTCAAGCCAGCAACCTTACTATAGCCCTACAATGCAGATAATGGCATTAGAATGGCAAAAGACTGTTTAGAATGTGTTTTATTTCATAAGCGAATATCTTTTTACAAGTGCTAAATTTCAAGCCAGCAACCTTACTATAGCCCTACAATGCAGATAATGGCATTAGAATGGCAAAAGACTGTTTAGAATGTGTTTTTATTTCATAAGCGAATATCTTTTTACAAGTGCTAAATTTCAAGCCAGCAACCTTACTAAGACAGTCTAAATAGCCCTTCAATGCAGATAATGGCATTAGAATGGCAAAAGACTGTTTAGAATGTGTTTTTATTTCATAAGCGAATATCTTTTTACAAGTGCTAAATTTCAAGCCAGCAACCTTACTAAGACAGTCTAAATAGCCCTTCAATGCAGATAATGGCATTAGAATGGCAAAAGACTGTTTAGAATGTGTTTTTATTTCATAAGCGAATATCTTTTTACAAGTGCTAAATTTCAAGCCAGCAACCTTACTAAGACAGTCTAAATAGCCCTACAATGCAGATAATGGCATTAGAATGGCAAAAGACTGTTTAGAATGTGTTTTTATTTCATAAGCGAATATCTTTTTACAAGTGCTAAATTTCAAGCCAGCAACCTTACTAAGACAGTCTAAATAGCCCTTCAATGCCCCTTCAATGCAGATAATGGCATTAGAATGGCAAAAGACTGTTTAGAATGTGTTTTTATTTCATAAGCGAATATCTTTTTACAAGTGCTAAATTTCAAGCCAGCAACCTTACTAAGACAGTCTAAATAGCCCTACAATGCAGATAATGGCATTAGAATGGCAAAAGACTGTTTAGAATGTGTTTTTATTTCATAAGCGAATATCTTTTTACAAGTGCTAAATTTCAAGCCAGCAACCTTACTAAGACAGTCTAAATAGCCCTTCAATGCAGATAATGGCATTAGAATGGCAAAAGACTGTTTAGAATGTGTTTTTATTTCATAAGCGAATATCTTTTTACAAGTGCTAAATTTCAAGCCAGCAACCTTACTAAGACAGTCTAATAGCCCTACAATGCAGATAATGGCATTAGAATGGCAAAAGACTGTTTAGAATGTGTTTTTATTTCATAAGCGAATATCTTTTTACAAGTGCTAAATTTCAAGCCAGCAACCTTACTAAGACAGTCTAAATAGCCCTACAATGCAGATAATGGCATTAGAATGGCAAAAGACTGTTTAGAATGTGTTTTTATTTCATAAGCGAATATCTTTTTACAAGTGCTAAATTTCAAGCCAGCAACCTTACTAAGACAGTCTAAATAGCCCTTCAATGCAGATAATGGCATTAGAATGGCAAAAGACTGTTTAGAATGTGTTTTTATTTCATAAGCGAATATCTTTTTACAAGTGCTAAATTTCAAGCCAGCAACCTTACTAAGACAGTCTAAATAGCCCTTCAATGCAGATAATGGCATTAGAATGGCAAAAGACTGTTTAGAATGTGTTTTTATTTCATAAGCGAATATCTTTTTACAAGTGCTAAATTTCAAGCCAGCAACCTTACTATAGCCCTACAATGCAGATAATGGCATTAGAATGGCAAAAGACTGTTTAGAATGTGTTTTTATTTCATAAGCGAATATCTTTTTACAAGTGCTAAATTTCAAGCCAGCAACCTTACTATAGCCCTACAATGCAGATAATGGCATTAGAATGGCAAAAGACTGTTTAGAATGTGTTTTTATTTCATAAGCGAATATCTTTTTACAAGTGCTAAATTTCAAGCCAGCAACCTTACTAAGACAGTCTAAATAGCCCTTCAATGCAGATAATGGCATTAGAATGGCAAAAGACTGTTTAGAATGTGTTTTTATTTCATAAGCGAATATCTTTTTACAAGTGCTAAATTTCAAGCCTGCAACCTTACTATAGCCCTACAATGCAGATAATGGCATTAGAATGGCAAAAGACTGTTTAGAATGTGTTTTTATTTCATAAGCGAATATCTTTTTACAAGTGCTAAATTTCAAGCCAGCAACCTTACTAAGACAGTCTAAATAGCCCTTCAATGCAGATAATGGCATTAGAATGGCAAAAGACTGTTTAGAATGTGTTTTTATTTCATAAGCGAATATCTTTTTACAAGTGCTAAATTTCAAGCCAGCAACCTTACTAAGACAGTCTAAATAGCCCTTCAATGCAGATAATGGCATTAGAATGGCAAAAGACTGTTTAGAATGTGTTTTTATTTCATAAGCGAATATCTTTTTACAAGTGCTAAATTTCAAGCCAGCAACCTTACTATAGCCCTACAATGCAGATAATGGCATTAGAATGGCAAAAGACTGTTTAGAATGTGTTTTTATTTCATAAGCGAATATCTTTTTACAAGTGCTAAATTTCAAGCCAGCAACCTTACTAATAGCCCTACAATGCAGATAATGGCATTAGAATGGCAAAAGACTGTTTAGAATGTGTTTTTATTTCATAAGCGAATATCTTTTTACAAGTGCTAAATTTCAAGCCAGCAACCTTACTAAGACAGTCTAAATAGCCCTTCAATGCAGATAATGGCATTAGAATGGCAAAAGACTGTTTAGAATGTGTTTTTATTTCATAAGCGAATATCTTTTTACAAGTGCTAAATTTCAAGCCAGCAACCTTACTAAGACAGTCTAAATAGCCCTTCAATGCAGATAATGGCATTAGAATGGCAAAAGACTGTTTAGAATGTGTTTTTATTTCATAAGCGAATATCTTTTTACAAGTGCTAAATTTCAAGCCAGCAACCTTACTAAGACAGTCTAAATAGCCCTACAATGCAGATAATGGCATTAGAATGGCAAAAGACTGTTTAGAATGTGTTTTTATTTCATAAGCGAATATCTTTTTACAAGTGCTAAATTTCAAGCCAGCAACCTTACTAAGACAGTCTAAATAGCCCTTCAATGCAGATAATGGCATTAGAATGGCAAAAGACTGTTTAGAATGTGTTTTTATTTCATAAGCGAATATCTTTTTACAAGTGCTAAATTTCAAGCCAGCAACCTTACTAAGACAGTCTAAATAGCCCTACAATGCAGATAATGGCATTAGAATGGCAAAAGACTGTTTAGAATGTGTTTTTATTTCATAAGCGAATATCTTTTTACAAGTGCTAAATTTCAAGCCAGCAACCTTACTAAGACAGTCTAAATAGCCCTTCAATGCAGATAATGGCATTAGAATGGCAAAAGACTGTTTAGAATGTGTTTTTATTTCATAAGCGAATATCTTTTTACAAGTGCTAAATTTCAAGCCAGCAACCTTACTAAGACAGTCTAATAGCCCTACAATGCAGATAATGGCATTAGAATGGCAAAAGACTGTTTAGAATGTGTTTTTATTTCATAAGCGAATATCTTTTTACAAGTGCTAAATTTCAAGCCAGCAACCTTACTAAGACAGTCTAAATAGCCCTACAATGCAGATAATGGCATTAGAATGGCAAAAGACTGTTTAGAATGTGTTTTTATTTCATAAGCGAATATCTTTTTACAAGTGCTAAATTTCAAGCCAGCAACCTTACTAAGACAGTCTAAATAGCCCTTCAATGCAGATAATGGCATTAGAATGGCAAAAGACTGTTTAGAATGTGTTTTTATTTCATAAGCGAATATCTTTTTACAAGTGCTAAATTTCAAGCCAGCAACCTTACTAAGACAGTCTAAATAGCCCTTCAATGCAGATAATGGCATTAGAATGGCAAAAGACTGTTTAGAATGTGTTTTTATTTCATAAGCGAATATCTTTTTACAAGTGCTAAATTTCAAGCCAGCAACCTTACTATAGCCCTACAATGCAGATAATGGCATTAGAATGGCAAAAGACTGTTTAGAATGTGTTTTTATTTCATAAGCGAATATCTTTTTACAAGTGCTAAATTTCAAGCCAGCAACCTTACTATAGCCCTACAATGCAGATAATGGCATTAGAATGGCAAAAGACTGTTTAGAATGTGTTTTTATTTCATAAGCGAATATCTTTTTACAAGTGCTAAATTTCAAGCCAGCAACCTTACTAAGACAGTCTAAATAGCCCTTCAATGCAGATAATGGCATTAGAATGGCAAAAGACTGTTTAGAATGTGTTTTTATTTCATAAGCGAATATCTTTTTACAAGTGCTAAATTTCAAGCCTGCAACCTTACTATAGCCCTACAATGCAGATAATGGCATTAGAATGGCAAAAGACTGTTTAGAATGTGTTTTTATTTCATAAGCGAATATCTTTTTACAAGTGCTAAATTTCAAGCCAGCAACCTTACTAAGACAGTCTAAATAGCCCTTCAATGCAGATAATGGCATTAGAATGGCAAAAGACTGTTTAGAATGTGTTTTTATTTCATAAGCGAATATCTTTTTACAAGTGCTAAATTTCAAGCCAGCAACCTTACTAAGACAGTCTAAATAGCCCTACAATGCAGATAATGGCATTAGAATGGCAAAAGACTGTTTAGAATGTGTTTTTATTTCATAAGCGAATATCTTTTTACAAGTGCTAAATTTCAAGCCAGCAACCTTACTAAGACAGTCTAAATAGCCCTTCAATGCAGATAATGGCATTAGAATGGCAAAAGACTGTTTAGAATGTGTTTTTATTTCATAAGCGAATATCTTTTTACAAGTGCTAAATTTCAAGCCAGCAACCTTACTAAGACAGTCTAAATAGCCCTTCAATGCAGATAATGGCATTAGAATGGCAAAAGACTGTTTAGAATGTGTTTTTATTTCATAAGCGAATATCTTTTTACAAGTGCTAAATTTCAAGCCAGCAACCTTACTAAGACAGTCTAAATAGCCCTACAATGCAGATAATGGCATTAGAATGGCAAAAGACTGTTTAGAATGTGTTTTTATTTCATAAGCGAATATCTTTTTACAAGTGCTAAATTTCAAGCCAGCAACCTTACTAAGACAGTCTAAATAGCCCTTCAATGCAGATAATGGCATTAGAATGGCAAAAGACTGTTTAGAATGTGTTTTTATTTCATAAGCGAATATCTTTTTACAAGTGCTAAATTTCAAGCCAGCAACCTTACTAAGACAGTCTAAATAGCCCTACAATGCAGATAATGGCATTAGAATGGCAAAAGACTGTTTAGAATGTGTTTTTATTTCATAAGCGAATATCTTTTTACAAGTGCTAAATTTCAAGCCAGCAACCTTACTAAGACAGTCTAAATAGCCCTACAATGCAGATAATGGCATTAGAATGGCAAAAGACTGTTTAGAATGTGTTTTTATTTCATAAGCGAATATCTTTTTACAAGTGCTAAATTTCAAGCCAGCAACCTTACTAAGACAGTCTAAATAGCCCTTCAATGCAGATAATGGCATTAGAATGGCAAAAGACTGTTTAGAATGTGTTTTTATTTCATAAGCGAATATCTTTTTACAAGTGCTAAATTTCAAGCCAGCAACCTTACTATAGCCCTACAATGCAGATAATGGCATTAGAATGGCAAAAGACTGTTTAGAATGTGTTTTTATTTCATAAGCGAATATCTTTTTACAAGTGCTAAATTTCAAGCCAGCAACCTTACTATAGCCCTACAATGCAGATAATGGCATTAGAATGGCAAAAGACTGTTTAGAATGTGTTTTTATTTCATAAGCGAATATCTTTTTACAAGTGCTAAATTTCAAGCCAGCAACCTTACTAAGACAGTCTAAATAGCCCTTCAATGCAGATAATGGCATTAGAATGGCAAAAGACTGTTTAGAATGTGTTTTTATTTCATAAGCGAATATCTTTTTACAAGTGCTAAATTTCAAGCCTGCAACCTTACTATAGCCCTACAATGCAGATAATGGCATTAGAATGGCAAAACACTGTTTAGAATGTGTTTTTATTTCATAAGCGAATATCTTTTTACAAGTGCTAAATTTCAAGCCAGCAACCTTACTAAGACAGTCTAAATAGCCCTACAATGCAGATAATGGCATTAGAATGGCAAAAGACTGTTTAGAATGTGTTTTTATTTCATAAGCGAATATCTTTTTACAAGTGCTAAATTTCAAGCCAGCAACCTTACTAAGACAGTCTAAATAGCCCTACAATGCAGATAATGGCATTAGAATGGCAAAAGACTGTTTAGAATGTGTTTTTATTTCATAAGCGAATATCTTTTTACAAGTGCTAAATTTCAAGCCTGCAACCTTACTATAGCCCTACAATGCAGATAATGGCATTAGAATGGCAAAAGACTGTTTAGAATGTGTTTTTATTTCATAAGCGAATATCTTTTTACAAGTGCTAAATTTCAAGCCAGCAACCTTACTATAGCCCTACAATGCAGATAATGGCATTTGAATGGCAAAAGACTGTTTAGAATGTGTTTTTATTTCATAAGCGAATATCTTTTTACAAGTGCTAAATTTCAAGCCTGCAACCTTACTATAGCCCTACAAGGCAGATAATGGCATTAGAATGGCAAAAGACTGTTTAGAATGTGTTTTTATTTCATAAGCGAATATCTTTTTACAAGTGCTAAATTTCAAGCCAGCAACCTTACTAAGACAGTCTAAATAGCCCTACAATGCAGATAATGGCATTAGAATGGCAAAAGACTGTTTAGAATGTGTTTTTATTTCATAAGCGAATATCTTTTTACAAGTGCTAAATTTCAAGCCTGCAACCTTACTATAGCCCTACAATGCAGATAATGGCATTAGAATGGCAAAAGACTGTTTAGAATGTGTTTTTATTTCATAAGCGAATATCTTTTTACAAGTGCTAAATTTCAAGCCAGCAACCTTACTATAGCCCTACAATGCAGATAATGGCATTAGAATGGCAAAACACTGTTTAGAATGTGTTTTTATTTCATAAGCGAATATCTTTTTACAAGTGCTAAATTTCAAGCCAGCAACGTTACTAAGACAGTCTAAATAGCCCTACAATGCAGATAATGGCATTAGAATGGCAAAAGACTGTTTAGAATGTGTTTTTATTTCATAAGCGAATATCTTTTTACAAGTGCTAAATTTCAAGCCAGCAACCTTACTAAGACAGTCTAAATAGCCCTACAATGCAGATAATGGCATTAGAATGGCAAAAGACTGTTTAGAATGTGTTTTTATTTCATAAGCGAATATCTTTTTACAAGTGCTAAATTTCAAGCCAGCAACCTTACTAAGACAGTCTAAATAGCCCTTCAATGCAGATAATGGCATTAGAATGGCAAAAGACTGTTTAGAATGTGTTTTTATTTCATAAGCGAATATCTTTTTACAAGTGCTAAATTTCAAGCCAGCAACCTTACTAAGACAGTCTAAATAGCCCTACAATGCAGATAATGGCATTAGAATGGCAAAAGACTGTTTAGAATGTGTTTTTATTTCATAAGCGAATATCTTTTTACAAGTGCTAAATTTCAAGCCTGCAACCTTACTATAGCCCTACAATGCAGATAATGGCATTAGAATGGCAAAACACTGTTTAGAATGTGTTTTTATTTCATAAGCGAATATCTTTTTACAAGTGCTAAATTTCAAGCCAGCAACCTTACTAAGACAGTCTAAATAGCCCTACAATGCAGATAATGGCATTAGAATGGCAAAAGACTGTTTAGAATGTGTTTTTATTTCATAAGCGAATATCTTTTTACAAGTGCTAAATTTCAAGCCAGCAACCTTACTAAGACAGTCTAAATAGCCCTACAATGCAGATAATGGCATTAGAATGGCAAAAGACTGTTTAGAATGTGTTTTTATTTCATAAGCGAATATCTTTTTACAAGTGCTAAATTTCAAGCCTGCAACCTTACTATAGCCCTACAATGCAGATAATGGCATTAGAATGGCAAAAGACTGTTTAGAATGTGTTTTTATTTCATAAGCGAATATCTTTTTACAAGTGCTAAATTTCAAGCCAGCAACCTTACTATAGCCCTACAATGCAGATAATGGCATTAGAATGGCAAAACACTGTTTAGAATGTGTTTTTATTTCATAAGCGAATATCTTTTTACAAGTGCTAAATTTCAAGCCAGCAACCTTACTAAGACAGTCTAAATAGCCCTACAATGCAGATAATGGCATTAGAATGGCAAAAGACTGTTTAGAATGTGTTTTTATTTCATAAGCGAATATCTTTTTACAAGTGCTAAATTTCAAGCCTGCAACCTTACTATAGCCCTACAATGCAGATAATGGCATTAGAATGGCAAAAGACTGTTTAGAATGTGTTTTTATTTCATAAGCGAATATCTTTTTACAAGTGCTAAATTTCAAGCCTGCAACCTTACTATAGCCCTACAAGGCAGATAATGGCATTAGAATGACAAAAGACTGTTTAGAATGTGTTTTTATTTCATAAGCGAATATCTTTTTACAAGTGCTAAATTTCAAGCCAGCAACCTTACTAAGACAGTCTAAATAGCCCTACAATGCAGATAATGGCATTAGAATGGCAAAAGACTGTTTAGAATGTGTTTTTATTTCATAAGCGAATATCTTTTTACAAGTGCTAAATTTCAAGCCTGCAACCTTACTATAGCCCTACAATGCAGATAATGGCATTAGAATGGCAAAAGACTGTTTAGAATGTGTTTTTATTTCATAAGCGAATATCTTTTTACAAGTGCTAAATTTCAAGCCAGCAACCTTACTATAGCCCTACAATGCAGATAATGGCATTAGAATGGCAAAACACTGTTTAGAATGTGTTTTTATTTCATAAGCGAATATCTTTTTACAAGTGCTAAATTTCAAGCCAGCAACGTTACTAAGACAGTCTAAATAGCCCTACAATGCAGATAATGGCATTAGAATGGCAAAAGACTGTTTAGAATGTGTTTTTATTTCATAAGCGAATATCTTTTTACAAGTGCTAAATTTCAAGCCAGCAACCTTACTAAGACAGTCTAAATAGCCCTACAATGCAGATAATGGCATTAGAATGGCAAAAGACTGTTTAGAATGTGTTTTTATTTCATAAGCGAATATCTTTTTACAAGTGCTAAATTTCAAGCCAGCAACCTTACTAAGACAGTCTAAATAGCCCTTCAATGCAGATAATGGCATTAGAATGGCAAAAGACTGTTTAGAATGTGTTTTTCTTATTTCATAAGCGAATATCTTTTTACAAGTGCTAAATTTCAAGCCTGCAACCTTACTATAGCCCTACAATGCAGATAATGGCATTAGAATGGCAAAAGACTGTTTAGAATGTGTTTTTATTTCATAAGCGAATATCTTTTTACAAGTGCTAAATTTCAAGCCAGCAACCTTACTATAGCCCTACAATGCAGATAATGGCATTAGAATGGCAAAACACTGTTTAGAATGTGTTTTTATTTCATAAGCGAATATCTTTTTACAAGTGCTAAATTTCAAGCCAGCAACGTTACTAAGACAGTCTAAATAGCCCTACAATGCAGATAATGGCATTAGAATGGCAAAAGACTGTTTAGAATGTGTTTTTATTTCATAAGCGAATATCTTTTTACAAGTGCTAAATTTCAAGCCAGCAACCTTACTAAGACAGTCTAAATAGCCCTACAATGCAGATAATGGCATTAGAATGGCAAAAGACTGTTTAGAATGTGTTTTTATTTCATAAGCGAATATCTTTTTACAAGTGCTAAATTTCAAGCCAGCAACCTTACTAAGACAGTCTAAATAGCCCTTCAATGCAGATAATGGCATTAGAATGGCAAAAGACTGTTTAGAATGTGTTTTTCTTATTTCATAAGCGAATATCTTTTTACAAGTGCTAAATTTCAAGCCAGCAACCTTACTAAGACAGTCTAAATAGCCCTACAATGCAGATAATGGCATTAGAATGGCAAAAGACTGTTTAGAATGTGTTTTTATTTCATAAGCGAATATCTTTTTACAAGTGCTAAATTTCAAGCCTGCAACCTTACTATAGCCCTACAATGCAGATAATGGCATTAGAATGGCAAAACACTGTTTAGAATGTGTTTTTATTTCATAAGCGAATATCTTTTTACAAGTGCTAAATTTCAAGCCAGCAACCTTACTAAGACAGTCTAAATAGCCCTACAATGCAGATAATGGCATTAGAATGGCAAAAGACTGTTTAGAATGTGTTTTTATTTCATAAGCGAATATCTTTTTACAAGTGCTAAATTTCAAGCCAGCAACCTTACTAAGACAGTCTAAATAGCCCTACAATGCAGATAATGGCATTAGAATGGCAAAAGACTGTTTAGAATGTGTTTTTATTTCATAAGCGAATATCTTTTTACAAGTGCTAAATTTCAAGCCTGCAACCTTACTATAGCCCTACAATGCAGATAATGGCATTAGAATGGCAAAAGACTGTTTAGAATGTGTTTTTATTTCATAAGCGAATATCTTTTTACAAGTGCTAAATTTCAAGCCAGCAACCTTACTATAGCCCTACAATGCAGATAATGGCATTAGAATGGCAAAACACTGTTTAGAATGTGTTTTTATTTCATAAGCGAATATCTTTTTACAAGTGCTAAATTTCAAGCCAGCAACCTTACTAAGACAGTCTAAATAGCCCTACAATGCAGATAATGGCATTAGAATGGCAAAAGACTGTTTAGAATGTGTTTTTATTTCATAAGCGAATATCTTTTTACAAGTGCTAAATTTCAAGCCAGCAACCTTACTAAGACAGTCTAAATAGCCCTTCAATGCAGATAATGGCATTAGAATGGCAAAAGACTGTTTAGAATGTGTTTTTATTTCATAAGCGAATATCTTTTTACAAGTGCTAAATTTCAAGCCAGCAACCTTACTAAGACAGTCTAAATAGCCCTACAATGCAGATAATGGCATTAGAATGGCAAAAGACTGTTTAGAATGTGTTTTTATTTCATAAGCGAATATCTTTTTACAAGTGCTAAATTTCAAGCCTGCAACCTTACTATAGCCCTACAATGCAGATAATGGCATTAGAATGGCAAAACACTGTTTAGAATGTGTTTTTATTTCATAAGCGAATATCTTTTTACAAGTGCTAAATTTCAAGCCAGCAACCTTACTAAGACAGTCTAAATAGCCCTACAATGCAGATAATGGCATTAGAATGGCAAAAGACTGTTTAGAATGTGTTTTTATTTCATAAGCGAATATCTTTTTACAAGTGCTAAATTTCAAGCCAGCAACCTTACTAAGACAGTCTAAATAGCCCTACAATGCAGATAATGGCATTAGAATGGCAAAAGACTGTTTAGAATGTGTTTTTATTTCATAAGCGAATATCTTTTTACAAGTGCTAAATTTCAAGCCTGCAACCTTACTATAGCCCTACAATGCAGATAATGGCATTAGAATGGCAAAAGACTGTTTAGAATGTGTTTTTATTTCATAAGCGAATATCTTTTTACAAGTGCTAAATTTCAAGCCAGCAACCTTACTATAGCCCTACAATGCAGATAATGGCATTAGAATGGCAAAAGACTGTTTAGAATGTGTTTTTATTTCATAAGCGAATATCTTTTTACAAGTGCTAAATTTCAAGCCTGCAACCTTACTATAGCCCTACAATGCAGATAATGGCATTAGAATGGCAAAAGACTGTTTAGAATGTGTTTTTATTTCATAAGCGAATATCTTTTTACAAGTGCTAAATTTCAAGCCAGCAACCTTACTAAGACAGTCTAAATAGCCCTACAATGCAGATAATGGCATTAGAATGGCAAAAGACTGTTTAGAATGTGTTTTTATTTCATAAGCGAATATCTTTTTACAAGTGCTAAATTTCAAGCCAGCAACCTTACTATAGCCCTACAATGCAGATAATGGCATTAGAATGGCAAAAGACTGTTTAGAATGTGTTTTTATTTCATAAGCGAATATCTTTTTACAAGTGCTAAATTTCAAGCCAGCAACCTTACTAAGACAGTCTAAATAGCCCTTCAATGCAGATAATGGCATTAGAATGGCAAAAGACTGTTTAGAATGTGTTTTTATTTCATAAGCGAATATCTTTTTACAAGTGCTAAATTTCAAGCCAGCAACCTTACTAAGACAGTCTAAATAGCCCTACAATGCAGATAATGGCATTAGAATGGCAAAAGACTGTTTAGAATGTGTTTTTATTTCATAAGCGAATATCTTTTTACAAGTGCTAAATTTCAAGCCAGCAACCTTACTAAGACAGTCTAAATAGCCCTACAATGCAGATAATGGCATTAGAATGGCAAAAGACTGTTTAGAATGTGTTTTTATTTCATAAGCGAATATCTTTTTACAAGTGCTAAATTTCAAGCCAGCAACCTTACTATAAGCCCTACAATGCAGATAATCGCATTAGAATGGCAAAAGACTGTTTAGAATGTGTTTTTATTTCATAAGCGAATATCTTTTTACAAGTGCTAAATTTCAAGCCTGCAACCTTACTATAGCCCTACAATGCAGATAATGGCATTAGAATGGCAAAAGACTGTTTAGAATGTGTTTTTATTTCATAAGCGAATATCTTTTTACAAGTGCTAAATTTCAAGCCAGCAACCTTACTAAGACAGTCTAAATAGCCCTACAATGCAGATAATGGCATTAGAATGGCAAAAGACTGTTTAGAATGTGTTTTTATTTCATAAGCGAATATCTTTTTACAAGTGCTAAATTTCAAGCCTGCAACCTTACTATAGCCCTACAATGCAGATAATGGCATTAGAATGGCAAAAGACTGTTTAGAATGTGTTTTTATTTCATAAGCGAATATCTTTTTACAAGTGCTAAATTTCAAGCCAGCAACCTTACTATAAGCCCTACAATGCAGATAATGGCATTAGAATGGCAAAAGACTGTTTAGAATGTGTTTTTATTTCATAAGCGAATATCTTTTTACAAGTGCTAAATTTCAAGCCAGCAACCTTACTAAGACAGTCTAAATAGCCCTACAATGCAGATAATGGCATTAGAATGGCAAAAGACTGTTTAGAATGTGTTTTTATTTCATAAGCGAATATCTTTTTACAAGTGCTACATTTCAAGCCTGCAACCTTACTATAGCCCTACAATGCAGATAATGGCATTAGAATGGCAAAAGACTGTTTAGAATGTGTTTTTATTTCATAAGCGAATATCTTTTTACAAGTGCTAAATTTCAAGCCAGCAACCTTACTATAAGCCCTACAATGCAGATAATGGCATTAGAATGGCAAAAGACTGTTTAGAATGTGTTTTTATTTCATAAGCGAATATCTTTTTACAAGTGCTAAATTTCAAGCCAGCAACCTTAATATAGCCCTACAATGCAGATAATGGCATTAGAATGGCAAAAGACTGTTTAGAATGTGTTTTTATTTCATAAGCGAATATCTTTTTACAAGTGCTAAATTTCAAGCCAGCAACCTTACTAAGACAGTCTAAATAGCCCTACAATGCAGATAATGGCATTAGAATGGCAAAAGACTGTTTAGAATGTGTTTTTATTTCATAAGCGAATATCTTTTTACAAGTGCTAAATTTCAAGCCTGCAACCTTACTATAGCCCTTACAATGCAGATAATGGCATTAGAATGGCAAAAGACTGTTTAGAATGTGTTTTTATTTCATAAGCGAATATCTTTTTACAAGTGCTAAATTTCAAGCCAGCAACCTTACTATAAGCCCTACAATGCAGATAATGGCATTAGAATGGCAAAAGACTGTTTAGAATGTGTTTTTATTTCATAAGCGAATATCTTTTTACAAGTGCTAAATTTCAAGCCAGCAACCTTACTAAGACAGTCTAAATAGCCCTACAATGCAGATAATGGCATTAGAATGGCAAAAGACTGTTTAGAATGTGTTTTTATTTCATAAGCGAATATCTTTTTACAAGTGCTACATTTCAAGCCTGCAACCTTACTATAGCCCTACAATGCAGATAATGGCATTAGAATGGCAAAAGACTGTTTAGAATGTGTTTTTATTTCATAAGCGAATATCTTTTTACAAGTGCTAAATTTCAAGCCTGCAACCTTACTATAGCCCTACAATGCAGATAATGGCATTAGAATGGCAAAAGACTGTTTAGAATGTGTTTTTATTTCATAAGCGAATATCTTTTTACAAGTGCTAAATTTCAAGCCAGCAACCTTACTATAGCCCTACAATGCAGATAATGGCATTAGAATGGCAAAACACTGTTTAGAATGTGTTTTTATTTCATAAGCGAATATCTTTTTACAAGTGCTAAATTTCAAGCCAGCAACGTTACTAAGACAGTCTAAATAGCCCTACAATGCAGATAATGGCATTAGAATGGCAAAAGACTGTTTAGAATGTGTTTTTATTTCATAAGCGAATATCTTTTTACAAGTGCTAAATTTCAAGCCAGCAACCTTACTAAGACAGTCTAAATAGCCCTACAATGCAGATAATGGCATTAGAATGGCAAAAGACTGTTTAGAATGTGTTTTTATTTCATAAGCGAATATCTTTTTACAAGTGCTAAATTTCAAGCCTGCAACCTTACTATAGCCCTACAATGCAGATAATGGCATTAGAATGGCAAAAGACTGTTTAGAATGTGTTTTTATTTCATAAGCGAATATCTTTTTACAAGTGCTAAATTTCAAGCCTGCAACCTTACTATAGCCCTACAAGGCAGATAATGGCATTAGAATGGCAAAAGACTGTTTAGAATGTGTTTTTATTTCATAAGCGAATATCTTTTTACAAGTGCTAAATTTCAAGCCAGCAACCTTACTAAGACAGTCTAAATAGCCCTACAATGCAGATAATGGCATTAGAATGGCAAAAGACTGTTTAGAATGTGTTTTTATTTCATAAGCGAATATCTTTTTACAAGTGCTAAATTTCAAGCCTGCAACCTTACTATAGCCCTACAATGCAGATAATGGCATTAGAATGGCAAAAGACTGTTTAGAATGTGTTTTTATTTCATAAGCGAATATCTTTTTACAAGTGCTAAATTTCAAGCCAGCAACCTTACTATAGCCCTACAATGCAGATAATGGCATTAGAATGGCAAACACTGTTTAGAATGTGTTTTTATTTCATAAGCGAATATCTTTTTACAAGTGCTAAATTTCAAGCCAGCAACGTTACTAAGACAGTCTAAATAGCCCTACAATGCAGATAATGGCATTAGAATGGCAAAAGACTGTTTAGAATGTGTTTTTATTTCATAAGCGAATATCTTTTTACAAGTGCTAAATTTCAAGCCAGCAACCTTACTAAGACAGTCTAAATAGCCCTACAATGCAGATAATGGCATTAGAATGGCAAAAGACTGTTTAGAATGTGTTTTTATTTCATAAGCGAATATCTTTTTACAAGTGCTAAATTTCAAGCCAGCAACCTTACTAAGACAGTCTAAATAGCCCTTCAATGCAGATAATGGCATTAGAATGGCAAAAGACTGTTTAGAATGTGTTTTTATTTCATAAGCGAATATCTTTTTACAAGTGCTAAATTTCAAGCCAGCAACCTTACTAAGACAGTCTAAATAGCCCTACAATGCAGATAATGGCATTAGAATGGCAAAAGACTGTTTAGAATGTGTTTTTATTTCATAAGCGAATATCTTTTTACAAGTGCTAAATTTCAAGCCTGCAACCTTACTATAGCCCTACAATGCAGATAATGGCATTAGAATGGCAAAACACTGTTTAGAATGTGTTTTTATTTCATAAGCGAATATCTTTTTACAAGTGCTAAATTTCAAGCCAGCAACCTTACTAAGACAGTCTAAATAGCCCTACAATGCAGATAATGGCATTAGAATGGCAAAAGACTGTTTAGAATGTGTTTTTATTTCATAAGCGAATATCTTTTTACAAGTGCTAAATTTCAAGCCAGCAACCTTACTAAGACAGTCTAAATAGCCCTACAATGCAGATAATGGCATTAGAATGGCAAAAGACTGTTTAGAATGTGTTTTTATTTCATAAGCGAATATCTTTTTACAAGTGCTAAATTTCAAGCCTGCAACCTTACTATAGCCCTACAATGCAGATAATGGCATTAGAATGGCAAAAGACTGTTTAGAATGTGTTTTTATTTCATAAGCGAATATCTTTTTACAAGTGCTAAATTTCAAGCCAGCAACCTTACTATAGCCCTACAATGCAGATAATGGCATTAGAATGGCAAAACACTGTTTAGAATGTGTTTTTATTTCATAAGCGAATATCTTTTTACAAGTGCTAAATTTCAAGCCAGCAACGTTACTAAGACAGTCTAAATAGCCCTACAATGCAGATAATGGCATTAGAATGGCAAAAGACTGTTTAGAATGTGTTTTTATTTCATAAGCGAATATCTTTTTACAAGTGCTAAATTTCAAGCCAGCAACCTTACTAAGACAGTCTAAATAGCCCTACAATGCAGATAATGGCATTAGAATGGCAAAAGACTGTTTAGAATGTGTTTTTATTTCATAAGCGAATATCTTTTTACAAGTGCTAAATTTCAAGCCAGCAACCTTACTAAGACAGTCTAAATAGCCCTTCAATGCAGATAATGGCATTAGAATGGCAAAAGACTGTTTAGAATGTGTTTTTATTTCATAAGCGAATATCTTTTTACAAGTGCTAAATTTCAAGCCAGCAACCTTACTAAGACAGTCTAAATAGCCCTACAATGCAGATAATGGCATTAGAATGGCAAAAGACTGTTTAGAATGTGTTTTTATTTCATAAGCGAATATCTTTTTACAAGTGCTAAATTTCAAGCCTGCAACCTTACTATAGCCCTACAATGCAGATAATGGCATTAGAATGGCAAAACACTGTTTAGAATGTGTTTTTATTTCATAAGCGAATATCTTTTTACAAGTGCTAAATTTCAAGCCAGCAACCTTACTAAGACAGTCTAAATAGCCCTACAATGCAGATAATGGCATTAGAATGGCAAAAGACTGTTTAGAATGTGTTTTTATTTCATAAGCGAATATCTTTTTACAAGTGCTAAATTTCAAGCCAGCAACCTTACTATAGCCCTACAATGCAGATAATGGCATTAGAATGGCAAAAGACTGTTTAGAATGTGTTTTTATTTCATAAGCGAATATCTTTTTACAAGTGCTAAATTTCAAGCCTGCAACCTTACTATAGCCCTACAATGCAGATAATGGCATTAGAATGGCAAAAGACTGTTTAGAATGTGTTTTTATTTCATAAGCGAATATCTTTTTACAAGTGCTAAATTTCAAGCCAGCAACCTTACTAAGACAGTCTAAATAGCCCTACAATGCAGATAATGGCATTAGAATGGCAAAAGACTGTTTAGAATGTGTTTTTATTTCATAAGCGAATATCTTTTTACAAGTGCTAAATTTCAAGCCTGCAACCTTACTATAGCCCTACAATGCAGATAATGGCATTAGAATGGCAAAAGACTGTTTAGAATGTGTTTTTATTTCATAAGCGAATATCTTTTTACAAGTGCTAAATTTCAAGCCTGCAACCTTACTATAGCCCTACAATGCAGATAATGGCATTAGAATGGCAAAAGACTGTTTAGAATGTGTTTTTATTTCATAAGCGAATATCTTTTTACAAGTGCTAAATTTCAAGCCAGCAACCTTACTAAGACAGTCTAAATAGCCCTACAATGCAGATAATGGCATTAGAATGGCAAAAGACTGTTTAGAATGTGTTTTTATTTCATAAGCGAATATCTTTTTACAAGTGCTAAATTTCAAGCCTGCAACCTTACTATAGCCCTACAATGCAGATAATGGCATTAGAATGGCAAAACACTGTTTAGAATGTGTTTTTATTTCATAAGCGAATATCTTTTTACAAGTGCTAAATTTCAAGCCAGCAACGTTACTAAGACAGTCTAAATAGCCCTACAATGCAGATAATGGCATTAGAATGGCAAAAGACTGTTTAGAATGTGTTTTTATTTCATAAGCGAATATCTTTTTACAAGTGCTAAATTTCAAGCCAGCAACCTTACTAAGACAGTCTAAATAGCCCTACAATGCAGATAATGGCATTAGAATGGCAAAAGACTGTTTAGAATGTGTTTTTATTTCATAAGCGAATATCTTTTTACAAGTGCTAAATTTCAAGCCAGCAACCTTACTAAGACAGTCTAAATAGCCCTTCAATGCAGATAATGGCATTAGAATGGCAAAAGACTGTTTAGAATGTGTTTTTATTTCATAAGCGAATATCTTTTTACAAGTGCTAAATTTCAAGCCAGCAACCTTACTAAGACAGTCTAAATAGCCCTACAATGCAGATAATGGCATTAGAATGGCAAAAGACTGTTTAGAATGTGTTTTTATTTCATAAGCGAATATCTTTTTACAAGTGCTAAATTTCAAGCCTGCAACCTTACTATAGCCCTACAATGCAGATAATGGCATTAGAATGGCAAAAGACTGTTTAGAATGTGTTTTTATTTCATAAGCGAATATCTTTTTACAAGTGCTAAATTTCAAGCCTGCAACCTTACTATAGCCCTACAATGCAGATAATGGCATTAGAATGGCAAAAGACTGTTTAGAATGTGTTTTTATTTCATAAGCGAATATCTTTTTACAAGTGCTAAATTTCAAGCCAGCAACCTTACTAAGACAGTCTAAATAGCCCTTCAATGCAGATAATGGCATTAGAATGGCAAAAGACTGTTTAGAATGTGTTTTTATTTCATAAGCGAATATCTTTTTACAAGTGCTAAATTTCAAGCCAGCAACCTTACTAAGACAGTCTAAATAGCCCTTCAATGCAGATAATGGCATTAGAATGGCAAAAGACTGTTTAGAATGTGTTTTTATTTCATAAGCGAATATCTTTTTACAAGTGCTAAATTTCAAGCCAGCAACCTTACTAAGACAGTCTAAATAGCCCTACAATGCAGATAATGGCATTAGAATGGCAAAAGACTGTTTAGAATGTGTTTTTATTTCATAAGCGAATATCTTTTTACAAGTGCTAAATTTCAAGCCTGCAACCTTACTATAGCCCTACAATGCAGATAATGGCATTAGAATGGCAAAACACTGTTTAGAATGTGTTTTTATTTCATAAGCGAATATCTTTTTACAAGTGCTAAATTTCAAGCCAGCAACCTTACTAAGACAGTCTAAATAGCCCTACAATGCAGATAATGGCATTAGAATGGCAAAAGACTGTTTAGAATGTGTTTTTATTTCATAAGCGAATATCTTTTTACAAGTGCTAAATTTCAAGCCAGCAACCTTACTAAGACAGTCTAAATAGCCCTACAATGCAGATAATGGCATTAGAATGGCAAAAGACTGTTTAGAATGTGTTTTTATTTCATAAGCGAATATCTTTTTACAAGTGCTAAATTTCAAGCCAGCAACCTTACTAAGACAGTCTAAATAGCCCTACAATGCAGATAATGGCATTAGAATGGCAAAAGACTGTTTAGAATGTGTTTTTATTTCATAAGCGAATATCTTTTTACAAGTGCTAAATTTCAAGCCTGCAACCTTACTATAGCCCTACAATGCAGATAATGGCATTAGAATGGCAAAAGACTGTTTAGAATGTGTTTTTATTTCATAAGCGAATATCTTTTTACAAGTGCTAAATTTCAAGCCAGCAACCTTACTATAGCCCTACAATGCAGATAATGGCATTAGAATGGCAAAAGACTGTTTAGAATGTGTTTTTATTTCATAAGCGAATATCTTTTTACAAGTGCTAAATTTCAAGCCTGCAACCTTACTATAGCCCTACAATGCAGATAATGGCATTAGAATGGCAAAAGACTGTTTAGAATGTGTTTTTATTTCATAAGCGAATATCTTTTTACAAGTGCTAAATTTCAAGCCAGCAACCTTACTAAGACAGTCTAAATAGCCCTACAATGCAGATAATGGCATTAGAATGGCAAAAGACTGTTTAGAATGTGTTTTTATTTCATAAGCGAATATCTTTTTACAAGTGCTAAATTTCAAGCCTGCAACCTTACTATAGCCCTACAATGCAGATAATGGCATTAGAATGGCAAAAGACTGTTTAGAATGTGTTTTTATTTCATAAGCGAATATCTTTTTACAAGTGCTAAATTTCAAGCCTGCAACCTTACTATAGCCCTACAATGCAGATAATGGCATTAGAATGGCAAAAGACTGTTTAGAATGTGTTTTTATTTCATAAGCGAATATCTTTTTACAAGTGCTAAATTTCAAGCCAGCAACCTTACTAAGACAGTCTAAATAGCCCTACAATGCAGATAATGGCATTAGAATGGCAAAAGACTGTTTAGAATGTGTTTTTATTTCATAAGCGAATATCTTTTTACAAGTGCTAAATTTCAAGCCTGCAACCTTACTATAGCCCTACAATGCAGATAATGGCATTAGAATGGCAAAAGACTGTTTAGAATGTGTTTTTATTTTCATTAGCGAATATCTTTTTACAAGTGCTAAATTTCAAGCCAGCAACCTTACTATAGCCCTACAATGCAGATAATGGCATTAGAATGGCAAAACACTGTTTAGAATGTGTTTTTATTTCATAAGCGAATATCTTTTTACAAGTGCTAAATTTCAAGCCAGCAACGTTACTAAGACAGTCTAAATAGCCCTACAATGCAGATAATGGCATTAGAATGGCAAAAGACTGTTTAGAATGTGTTTTTATTTCATAAGCGAATATCTTTTTACAAGTGCTAAATTTCAAGCCAGCAACCTTACTAAGACAGTCTAAATAGCCCTACAATGCAGATAATGGCATTAGAATGGCAAAAGACTGTTTAGAATGTGTTTTTATTTCATAAGCGAATATCTTTTTACAAGTGCTAAATTTCAAGCCAGCAACCTTACTAAGACAGTCTAAATAGCCCTTCAATGCAGATAATGGCATTAGAATGGCAAAAGACTGTTTAGAATGTGTTTTTATTTCATAAGCGAATATCTTTTTACAAGTGCTAAATTTCAAGCCAGCAACCTTACTAAGACAGTCTAAATAGCCCTACAATGCAGATAATGGCATTAGAATGGCAAAAGACTGTTTAGAATGTGTTTTTATTTCATAAGCGAATATCTTTTTACAAGTGCTAAATTTCAAGCCTGCAACCTTACTATAGCCCTACAATGCAGATAATGGCATTAGAATGGCAAAAGACTGTTTAGAATGTGTTTTTATTTCATAAGCGAATATCTTTTTACAAGTGCTAAATTTCAAGCCTGCAACCTTACTATAGCCCTACAATGCAGATAATGGCATTAGAATGGCAAAAGACTGTTTAGAATGTGTTTTTATTTCATAAGCGAATATCTTTTTACAAGTGCTAAATTTCAAGCCAGCAACCTTACTAAGACAGTCTAAATAGCCCTACAATGCAGATAATGGCATTAGAATGGCAAAAGACTGTTTAGAATGTGTTTTTATTTCATAAGCGAATATCTTTTTACAAGTGCTAAATTTCAAGCCAGCAACCTTACTAAGACAGTCTAAATAGCCCTTCAATGCAGATAATGGCATTAGAATGGCAAAAGACTGTTTAGAATGTGTTTTTATTTCATAAGCGAATATCTTTTTACAAGTGCTAAATTTCAAGCCAGCAACCTTACTAAGACAGTCTAAATAGCCCTACAATGCAGATAATGGCATTAGAATGGCAAAATACTGTTTAGAATGTGTTTTTATTTCATAAGCGAATATCTTTTTACAAGTGCTAAATTTCAAGCCTGCAACCTTACTATAGCCCTACAATGCAGATAATGGCATTAGAATGGCAAAACACTGTTTAGAATGTGTTTTTATTTCATAAGCGAATATCTTTTTACAAGTGCTAAATTTCAAGCCAGCAACCTTACTAAGACAGTCTAAATAGCCCTACAATGCAGATAATGGCATTAGAATGGCAAAAGACTGTTTAGAATGTGTTTTTATTTCATAAGCGAATATCTTTTTACAAGTGCTAAATTTCAAGCCAGCAACCTTACTAAGACAGTCTAAATAGCCCTACAATGCAGATAATGGCATTAGAATGGCAAAAGACTGTTTAGAATGTGTTTTTATTTCATAAGCGAATATCTTTTTACAAGTGCTAAATTTCAAGCCTGCAACCTTACTATAGCCCTACAATGCAGATAATGGCATTAGAATGGCAAAAGACTGTTTAGAATGTGTTTTTATTTCATAAGCGAATATCTTTTTACAAGTGCTAAATTTCAAGCCAGCAACCTTACTATAGCCCTACAATGCAGATAATGGCATTAGAATGGCAAAAGACTGTTTAGAATGTGTTTTTATTTCATAAGCGAATATCTTTTTACAAGTGCTAAATTTCAAGCCTGCAACCTTACTATAGCCCTACAATGCAGATAATGGCATTAGAATGGCAAAAGACTGTTTAGAATGTGTTTTTATTTCATAAGCGAATATCTTTTTACAAGTGCTAAATTTCAAGCCAGCAACCTTACTAAGACAGTCTAAATAGCCCTACAATGCAGATAATGGCATTAGAATGGCAAAAGACTGTTTAGAATGTGTTTTTATTTCATAAGCGAATATCTTTTTACAAGTGCTAAATTTCAAGCCTGCAACCTTACTATAGCCCTACAATGCAGATAATGGCATTAGAATGGCAAAAGACTGTTTAGAATGTGTTTTTATTTCATAAGCGAATATCTTTTTACAAGTGCTAAATTTCAAGCCTGCAACCTTACTATAGCCCTACAATGCAGATAATGGCATTAGAATGGCAAAAGACTGTTTAGAATGTGTTTTTATTTCATAAGCGAATATCTTTTTACAAGTGCTAAATTTCAAGCCAGCAACCTTACTAAGACAGTCTAAATAGCCCTACAATGCAGATAATGGCATTAGAATGGCAAAAGACTGTTTAGAATGTGTTTTTATTTCATAAGCTAATATCTTTTTACAAGTGCTAAATTTCAAGCCAGCAACCTTACTAAGACAGTCTAAATAGCCCTTCAATGCAGATAATGGCATTAGAATGGCAAAAGACTGTTTAGAATGTGTTTTTATTTCATAAGCGAATATCTTTTTACAAGTGCTAAATTTCAAGCCAGCAACCTTACTAAGACAGTCTAAATAGCCCTACAATGCAGATAATGGCATTAGAATGGCAAAAGACTGTTTAGAATGTGTTTTTATTTCATAAGCGAATATCTTTTTACAAGTGCTAAATTTCAAGCCAGCAACCTTACTAAGACAGTCTAAATAGCCCTTCAATGCAGATAATGGCATTAGAATGGCAAAAGACTGTTTAGAATGTGTTTTTATTTCATAAGCGAATATCTTTTTACAAGTGCTAAATTTCAAGCCAGCAACCTTACTAAGACAGTCTAAATAGCCCTACAATGCAGATAATGACATTAGAATGGCAAAAGACTGTTTAGAATGTGTTTTTATTTCATAAGCGAATATCTTTTTACAAGTGCTAAATTTCAAGCCAGCAACCTTACTAAGACAGTCTAAATAGCCCTTCAATGCAGATAATGGCATTAGAATGGCAAAAGACTGTTTAGAATGTGTTTTTATTTCATAAGCGAATATCTTTTTACAAGTGCTAAATTTCAAGCCAGCAACCTTACTAAGACAGTCTAAATAGCCCTTCAATGCAGATAATGGCATTAGAATGGCAAAAGACTGTTTAGAATGTGTTTTTATTTCATAAGCGAATATCTTTTTACAAGTGCTAAATTTCAAGCCAGCAACCTTACTAAGACAGTCTAAATAGCCCTACAATGCAGATAATGGCATTAGAATGGCAAAAGACTGTTTAGAATGTGTTTTTATTTCATAAGCGAATATCTTTTTACAAGTGCTAAATTTCAAGCCAGCAACCTTACTAAGACAGTCTAAATAGCCCTTCAATGCAGATAATGGCATTAGAATGGCAAAAGACTGTTTAGAATGTGTTTTTATTTCATAAGCGAATATCTTTTTACAAGTGCTAAATTTCAAGCCAGCAACCTTACTAAGACAGTCTAAATAGCCCTACAATGCAGATAATGGCATTAGAATGGCAAAAGACTGTTTAGAATGTGTTTTTATTTCATAAGCGAATATCTTTTTACAAGTGCTAAATTTCAAGCCAGCAACCTTACTATAGCCCTACAATGCAGATAATGGCATTAGAATGGCAAAAGACTGTTTAGAATGTGTTTTTATTTCATAAGCGAATATCTTTTTACAAGTGCTAAATTTCAAGCCTGCAACCTTACTATAGCCCTACAATGCAGATAATGGCATTAGAATGGCAAAAGACTGTTTAGAATGTGTTTTTATTTCATAAGCGAATATCTTTTTACAAGTGCTAAATTTCAAGCCTGCAACCTTACTATAGCCCTACAATGCAGATAATGGCATTAGAATGGCAAAAGACTGTTTAGAATGTGTTTTTATTTCATAAGCGAATATCTTTTTACAAGTGATACATTTCAAGCCAGCAACCTTACTAAGACAGTCTAAATAGCCCTTCAATGCAGATAATGGCATTAGAATGGCAAAAGACTGTTTAGAATGTGTTTTTATTTCATAAGCGAATATCTTTTTACAAGTGCTAAATTTCAAGCCAGCAACCTTACTAAGACAGTCTAAATAGCACTACAATGCAGATAATGGCATTAGAATGGCAAAAGACTGTTTAGAATGTGTTTTTATTTCATAAGCGAATATCTTTTTACAAGTGCTAAATTTCAAGCCTGCAACCTTACTATAGCCCTACAATGCAGATAATGGCATTAGAATGGCAAAACACTGTTTAGAATGTGTTTTTATTTCATAAGCGAATATCTTTTTACAAGTGCTAAATTTCAAGCCAGCAACCTTACTAAGACAGTCTAAATAGCCCTACAATGCAGATAATGGCATTAGAATGGCAAAAGACTGTTTAGAATGTGTTTTTATTTCATAAGCGAATATCTTTTTACAAGTGCTAAATTTCAAGCCTGCAACCTTACTATAGCCCTACAATGCAGATAATGGCATTAGAATGGCAAAAGACTGTTTAGAATGTGTTTTTATTTCATAAGCGAATATCTTTTTACAAGTGCTAAATTTCAAGCCAGCAACCTTACTATAGCCCTACAATGCAGATAATGGCATTAGAATGGCAAAAGACTGTTTAGAATGTGTTTTTATTTCATAAGCGAATATCTTTTTACAAGTGCTAAATTTCAAGCCTGCAACTTTACTATAGCCCTACAATGCAGATAATGGCATTAGAATGGCAAAAGACTGTTTAGAATGTGTTTTTATTTCATAAGCGAATATCTTTTTACAAGTGCTAAATTTCAAGCCAGCAACCTTACTAAGACAGTCTAAATAGCCCTACAATGCAGATAATGGCATTAGAATGGCAAAAGACTGTTTAGAATGTGTTTTTATTTCATAAGCGAATATCTTTTTACAAGTGCTAAATTTCAAGCCAGCAACCTTACTATAGCCCTACAATGCAGATAATGGCATTAGAATGGCAAAACACTGTTTAGAATGTGTTTTTATTTCATAAGCGAATATCTTTTTACAAGTGCTAAATTTCAAGCCAGCAACGTTACTAAGACAGTCTAAATAGCCCTACAATGCAGATAATGGCATTAGAATGGCAAAAGACTGTTTAGAATGTGTTTTTATTTCATAAGCGAATATCTTTTTACAAGTGCTAAATTTCAAGCCTGCAACCTTACTATAGCCCTACAATGCAGATAATGGCATTAGAATGGCAAAAGACTGTTTAGAATGTGTTTTTATTTCATAAGCGAATATCTTTTTACAAGTGCTAAATTTCAAGCCTGCAACCTTACTATAGCCCTACAATGCAGATAATGGCATTAGAATGGCAAAAGACTGTTTAGAATGTGTTTTTATTTCATAAGCGAATATCTTTTTACAAGTGCTAAATTTCAAGCCAGCAACCTTACTAAGACAGTCTAAATAGCCCTACAATGCAGATAATGGCATTAGAATGGCAAAAGACTGTTTAGAATGTGTTTTTATTTCATAAGCGAATATCTTTTTACAAGTGCTAAATTTCAAGCCTGCAACCTTACTATAGCCCTACAATGCAGATAATGGCATTAGAATGGCAAAAGACTGTTTAGAATGTGTTTTTATTTCATAAGCGAATATCTTTTTACAAGTGCTAAATTTCAAGCCTGCAACCTTACTATAGCCCTACAATGCAGATAATGGCATTAGAATGGCAAAACACTGTTTAGAATGTGTTTTTATTTCATAAGCGAATATCTTTTTACAAGTGCTAAATTTCAAGCCAGCAACCTTACTAAGACAGTCTAAATAGCCCTACAATGCAGATAATGGCATTAGAATGGCAAAAGACTGTTTAGAATGTGTTTTTATTTCATAAGCGAATATCTTTTTACAAGTGCTAAATTTCAAGCCTGCAACCTTACTATAGCCCTACAATGCAGATAATGGCATTAGAATGGCAAAAGACTGTTTAGAATGTGTTTTTATTTCATAAGCGAATATCTTTTTACAAGTGCTAAATTTCAAGCCAGCAACCTTACTATAGCCCTACAATGCAGATAATGGCATTAGAATGGCAAAAGACTGTTTAGAATGTGTTTTTATTTCATAAGCGAATATCTTTTTACAAGTGCTAAATTTCAAGCCTGCAACTTTACTATAGCCCTACAATGCAGATAATGGCATTAGAATGGCAAAAGACTGTTTAGAATGTGTTTTTATTTCATAAGCGAATATCTTTTTACAAGTGCTAAATTTCAAGCCAGCAACCTTACTAAGACAGTCTAAATAGCCCTACAATGCAGATAATGGCATTAGAATGGCAAAAGACTGTTTAGAATGTGTTTTTATTTCATAAGCGAATATCTTTTTACAAGTGCTAAATTTCAAGCCTGCAACCTTACTATAGCCCTACAATGCAGATAATGGCATTAGAATGGCAAAAGACTGTTTAGAATGTGTTTTTATTTCATAAGCGAATATCTTTTTACAAGTGCTAAATTTCAAGCCAGCAACCTTACTATAGCCCTACAATGCAGATAATGGCATTAGAATGGCAAAAGACTGTTTAGAATGTGTTTTTATTTCATAAGCGAATATCTTTTTACAAGTGCTAAATTTCAAGCCTGCAACCTTACTATAGCCCTACAATGCAGATAATGGCATTAGAATGGCAAAAGACTGTTTAGAATGTGTTTTTATTTAATAAGCGAATATCTTTTTACAAGTGCTAAATTTCAAGCCAGCAACCTTACTAAGACAGTCTAAATAGCCCTACAATGCAGATAATGGCATTAGAATGGCAAAAGACTGTTTAGAATGTGTTTTTATTTCATAAGCGAATATCTTTTTACAAGTGCTAAATTTCAAGCCTGCAACCTTACTATAGCCCTACAATGCAGATAATGGCATTAGAATGGCAAAAGACTGTTTAGAATGTGTTTTTATTTTCATTAGCGAATATCTTTTTACAAGTGCTAAATTTCAAGCCTGCAACCTTACTATAGCCCTACAATGCAGATAATGGCATTAGAATGGCAAAACACTGTTTAGAATGTGTTTTTATTTCATAAGCGAATATCTTTTTACAAGTGCTAAATTTCAAGCCAGCAACGTTACTAAGACAGTCTAAATAGCCCTACAATGCAGATAATGGCATTAGAATGGCAAAAGACTGTTTAGAATGTGTTTTTATTTCATAAGCGAATATCTTTTTACAAGTGCTAAATTTCAAGCCAGCAACCTTACTAAGACAGTCTAAATAGCCCTTCAATGCAGATAATGGCATTAGAATGGCAAAAGACTGTTTAGAATGGGTTTTTATTTCATAAGCGAATATCTTTTTACAAGTGCTAAATTTCAAGCCAGCAACCTTACTAAGACAGTCTAAATAGCCCTACAATGCAGATAATGGCATTAGAATGGCAAAAGACTGTTTAGAATGTGTTTTTATTTCATAAGCGAATATCTTTTTACAAGTGCTAAATTTCAAGCCAGCAACCTTACTAAGACAGTCTAAATAGCCCTTCAATGCAGATAATGGCATTAGAATGGCGAAAGACTGTTTAGAATGTGTTTTTATTTCATAAGCGAATATCTTTTTACAAGTGCTAAATTTCAAGCCAGCAACCTTACTAAGACAGTCTAAATAGCCCTACAATGCAGATAATGGCATTAGAATGGCAAAAGACTGTTTAGAATGTGTTTTTATTTCATAAGCGAATATCTTTTTACAAGTGCTAAATTTCAAGCCAGCAACCTTACTAAGACAGTCTAAATAGCCCTTCAATGCAGATAATGGCATTAGAATGGCAAAAGACTGTTTAGAATGTGTTTTTATTTCATAAGCGAATATCTTTTTACAAGTGCTAAATTTCAAGCCAGCAACCTTACTAAGACAGTCTAAATAGCCCTTCAATGCAGATAATGGCATTAGAATGGCAAAAGACTGTTTAGAATGTGTTTTTATTTCATAAGCGAATATCTTTTTACAAGTGCTAAATTTCAAGCCAGCAACCTTACTAAGACAGTCTAAATAGCCCTACAATGCAGATAATGGCATTAGAATGGCAAAAGACTGTTTAGAATGTGTTTTTATTTCATAAGCGAATATCTTTTTACAAGTGCTAAATTTCAAGCCAGCAACCTTACTATAGCCCTACAATGCAGATAATGGCATTAGAATGGCAAAAGACTGTTTAGAATGTGTTTTTATTTCATAAGCGAATATCTTTTTACAAGTGCTAAATTTCAAGCCTGCAACCTTACTATAGCCCTACAATGCAGATAATGGCATTAGAATGGCAAAAGACTGTTTAGAATGTGTTTTTATTTCATAAGCGAATATCTTTTTACAAGTGCTAAATTTCAAGCCTGCAACCTTACTATAGCCCTACAATGCAGATAATGGCATTAGAATGGCAAAAGACTGTTTAGAATGTGTTTTTATTTCATAAGCGAATATCTTTTTACAAGTGATACATTTCAAGCCAGCAACCTTACTAAGACAGTCTAAATAGCCCTTCAATGCAGATAATGGCATTAGAATGGCAAAAGACTGTTTAGAATGTGTTTTTATTTCATAAGCGAATATCTTTTTACAAGTGCTAAATTTCAAGCCAGCAACCTTACTAAGACAGTCTAAATAGCCCTACAATGCAGATAATGGCATTAGAATGGCAAAAGACTGTTTAGAATGTGTTTTTATTTCATAAGCGAATATCTTTTTACAAGTGCTAAATTTCAAGCCTGCAACCTTACTATAGCCCTACAATGCAGATAATGGCATTAGAATGGCAAAACACTGTTTAGAATGTGTTTTTATTTCATAAGCGAATATCTTTTTACAAGTGCTAAATTTCAAGCCAGCAACCTTACTAAGACAGTCTAAATAGCCCTACAATGCAGATAATGGCATTAGAATGGCAAAAGACTGTTTAGAATGTGTTTTTATTTCATAAGCGAATATCTTTTTACAAGTGCTAAATTTCAAGCCTGCAACCTTACTATAGCCCTACAATGCAGATAATGGCATTAGAATGGCAAAAGACTGTTTAGAATGTGTTTTTATTTCATAAGCGAATATCTTTTTACAAGTGCTAAATTTCAAGCCAGCAACCTTACTATAGCCCTACAATGCAGATAATGGCATTAGAATGGCAAAAGACTGTTTAGAATGTGTTTTTATTTCATAAGCGAATATCTTTTTACAAGTGCTAAATTTCAAGCCTGCAACTTTACTATAGCCCTACAATGCAGATAATGGCATTAGAATGGCAAAAGACTGTTTAGAATGTGTTTTTATTTCATAAGCGAATATCTTTTTACAAGTGCTAAATTTCAAGCCAGCAACCTTACTAAGACAGTCTAAATAGCCCTACAATGCAGATAATGGCATTAGAATGGCAAAAGACTGTTTAGAATGTGTTTTTATTTCATAAGCGAATATCTTTTTACAAGTGCTAAATTTCAAGCCTGCAACCTTACTATAGCCCTACAATGCAGATAATGGCATTAGAATGGCAAAAGACTGTTTAGAATGTGTTTTTATTTCATAAGCGAATATCTTTTTACAAGTGCTAAATTTCAAGCCAGCAACCTTACTATAGCCCTACAATGCAGATAATGGCATTAGAATGGCAAAACACTGTTTAGAATGTGTTTTTATTTCATAAGCGAATATCTTTTTACAAGTGCTAAATTTCAAGCCAGCAACGTTACTAAGACAGTCTAAATAGCCCTACAATGCAGATAATGGCATTAGAATGGCAAAAGACTGTTTAGAATGTGTTTTTATTTCATAAGCGAATATCTTTTTACAAGTGCTAAATTTCAAGCCTGCAACCTTACTATAGCCCTACAATGCAGATAATGGCATTAGAATGGCAAAAGACTGTTTAGAATGTGTTTTTATTTCATAAGCGAATATCTTTTTACAAGTGCTAAATTTCAAGCCAGCAACCTTACTATAGCCCTACAATGCAGATAATGGCATTAGAATGGCAAAAGACTGTTTAGAATGTGTTTTTATTTCATAAGCGAATATCTTTTTACAAGTGCTAAATTTCAAGCCTGCAACCTTACTAAGACAGTCTAAATAGCCCTACAATGCAGATAATGGCATTAGAATGGCAAAAGACTGTTTAGAATGTGTTTTTATTTCATAAGCGAATATCTTTTTACAAGTGCTAAATTTCAAGCCTGCAACCTTACTATAGCCCTACAATGCAGATAATGGCATTAGAATGGCAAAAGACTGTTTAGAATGTGTTTTTATTTCATAAGCGAATATCTTTTTACAAGTGCTAAATTTCAAGCCAGCAACCTTACTATAGCCCTACAATGCAGATAATGGCATTAGAATGGCAAAACACTGTTTAGAATGTGTTTTTATTTCATAAGCGAATATCTTTTTACAAGTGCTAAATTTCAAGCCAGCAACGTTACTAAGACAGTCTAAATAGCCCTACAATGCAGATAATGGCATTAGAATGGCAAAAGACTGTTTAGAATGTGTTTTTATTTCATAAGCGAATATCTTTTTACAAGTGCTAAATTTCAAGCCAGCAACCTTACTAAGACAGTCTAAATAGCCCTACAATGCAGATAATGGCATTAGAATGGCAAAAGACTGTTTAGAATGTGTTTTTATTTCATAAGCGAATATCTTTTTACAAGTGCTAAATTTCAAGCCTGCAACCTTACTATAGCCCTACAATGCAGATAATGGCATTAGAATGGCAAAACACTGTTTAGAATGTGTTTTTATTTCATAAGCGAATATCTTTTTACAAGTGCTAAATTTCAAGCCAGCAACCTTACTAAGACAGTCTAAATAGCCCTACAATGCAGATAATGGCATTAGAATGGCAAAAGACTGTTTAGAATGTGTTTTTATTTCATAAGCGAATATCTTTTTACAAGTGCTAAATTTCAAGCCTGCAACCTTACTATAGCCCTACAATGCAGATAATGGCATTAGAATGGCAAAAGACTGTTTAGAATGTGTTTTTATTTCATAAGCGAATATCTTTTTACAAGTGCTAAATTTCAAGCCAGCAACCTTACTATAGCCCTACAATGCAGATAATGGCATTAGAATGGCAAAAGACTGTTTAGAATGTGTTTTTATTTCATAAGCGAATATCTTTTTACAAATGCTAAATTTCAAGCCTGCAACTTTACTATAGCCCTACAATGCAGATAATGGCATTAGAATGGCAAAAGACTGTTTAGAATGTGTTTTTATTTCATAAGCGAATATCTTTTTACAAGTGCTAAATTTCAAGCCAGCAACCTTACTATAGCCCTACAATGCAGATAATGGCATTAGAATGGCAAAACACTGTTTAGAATGTGTTTTTATTTCATAAGCGAATATCTTTTTACAAGTGCTAAATTTCAAGCCAGCAACGTTACTAAGACAGTCTAAATAGCCCTACAATGCAGATAATGGCATTAGAATGGCAAAAGACTGTTTAGAATGTGTTTTTATTTCATAAGCGAATATCTTTTTACAAGTGCTAAATTTCAAGCCTGCAACCTTACTATAGCCCTACAATGCAGATAATGGCATTAGAATGGCAAAAGACTGTTTAGAATGTGTTTTTATTTCATAAGCGAATATCTTTTTACAAGTGCTAAATTTCAAGCCAGCAACCTTACTATAGCCCTACAATGCAGATAATGGCATTAGAATGGCAAAAGACTGTTTAGAATGTGTTTTTATTTCATAAGCGAATATCTTTTTACAAGTGCTAAATTTCAAGCCTGCAACCTTACTATAGCCCTACAATGCAGATAATGGCATTAGAATGGCAAAAGACTGTTTAGAATGTGTTTTTATTTCATAAGCGAATATCTTTTTACAAGTGCTAAATTTCAAGCCAGCAACCTTACTAAGACAGTCTAAATAGCCCTACAATGCAGATAATGGCATTAGAATGGCAAAAGACTGTTTAGAATGTGTTTTTATTTCATAAGCGAATATCTTTTTACAAGTGCTAAATTTCAAGCCTGCAACCTTACTATAGCCCTACAATGCAGATAATGGCATTAGAATGGCAAAAGACTGTTTAGAATGTGTTTTTATTTCATAAGCGAATATCTTTTTACAAGTGCTAAATTTCAAGCCAGCAACCTTACTATAGCCCTACAATGCAGATAATGGCATTAGAATGGCAAAACACTGTTTAGAATGTGTTTTTATTTCATAAGCGAATATCTTTTTACAAGTGCTAAATTTCAAGCCAGCAACGTTACTAAGACAGTCTAAATAGCCCTACAATGCAGATAATGGCATTAGAATGGCAAAAGACTGTTTAGAATGTGTTTTTATTTCATAAGCGAATATCTTTTTACAAGTGCTAAATTTCAAGCCAGCAACCTTACTAAGACAGTCTAAATAGCCCTACAATGCAGATAATGGCATTAGAATGGCAAAAGACTGTTTAGAATGTGTTTTTATTTCATAAGCGAATATCTTTTTACAAGTGCTAAATTTCAAGCCAGCAACCTTACTAAGACAGTCTAAATAGCCCTACAATGCAGATAATGGCATTAGAATGGCAAAAGACTGTTTAGAATGTGTTTTTATTTCATAAGCGAATATCTTTTTACAAGTGCTAAATTTCAAGCCTGCAACCTTACTATAGCCCTACAATGCAGATAATGGCATTAGAATGGCAAAAGACTGTTTAGAATGTGTTTTTATTTCATAAGCGAATATCTTTTTACAAGTGCTAAATTTCAAGCCTGCAACCTTACTATAGCCCTACAATGCAGATAATGGCATTATAATGGCAAAAGACTGTTTAGAATGTGTTTTTATTTCATAAGCGAATATCTTTTTACAAGTGCTAAATTTCAAGCCAGCAACCTTACTAAGACAGTCTAAATAGCCCTTCAATGCAGATAATGGCATTAGAATGGCAAAAGACTGTTTAGAATGTGTTTTTATTTCATAAGCGAATATCTTTTTACAAGTGCTAAATTTCAAGCCAGCAACCTTACTAAGACAGTCTAAATAGCCCTACAATGCAGATAATGGCATTAGAATGGCAAAAGACTGTTTAGAATGTGTTTTTATTTCATAAGCGAATATCTTTTTACAAGTGCTAAATTTCAAGCCTGCAACCTTACTATAGCCCTACAATGCAGATAATGGCATTAGAATGGCAAAAGACTGTTTAGAATGTGTTTTTATTTCATAAGCGAATATCTTTTTACAAGTGCTAAATTTCAAGCCTGCAACCTTACTATAGCCCTACAATGCAGATAATGGCATTAGAATGGCAAAAGACTGTTTAGAATGTGTTTTTATTTCATAAGCGAATATCTTTTTACAAGTGCTAAATTTCAAGCCAGCAACCTTACTATAGCCCTACAATGCAGATAATGGCATTAGAATGGCAAAACACTGTTTAGAATGTGTTTTTATTTCATAAGCGAATATCTTTTTACAAGTGCTAAATTTCAAGCCAGCAACCTTACTAAGACAGTCTAAATAGCCCTACAATGCAGATAATGGCATTAGAATGGCAAAAGACTGTTTAGAATGTGTTTTTATTTCATAAGCGAATATCTTTTTACAAGTGCTAAATTTCAAGCCAGCAACCTTACTAAGACAGTCTAAATAGCCCTTCAATGCAGATAATGGCATTAGAATGGCAAAAGACTGTTTAGAATGTGTTTTTATTTCATAAGCGAATATCTTTTTACAAGTGCTAAATTTCAAGCCAGCAACCTTACTAAGACAGTCTAAATAGCCCTACAATGCAGATAATGGCATTAGAATGGCAAAAGACTGTTTAGAATGTGTTTTTATTTCATAAGCGAATATCTTTTTACAAGTGCTAAATTTCAAGCCAGCAACCTTACTATAGCCCTACAATGCAGATAATGGCATTAGAATGGCAAAAGACTGTTTAGAATGTGTTTTTATTTCATAAGCGAATATCTTTTTACAAGTGCTAAATTTCAAGCCTGCAACCTTACTATAGCCCTACAATGCAGATAATGGCATTAGAATGGCAAAAGACTGTTTAGAATGTGTTTTTATTTCATAAGCGAATATCTTTTTACAAGTGCTAAATTTCAAGCCAGCAACCTTACTAAGACAGTCTAAATAGCCCTTCAATGCAGATAATGGCATTAGAATGGCAAAAGACTGTTTAGAATGTGTTTTTATTTCATAAGCGAATATCTTTTTACAAGTGCTAAATTTCAAGCCTGCAACCTTACTATAGCCCTACAATGCAGATAATGGCATTAGAATGGCAAAAGACTGTTTAGAATGTGTTTTTATTTCATAAGCGAATATCTTTTTACAAGTGCTAAATTTCAAGCCAGCAACCTTACTATAGCCCTACAATGCAGATAATGGCATTAGAATGGCAAAAGACTGTTTAGAATGTGTTTTTATTTCATAAGCGAATATCTTTTTACAAGTGCTAAATTTCAAGCCAGCAACCTTACTAAGACAGTCTAAATAGCCCTACAATGCAGATAATGGCATTAGAATGGCAAAAGACTGTTTAGAATGTGTTTTTATTTCATAAGCGAATATCTTTTTACAAGTGCTAAATTTCAAGCCTGCAACCTTACTATAGCCCTACAATGCAGATAATGGCATTAGAATGGCAAAACACTGTTTAGAATGTGTTTTTATTTCATAAGCGAATATCTTTTTACAAGTGCTAAATTTCAAGCCAGCAACCTTACTAAGACAGTCTAAATAGCCCTACAATGCAGATAATGGCATTAGAATGGCAAAAGACTGTTTAGAATGTGTTTTTATTTCATAAGCGAATATCTTTTTACAAGTGCTAAATTTCAAGCCTGCAACCTTACTATAGCCCTACAATGCAGATAATGGCATTAGAATGGCAAAAGACTGTTTAGAATGTGTTTTTATTTCATAAGCGAATATCTTTTTACAAGTGCTAAATTTCAAGCCAGCAACCTTACTATAGCCCTACAATGCAGATAATGGCATTAGAATGGCAAAAGACTGTTTAGAATGTGTTTTTATTTCATAAGCGAATATCTTTTTACAAATGCTAAATTTCAAGCCTGCAACTTTACTATAGCCCTACAATGCAGATAATGGCATTAGAATGGCAAAAGACTGTTTAGAATGTGTTTTTATTTCATAAGCGAATATCTTTTTACAAGTGCTAAATTTCAAGCCAGCAACCTTACTATAGCCCTACAATGCAGATAATGGCATTAGAATGGCAAAACACTGTTTAGAATGTGTTTTTATTTCATAAGCGAATATCTTTTTACAAGTGCTAAATTTCAAGCCAGCAACGTTACTAAGACAGTCTAAATAGCCCTACAATGCAGATAATGGCATTAGAATGGCAAAAGACTGTTTAGAATGTGTTTTTATTTCATAAGCGAATATCTTTTTACAAGTGCTAAATTTCAAGCCTGCAACCTTACTATAGCCCTACAATGCAGATAATGGCATTAGAATGGCAAAAGACTGTTTAGAATGTGTTTTTATTTCATAAGCGAATATCTTTTTACAAGTGCTAAATTTCAAGCCAGCAACCTTACTATAGCCCTACAATGCAGATAATGGCATTAGAATGGCAAAAGACTGTTTAGAATGTGTTTTTATTTCATAAGCGAATATCTTTTTACAAGTGCTAAATTTCAAGCCTGCAACCTTACTATAGCCCTACAATGCAGATAATGGCATTAGAATGGCAAAAGACTGTTTAGAATGTGTTTTTATTTCATAAGCGAATATCTTTTTACAAGTGCTAAATTTCAAGCCAGCAACCTTACTAAGACAGTCTAAATAGCCCTACAATGCAGATAATGGCATTAGAATGGCAAAAGACTGTTTAGAATGTGTTTTTATTTCATAAGCGAATATCTTTTTACAAGTGCTAAATTTCAAGCCTGCAACCTTACTATAGCCCTACAATGCAGATAATGGCATTAGAATGGCAAAAGACTGTTTAGAATGTGTTTTTATTTCATAAGCGAATATCTTTTTACAAGTGCTAAATTTCAAGCCAGCAACCTTACTATAGCCCTACAATGCAGATAATGGCATTAGAATGGCAAAACACTGTTTAGAATGTGTTTTTATTTCATAAGCGAATATCTTTTTACAAGTGCTAAATTTCAAGCCAGCAACGTTACTAAGACAGTCTAAATAGCCCTACAATGCAGATAATGGCATTAGAATGGCAAAAGACTGTTTAGAATGTGTTTTTATTTCATAAGCGAATATCTTTTTACAAGTGCTAAATTTCAAGCCAGCAACCTTACTAAGACAGTCTAAATAGCCCTACAATGCAGATAATGGCATTAGAATGGCAAAAGACTGTTTAGAATGTGTTTTTATTTCATAAGCGAATATCTTTTTACAAGTGCTAAATTTCAAGCCAGCAACCTTACTAAGACAGTCTAAATAGCCCTACAATGCAGATAATGGCATTAGAATGGCAAAAGACTGTTTAGAATGTGTTTTTATTTCATAAGCGAATATCTTTTTACAAGTGCTAAATTTCAAGCCTGCAACCTTACTATAGCCCTACAATGCAGATAATGGCATTAGAATGGCAAAAGACTGTTTAGAATGTGTTTTTATTTCATAAGCGAATATCTTTTTACAAGTGCTAAATTTCAAGCCTGCAACCTTACTATAGCCCTACAATGCAGATAATGGCATTATAATGGCAAAAGACTGTTTAGAATGTGTTTTTATTTCATAAGCGAATATCTTTTTACAAGTGCTAAATTTCAAGCCAGCAACCTTACTAAGACAGTCTAAATAGCCCTTCAATGCAGATAATGGCATTAGAATGGCAAAAGACTGTTTAGAATGTGTTTTTATTTCATAAGCGAATATCTTTTTACAAGTGCTAAATTTCAAGCCAGCAACCTTACTAAGACAGTCTAAATAGCCCTACAATGCAGATAATGGCATTAGAATGGCAAAAGACTGTTTAGAATGTGTTTTTATTTCATAAGCGAATATCTTTTTACAAATGCTAAATTTCAAGCCTGCAACCTTACTATAGCCCTACAATGCAGATAATGGCATTAGAATGGCAAAAGACTGTTTAGAATGTGTTTTTATTTCATAAGCGAATATCTTTTTACAAGTGCTAAATTTCAAGCCTGCAACCTTACTATAGCCCTACAATGCAGATAATGGCATTAGAATGGCAAAAGACTGTTTAGAATGTGTTTTTATTTCATAAGCGAATATCTTTTTACAAGTGCTAAATTTCAAGCCAGCAACCTTACTATAGCCCTACAATGCAGATAATGGCATTAGAATGGCAAAACACTGTTTAGAATGTGTTTTTATTTCATAAGCGAATATCTTTTTACAAGTGCTAAATTTCAAGCCAGCAACCTTACTAAGACAGTCTAAATAGCCCTACAATGCAGATAATGGCATTAGAATGGCAAAAGACTGTTTAGAATGTGTTTTTATTTCATAAGCGAATATCTTTTTACAAGTGCTAAATTTCAAGCCAGCAACCTTACTAAGACAGTCTAAATAGCCCTTCAATGCAGATAATGGCATTAGAATGGCAAAAGACTGTTTAGAATGTGTTTTTATTTCATAAGCGAATATCTTTTTACAAGTGCTAAATTTCAAGCCAGCAACCTTACTAAGACAGTCTAAATAGCCCTACAATGCAGATAATGGCATTAGAATGGCAAAAGACTGTTTAGAATGTGTTTTTATTTCATAAGCGAATATCTTTTTACAAGTGCTAAATTTCAAGCCAGCAACCTTACTATAGCCCTACAATGCAGATAATGGCATTAGAATGGCAAAACACTGTTTAGAATGTGTTTTTATTTCATAAGCGAATATCTTTTTACAAGTGCTAAATTTCAAGCCAGCAACGTTACTAAGACAGTCTAAATAGCCCTACAATGCAGATAATGGCATTAGAATGGCAAAAGACTGTTTAGAATGTGTTTTTATTTCATAAGCGAATATCTTTTTACAAGTGCTAAATTTCAAGCCAGCAACCTTACTATAGCCCTACAATGCAGATAATGGCATTAGAATGGCAAAAGACTGTTTAGAATGTGTTTTTATTTCATAAGCGAATATCTTTTTACAAGTGCTAAATTTCAAGCCTGCAACCTTACTATAGCCCTACAATGCAGATAATGGCATTAGAATGGCAAAAGACTGTTTAGAATGTGTTTTTATTTCATAAGCGAATATCTTTTTACAAGTGCTAAATTTCAAGCCAGCAACCTTACTAAGACAGTCTAAATAGCCCTACAATGCAGATAATGGCATTAGAATGGCAAAAGACTGTTTAGAATGTGTTTTTATTTCATAAGCGAATATCTTTTTACAAGTGCTAAATTTCAAGCCTGCAACCTTACTATAGCCCTACAATGCAGATAATGGCATTAGAATGGCAAAAGACTGTTTAGAATGTGTTTTTATTTCATAAGCGAATATCTTTTTACAAGTGCTAAATTTCAAGCCAGCAACCTTACTATAGCCCTACAATGCAGATAATGGCATTAGAATGGCAAAACACTGTTTAGAATGTGTTTTTATTTCATAAGCGAATATCTTTTTACAAGTGCTAAATTTCAAGCCAGCAACGTTACTAAGACAGTCTAAATAGCCCTACAATGCAGATAATGGCATTAGAATGGCAAAAGACTGTTTAGAATGTGTTTTTATTTCATAAGCGAATATCTTTTTACAAGTGCTAAATTTCAAGCCAGCAACCTTACTAAGACAGTCTAAATAGCCCTACAATGCAGATAATGGCATTAGAATGGCAAAAGACTGTTTAGAATGTGTTTTTATTTCATAAGCGAATATCTTTTTACAAGTGCTAAATTTCAAGCCAGCAACCTTACTAAGACAGTCTAAATAGCCCTACAATGCAGATAATGGCATTAGAATGGCAAAAGACTGTTTAGAATGTGTTTTTATTTCATAAGCGAATATCTTTTTACAAGTGCTAAATTTCAAGCCTGCAACCTTACTATAGCCCTACAATGCAGATAATGGCATTAGAATGGCAAAAGACTGTTTAGAATGTGTTTTTATTTCATAAGCGAATATCTTTTTACAAGTGCTAAATTTCAAGCCTGCAACCTTACTATAGCCCTACAATGCAGATAATGGCATTATAATGGCAAAAGACTGTTTAGAATGTGTTTTTATTTCATAAGCGAATATCTTTTTACAAGTGCTAAATTTCAAGCCAGCAACCTTACTAAGACAGTCTAAATAGCCCTTCAATGCAGATAATGGCATTAGAATGGCAAAAGACTGTTTAGAATGTGTTTTTATTTCATAAGCGAATATCTTTTTACAAGTGCTAAATTTCAAGCCAGCAACCTTACTAAGACAGTCTAAATAGCCCTACAATGCAGATAATGGCATTAGAATGGCAAAAGACTGTTTAGAATGTGTTTTTATTTCATAAGCGAATATCTTTTTACAAATGCTAAATTTCAAGCCTGCAACCTTACTATAGCCCTACAATGCAGATAATGGCATTAGAATGGCAAAAGACTGTTTAGAATGTGTTTTTATTTCATAAGCGAATATCTTTTTACAAGTGCTAAATTTCAAGCCTGCAACCTTACTATAGCCCTACAATGCAGATAATGGCATTAGAATGGCAAAAGACTGTTTAGAATGTGTTTTTATTTCATAAGCGAATATCTTTTTACAAGTGCTAAATTTCAAGCCAGCAACCTTACTATAGCCCTACAATGCAGATAATGGCATTAGAATGGCAAAACACTGTTTAGAATGTGTTTTTATTTCATAAGCGAATATCTTTTTACAAGTGCTAAATTTCAAGCCAGCAACCTTACTAAGACAGTCTAAATAGCCCTACAATGCAGATAATGGCATTAGAATGGCAAAAGACTGTTTAGAATGTGTTTTTATTTCATAAGCGAATATCTTTTTACAAGTGCTAAATTTCAAGCCAGCAACCTTACTAAGACAGTCTAAATAGCCCTTCAATGCAGATAATGGCATTAGAATGGCAAAAGACTGTTTAGAATGTGTTTTTATTTCATAAGCGAATATCTTTTTACAAGTGCTAAATTTCAAGCCAGCAACCTTACTAAGACAGTCTAAATAGCCCTACAATGCAGATAATGGCATTAGAATGGCAAAAGACTGTTTAGAATGTGTTTTTATTTCATAAGCGAATATCTTTTTACAAGTGCTAAATTTCAAGCCAGCAACCTTACTATAGCCCTACAATGCAGATAATGGCATTAGAATGGCAAAAGACTGTTTAGAATGTGTTTTTATTTCATAAGCGAATATCTTTTTACAAGTGCTAAATTTCAAGCCTGCAACCTTACTATAGCCCTACAATGCAGATAATGGCATTAGAATGGCAAAAGACTGTTTAGAATGTGTTTTTATTTCATAAGCGAATATCTTTTTACAAGTGCTAAATTTCAAGCCAGCAACCTTACTAAGACAGTCTAAATAGCCCTTCAATGCAGATAATGGCATTAGAATGGCAAAAGACTGTTTAGAATGTGTTTTTATTTCATAAGCGAATATCTTTTTACAAGTGCTAAATTTCAAGCCAGCAACCTTACTAAGACAGTCTAAATAGCCCTACAATGCAGATAATGGCATTAGAATGGCAAAAGACTGTTTAGAATGTGTTTTTATTTCATAAGCGAATATCTTTTTACAAGTGCTAAATTTCAAGCCTGCAACCTTACTATAGCCCTACAATGCAGATAATGGCATTAGAATGGCAAAAGACTGTTTAGAATGTGTTTTTATTTCATAAGCGAATATCTTTTTACAAGTGCTAAATTTCAAGCCTGCAACCTTACTATAGCCCTACAATGCAGATAATGGCATTAGAATGGCAAAAGACTGTTTAGAATGTGTTTTTATTTAATAAGCGAATATCTTTTTACAAGTGCTAAATTTCAAGCCAGCAACCTTACTAAGACAGTCTAAATAGCCCTACAATGCAGATAATGGCATTAGAATGGCAAAAGACTGTTTAGAATGTGTTTTTATTTCATAAGCGAATATCTTTTTACAAGTGCTAAATTTCAAGCCTGCAACCTTACTATAGCCCTACAATGCAGATAATGGCATTAGAATGGCAAAAGACTGTTTAGAATGTGTTTTTATTTCATAAGCGAATATCTTTTTACAAGTGCTAAATTTCAAGCCTGCAACCTTACTATAGCCCTACAATGCAGATAATGGCATTAGAATGGCAAAAGACTGTTTAGAATGTGTTTTTATTTCATAAGCGAATATCTTTTTACAAGTGCTAAATTTCAAGCCAGCAACCTTACTAAGACAGTCTAAATAGCCCTACAATGCAGATAATGGCATTAGAATGGCAAAAGACTGTTTAGAATGTGTTTTTATTTCATAAGCGAATATCTTTTTACAAGTGCTAAATTTCAAGCCAGCAACCTTACTAAGACAGTCTAAATAGCCCTTCAATGCAGATAATGGCATTAGAATGGCAAAAGACTGTTTAGAATGGGTTTTTATTTCATAAGCGAATATCTTTTTACAAGTGCTAAATTTCAAGCCAGCAACCTTACTAAGACAGTCTAAATAGCCCTACAATGCAGATAATGGCATTAGAATGGCAAAAGACTGTTTAGAATGTGTTTTTATTTCATAAGCGAATATCTTTTTACAAGTGCTAAATTTCAAGCCAGCAACCTTACTAAGACAGTCTAAATAGCCCTTCAATGCAGATAATGGCATTAGAATGGCAAAAGACTGTTTAGAATGTGTTTTTATTTCATAAGCGAATATCTTTTTACAAGTGCTAAATTTCAAGCCAGCAACCTTACTAAGACAGTCTAAATAGCCCTACAATGCAGATAATGGCATTAGAATGGCAAAAGACTGTTTAGAATGTGTTTTTATTTCATAAGCGAATATCTTTTTACAAGTGCTAAATTTCAAGCCAGCAACCTTACTAAGACAGTCTAAATAGCCCTACAATGCAGATAATGGCATTAGAATGGCAAAAGACTGTTTAGAATGTGTTTTTATTTCATAAGCGAATATCTTTTTACAAGTGCTAAATTTCAAGCCAGCAACCTTACTATAGCCCTACAATGCAGATAATGGCATTAGAATGGCAAAAGACTGTTTAGAATGTGTTTTTATTTCATAAGCGAATATCTTTTTACAAGTGCTAAATTTCAAGCCTGCAACCTTACTATAGCCCTACAATGCAGATAATGGCATTAGAATGGCAAAAGACTGTTTAGAATGTGTTTTTATTTCATAAGCGAATATCTTTTTACAAGTGCTAAATTTCAAGCCAGCAACCTTACTAAGACAGTCTAAATAGCCCTTCAATGCAGATAATGGCATTAGAATGGCAAAAGACTGTTTAGAATGTGTTTTTATTTCATAAGCGAATATCTTTTTACAAGTGCTAAATTTCAAGCCAGCAACCTTACTAAGACAGTCTAAATAGCCCTACAATGCAGATAATGGCATTAGAATGGCAAAAGACTGTTTAGAATGTGTTTTTATTTCATAAGCGAATATCTTTTTACAAGTGCTAAATTTCAAGCCTGCAACCTTACTATAGCCCTACAATGCAGATAATGGCATTAGAATGGCAAAAGACTGTTTAGAATGTGTTTTTATTTCATAAGCGAATATCTTTTTACAAGTGCTAAATTTCAAGCCTGCAACCTTACTATAGCCCTACAATGCAGATAATGGCATTAGAATGGCAAAAGACTGTTTAGAATGTGTTTTTATTTAATAAGCGAATATCTTTTTACAAGTGCTAAATTTCAAGCCAGCAACCTTACTAAGACAGTCTAAATAGCCCTACAATGCAGATAATGGCATTAGAATGGCAAAAGACTGTTTAGAATGTGTTTTTATTTCATAAGCGAATATCTTTTTACAAGTGCTAAATTTCAAGCCTGCAACCTTACTATAGCCCTACAATGCAGATAATGGCATTAGAATGGCAAAAGACTGTTTAGAATGTGTTTTTATTTCATAAGCGAATATCTTTTTACAAGTGCTAAATTTCAAGCCTGCAACCTTACTATAGCCCTACAATGCAGATAATGGCATTAGAATGGCAAAAGACTGTTTAGAATGTGTTTTTATTTCATAAGCGAATATCTTTTTACAAGTGCTAAATTTCAAGCCAGCAACCTTACTAAGACAGTCTAAATAGCCCTACAATGCAGATAATGGCATTAGAATGGCAAAAGACTGTTTAGAATGTGTTTTTATTTCATAAGCGAATATCTTTTTACAAGTGCTAAATTTCAAGCCAGCAACCTTACTAAGACAGTCTAAATAGCCCTTCAATGCAGATAATGGCATTAGAATGGCAAAAGACTGTTTAGAATGGGTTTTTATTTCATAAGCGAATATCTTTTTACAAGTGCTAAATTTCAAGCCAGCAACCTTACTAAGACAGTCTAAATAGCCCTACAATGCAGATAATGGCATTAGAATGGCAAAAGACTGTTTAGAATGTGTTTTTATTTCATAAGCGAATATCTTTTTACAAGTGCTAAATTTCAAGCCAGCAACCTTACTAAGACAGTCTAAATAGCCCTTCAATGCAGATAATGGCATTAGAATGGCAAAAGACTGTTTAGAATGTGTTTTTATTTCATAAGCGAATATCTTTTTACAAGTGCTAAATTTCAAGCCAGCAACCTTACTAAGACAGTCTAAATAGCCCTACAATGCAGATAATGGCATTAGAATGGCAAAAGACTGTTTAGAATGTGTTTTTATTTCATAAGCGAATATCTTTTTACAAGTGCTAAATTTCAAGCCAGCAACCTTACTAAGACAGTCTAAATAGCCCTTCAATGCAGATAATGGCATTAGAATGGCAAAAGACTGTTTAGAATGTGTTTTTATTTCATAAGCGAATATCTTTTTACAAGTGCTAAATTTCAAGCCAGCAACCTTACTAAGACAGTCTAAATAGCCCTTCAATGCAGATAATGGCATTAGAATGGCAAAAGACTGTTTAGAATGTGTTTTTATTTCATAAGCGAATATCTTTTTACAAGTGCTAAATTTCAAGCCAGCAACCTTACTAAGACAGTCTAAATAGCCCTACAATGCAGATAATGGCATTAGAATGGCAAAAGACTGTTTAGAATGTGTTTTTATTTCATAAGCGAATATCTTTTTACAAGTGCTAAATTTCAAGCCAGCAACCTTACTATAGCCCTACAATGCAGATAATGGCATTAGAATGGCAAAAGACTGTTTAGAATGTGTTTTTATTTCATAAGCGAATATCTTTTTACAAGTGCTAAATTTCAAGCCTGCAACCTTACTATAGCCCTACAATGCAGATAATGGCATTAGAATGGCAAAAGACTGTTTAGAATGTGTTTTTATTTCATAAGCGAATATCTTTTTACAAGTGCTAAATTTCAAGCCTGCAACCTTACTATAGCCCTACAATGCAGATAATGGCATTAGAATGGCAAAAGACTGTTTAGAATGTGTTTTTATTTCATAAGCGAATATCTTTTTACAAGTGATACATTTCAAGCCAGCAACCTTACTAAGACAGTCTAAATAGCCCTTCAATGCAGATAATGGCATTAGAATGGCAAAAGACTGTTTAGAATGTGTTTTTATTTCATAAGCGAATATCTTTTTACAAGTGCTAAATTTCAAGCCAGCAACCTTACTAAGACAGTCTAAATAGCCCTACAATGCAGATAATGGCATTAGAATGGCAAAAGACTGTTTAGAATGTGTTTTTATTTCATAAGCGAATATCTTTTTACAAGTGCTAAATTTCAAGCCTGCAACCTTACTATAGCCCTACAATGCAGATAATGGCATTAGAATGGCAAAACACTGTTTAGAATGTGTTTTTATTTCATAAGCGAATATCTTTTTACAAGTGCTAAATTTCAAGCCAGCAACCTTACTAAGACAGTCTAAATAGCCCTTCAATGCAGATAATGGCATTAGAATGGCAAAAGACTGTTTAGAATGTGTTTTTATTTCATAAGCGAATATCTTTTTACAAGTGCTAAATTTCAAGCCAGCAACCTTACTAAGACAGTCTAAATAGCCCTTCAATGCAGATAATGGCATTAGAATGGCAAAAGACTGTTTAGAATGTGTTTTTATTTCATAAGCGAATATCTTTTTACAAGTGCTAAATTTCAAGCCAGCAACCTTACTAAGACAGTCTAAATAGCCCTACAATGCAGATAATGGCATTAGAATGGCAAAAGACTGTTTAGAATGTGTTTTTATTTCATAAGCGAATATCTTTTTACAAGTGCTAAATTTCAAGCCAGCAACCTTACTATAGCCCTACAATGCAGATAATGGCATTAGAATGGCAAAAGACTGTTTAGAATGTGTTTTTATTTCATAAGCGAATATCTTTTTACAAGTGCTAAATTTCAAGCCTGCAACCTTACTATAGCCCTACAATGCAGATAATGGCATTAGAATGGCAAAAGACTGTTTAGAATGTGTTTTTATTTCATAAGCGAATATCTTTTTACAAGTGCTAAATTTCAAGCCTGCAACCTTACTATAGCCCTACAATGCAGATAATGGCATTAGAATGGCAAAAGACTGTTTAGAATGTGTTTTTATTTCATAAGCGAATATCTTTTTACAAGTGATACATTTCAAGCCAGCAACCTTACTAAGACAGTCTAAATAGCCCTACAATGCAGATAATGGCATTAGAATGGCAAAAGACTGTTTAGAATGTGTTTTTATTTCATAAGCGAATATCTTTTTACAAGTGCTAAATTTCAAGCCAGCAACCTTACTAAGACAGTCTAAATAGCCCTTCAATGCAGATAATGGCATTAGAATGGCAAAAGACTGTTTAGAATGTGTTTTTATTTCATAAGCGAATATCTTTTTACAAGTGCTAAATTTCAAGCCAGCAACCTTACTAAGACAGTCTAAATAGCCCTTCAATGCAGATAATGGCATTAGAATGGCAAAAGACTGTTTAGAATGTGTTTTTATTTCATAAGCGAATATCTTTTTACAAGTGCTAAATTTCAAGCCAGCAACCTTACTAAGACAGTCTAAATAGCCCTACAATGCAGATAATGGCATTAGAATGGCAAAAGACTGTTTAGAATGTGTTTTTATTTCATAAGCGAATATCTTTTTACAAGTGCTAAATTTCAAGCCAGCAACCTTACTATAGCCCTACAATGCAGATAATGGCATTAGAATGGCAAAAGACTGTTTAGAATGTGTTTTTATTTCATAAGCGAATATCTTTTTACAAGTGCTAAATTTCAAGCCTGCAACCTTACTATAGCCCTACAATGCAGATAATGGCATTAGAATGGCAAAAGACTGTTTAGAATGTGTTTTTATTTCATAAGCGAATATCTTTTTACAAGTGCTAAATTTCAAGCCTGCAACCTTACTATAGCCCTACAATGCAGATAATGGCATTAGAATGGCAAAAGACTGTTTAGAATGTGTTTTTATTTCATAAGCGAATATCTTTTTACAAGTGATACATTTCAAGCCAGCAACCTTACTAAGACAGTCTAAATAGCCCTTCAATGCAGATAATGGCATTAGAATGGCAAAAGACTGTTTAGAATGTGTTTTTATTTCATAAGCGAATATCTTTTTACAAGTGCTAAATTTCAAGCCAGCAACCTTACTAAGACAGTCTAAATAGCCCTACAATGCAGATAATGGCATTAGAATGGCAAAAGACTGTTTAGAATGTGTTTTTATTTCATAAGCGAATATCTTTTTACAAGTGCTAAATTTCAAGCCTGCAACCTTACTATAGCCCTACAATGCAGATAATGGCATTAGAATGGCAAAACACTGTTTAGAATGTGTTTTTATTTCATAAGCGAATATCTTTTTACAAGTGCTAAATTTCAAGCCAGCAACCTTACTAAGACAGTCTAAATAGCCCTACAATGCAGATAATGGCATTAGAATGGCAAAAGACTGTTTAGAATGTGTTTTTATTTCATAAGCGAATATCTTTTTACAAGTGCTAAATTTCAAGCCTGCAACCTTACTATAGCCCTACAATGCAGATAATGGCATTAGAATGGCAAAAGACTGTTTAGAATGTGTTTTTATTTCATAAGCGAATATCTTTTTACAAGTGCTAAATTTCAAGCCAGCAACCTTACTATAGCCCTACAATGCAGATAATGGCATTAGAATGGCAAAAGACTGTTTAGAATGTGTTTTTATTTCATAAGCGAATATCTTTTTACAAGTGCTAAATTTCAAGCCTGCAACTTTACTATAGCCCTACAATGCAGATAATGGCATTAGAATGGCAAAAGACTGTTTAGAATGTGTTTTTATTTCATAAGCGAATATCTTTTTACAAGTGCTAAATTTCAAGCCAGCAACCTTACTAAGACAGTCTAAATAGCCCTACAATGCAGATAATGGCATTAGAATGGCAAAAGACTGTTTAGAATGTGTTTTTATTTCATAAGCGAATATCTTTTTACAAGTGCTAAATTTCAAGCCTGCAACCTTACTATAGCCCTACAATGCAGATAATGGCATTAGAATGGCAAAAGACTGTTTAGAATGTGTTTTTATTTCATAAGCGAATATCTTTTTACAAGTGCTAAATTTCAAGCCAGCAACCTTACTATAGCCCTACAATGCAGATAATGGCATTAGAATGGCAAAACACTGTTTAGAATGTGTTTTTATTTCATAAGCGAATATCTTTTTACAAGTGCTAAATTTCAAGCCAGCAACGTTACTAAGACAGTCTAAATAGCCCTACAATGCAGATAATGGCATTAGAATGGCAAAAGACTGTTTAGAATGTGTTTTTATTTCATAAGCGAATATCTTTTTACAAGTGCTAAATTTCAAGCCTGCAACCTTACTATAGCCCTACAATGCAGATAATGGCATTAGAATGGCAAAAGACTGTTTAGAATGTGTTTTTATTTCATAAGCGAATATCTTTTTACAAGTGCTAAATTTCAAGCCAGCAACCTTACTATAGCCCTACAATGCAGATAATGGCATTAGAATGGCAAAAGACTGTTTAGAATGTGTTTTTATTTCATAAGCGAATATCTTTTTACAAGTGCTAAATTTCAAGCCTGCAACCTTACTATAGCCCTACAATGCAGATAATGGCATTAGAATGGCAAAAGACTGTTTAGAATGTGTTTTTATTTCATAAGCGAATATCTTTTTACAAGTGCTAAATTTCAAGCCAGCAACCTTACTAAGACAGTCTAAATAGCCCTACAATGCAGATAATGGCATTAGAATGGCAAAAGACTGTTTAGAATGTGTTTTTATTTCATAAGCGAATATCTTTTTACAAGTGCTAAATTTCAAGCCTGCAACCTTACTATAGCCCTACAATGCAGATAATGGCATTAGAATGGCAAAAGACTGTTTAGAATGTGTTTTTATTTCATAAGCGAATATCTTTTTACAAGTGCTAAATTTCAAGCCAGCAACCTTACTATAGCCCTACAATGCAGATAATGGCATTAGAATGGCAAAACACTGTTTAGAATGTGTTTTTATTTCATAAGCGAATATCTTTTTACAAGTGCTAAATTTCAAGCCAGCAACGTTACTAAGACAGTCTAAATAGCCCTACAATGCAGATAATGGCATTAGAATGGCAAAAGACTGTTTAGAATGTGTTTTTATTTCATAAGCGAATATCTTTTTACAAGTGCTAAATTTCAAGCCAGCAACCTTACTAAGACAGTCTAAATAGCCCTACAATGCAGATAATGGCATTAGAATGGCAAAAGACTGTTTAGAATGTGTTTTTATTTCATAAGCGAATATCTTTTTACAAGTGCTAAATTTCAAGCCTGCAACCTTACTATAGCCCTACAATGCAGATAATGGCATTAGAATGGCAAAACACTGTTTAGAATGTGTTTTTATTTCATAAGCGAATATCTTTTTACAAGTGCTAAATTTCAAGCCAGCAACCTTACTAAGACAGTCTAAATAGCCCTACAATGCAGATAATGGCATTAGAATGGCAAAAGACTGTTTAGAATGTGTTTTTATTTCATAAGCGAATATCTTTTTACAAGTGCTAAATTTCAAGCCTGCAACCTTACTATAGCCCTACAATGCAGATAATGGCATTAGAATGGCAAAAGACTGTTTAGAATGTGTTTTTATTTCATAAGCGAATATCTTTTTACAAGTGCTAAATTTCAAGCCAGCAACCTTACTATAGCCCTACAATGCAGATAATGGCATTAGAATGGCAAAAGACTGTTTAGAATGTGTTTTTATTTCATAAGCGAATATCTTTTTACAAATGCTAAATTTCAAGCCTGCAACTTTACTATAGCCCTACAATGCAGATAATGGCATTAGAATGGCAAAAGACTGTTTAGAATGTGTTTTTATTTCATAAGCGAATATCTTTTTACAAGTGCTAAATTTCAAGCCAGCAACCTTACTATAGCCCTACAATGCAGATAATGGCATTAGAATGGCAAAACACTGTTTAGAATGTGTTTTTATTTCATAAGCGAATATCTTTTTACAAGTGCTAAATTTCAAGCCAGCAACGTTACTAAGACAGTCTAAATAGCCCTACAATGCAGATAATGGCATTAGAATGGCAAAAGACTGTTTAGAATGTGTTTTTATTTCATAAGCGAATATCTTTTTACAAGTGCTAAATTTCAAGCCTGCAACCTTACTATAGCCCTAGAATGCAGATAATGGCATTAGAATGGCAAAAGACTGTTTAGAATGTGTTTTTATTTCATAAGCGAATATCTTTTTACAAGTGCTAAATTTCAAGCCAGCAACCTTACTATAGCCCTACAATGCAGATAATGGCATTAGAATGGCAAAAGACTGTTTAGAATGTGTTTTTATTTCATAAGCGAATATCTTTTTACAAGTGCTAAATTTCAAGCCTGCAACCTTACTATAGCCCTACAATGCAGATAATGGCATTAGAATGGCAAAAGACTGTTTAGAATGTGTTTTTATTTCATAAGCGAATATCTTTTTACAAGTGCTAAATTTCAAGCCAGCAACCTTACTAAGACAGTCTAAATAGCCCTACAATGCAGATAATGGCATTAGAATGGCAAAAGACTGTTTAGAATGTGTTTTTATTTCATAAGCGAATATCTTTTTACAAGTGCTAAATTTCAAGCCTGCAACCTTACTATAGCCCTACAATGCAGATAATGGCATTAGAATGGCAAAAGACTGTTTAGAATGTGTTTTTATTTCATAAGCGAATATCTTTTTACAAGTGCTAAATTTCAAGCCAGCAACCTTACTATAGCCCTACAATGCAGATAATGGCATTAGAATGGCAAAACACTGTTTAGAATGTGTTTTTATTTCATAAGCGAATATCTTTTTACAAGTGCTAAATTTCAAGCCAGCAACGTTACTAAGACAGTCTAAATAGCCCTACAATGCAGATAATGGCATTAGAATGGCAAAAGACTGTTTAGAATGTGTTTTTATTTCATAAGCGAATATCTTTTTACAAGTGCTAAATTTCAAGCCAGCAACCTTACTAAGACAGTCTAAATAGCCCTACAATGCAGATAATGGCATTAGAATGGCAAAAGACTGTTTAGAATGTGTTTTTATTTCATAAGCGAATATCTTTTTACAAGTGCTAAATTTCAAGCCAGCAACCTTACTAAGACAGTCTAAATAGCCCTACAATGCAGATAATGGCATTAGAATGGCAAAAGACTGTTTAGAATGTGTTTTTATTTCATAAGCGAATATCTTTTTACAAGTGCTAAATTTCAAGCCTGCAACCTTACTATAGCCCTACAATGCAGATAATGGCATTAGAATGGCAAAAGACTGTTTAGAATGTGTTTTTATTTCATAAGCGAATATCTTTTTACAAGTGCTAAATTTCAAGCCAGCAACCTTACTATAGCCCTACAATGCAGATAATGGCATTAGAATGGCAAAAGACTGTTTAGAATGTGTTTTTATTTCATAAGCGAATATCTTTTTACAAGTGCTAAATTTCAAGCCTGCAACCTTACTATAGCCCTACAATGCAGATAATGGCATTAGAATGGCAAAAGACTGTTTAGAATGTGTTTTTATTTCATAAGCGAATATCTTTTTACAAGTGCTAAATTTCAAGCCAGCAACCTTACTAAGACAGTCTAAATAGCCCTACAATGCAGATAATGGCATTAGAATGGCAAAAGACTGTTTAGAATGTGTTTTTATTTCATAAGCGAATATCTTTTTACAAGTGCTAAATTTCAAGCCTGCAACCTTACTATAGCCCTACAATGCAGATAATGGCATTAGAATGGCAAAAGACTGTTTAGAATGTGTTTTTATTTCATAAGCGAATATCTTTTTACAAGTGCTAAATTTCAAGCCAGCAACCTTACTATAGCCCTACAATGCAGATAATGGCATTAGAATGGCAAAACACTGTTTAGAATGTGTTTTTATTTCATAAGCGAATATCTTTTTACAAGTGCTAAATTTCAAGCCAGCAACGTTACTAAGACAGTCTAAATAGCCCTACAATGCAGATAATGGCATTAGAATGGCAAAAGACTGTTTAGAATGTGTTTTTATTTCATAAGCGAATATCTTTTTACAAGTGCTAAATTTCAAGCCAGCAACCTTACTAAGACAGTCTAAATAGCCCTACAATGCAGATAATGGCATTAGAATGGCAAAAGACTGTTTAGAATGTGTTTTTATTTCATAAGCGAATATCTTTTTACAAGTGCTAAATTTCAAGCCTGCAACCTTACTATAGCCCTACAATGCAGATAATGGCATTAGAATGGCAAAACACTGTTTAGAATGTGTTTTTATTTCATAAGCGAATATCTTTTTACAAGTGCTAAATTTCAAGCCAGCAACCTTACTAAGACAGTCTAAATAGCCCTACAATGCAGATAATGGCATTAGAATGGCAAAAGACTGTTTAGAATGTGTTTTTATTTCATAAGCGAATATCTTTTTACAAGTGCTAAATTTCAAGCCTGCAACCTTACTATAGCCCTACAATGCAGATAATGGCATTAGAATGGCAAAAGACTGTTTAGAATGTGTTTTTATTTCATAAGCGAATATCTTTTTACAAGTGCTAAATTTCAAGCCAGCAACCTTACTATAGCCCTACAATGCAGATAATGGCATTAGAATGGCAAAAGACTGTTTAGAATGTGTTTTTATTTCATAAGCGAATATCTTTTTACAAATGCTAAATTTCAAGCCTGCAACTTTACTATAGCCCTACAATGCAGATAATGGCATTAGAATGGCAAAAGACTGTTTAGAATGTGTTTTTATTTCATAAGCGAATATCTTTTTACAAGTGCTAAATTTCAAGCCAGCAACCTTACTATAGCCCTACAATGCAGATAATGGCATTAGAATGGCAAAACACTGTTTAGAATGTGTTTTTATTTCATAAGCGAATATCTTTTTACAAGTGCTAAATTTCAAGCCAGCAACGTTACTAAGACAGTCTAAATAGCCCTACAATGCAGATAATGGCATTAGAATGGCAAAAGACTGTTTAGAATGTGTTTTTATTTCATAAGCGAATATCTTTTTACAAGTGCTAAATTTCAAGCCTGCAACCTTACTATAGCCCTAGAATGCAGATAATGGCATTAGAATGGCAAAAGACTGTTTAGAATGTGTTTTTATTTCATAAGCGAATATCTTTTTACAAGTGCTAAATTTCAAGCCAGCAACCTTACTATAGCCCTACAATGCAGATAATGGCATTAGAATGGCAAAAGACTGTTTAGAATGTGTTTTTATTTCATAAGCGAATATCTTTTTACAAGTGCTAAATTTCAAGCCTGCAACCTTACTATAGCCCTACAATGCAGATAATGGCATTAGAATGGCAAAAGACTGTTTAGAATGTGTTTTTATTTCATAAGCGAATATCTTTTTACAAGTGCTAAATTTCAAGCCAGCAACCTTACTAAGACAGTCTAAATAGCCCTACAATGCAGATAATGGCATTAGAATGGCAAAAGACTGTTTAGAATGTGTTTTTATTTCATAAGCGAATATCTTTTTACAAGTGCTAAATTTCAAGCCTGCAACCTTACTATAGCCCTACAATGCAGATAATGGCATTAGAATGGCAAAAGACTGTTTAGAATGTGTTTTTATTTCATAAGCGAATATCTTTTTACAAGTGCTAAATTTCAAGCCAGCAACCTTACTATAGCCCTACAATGCAGATAATGGCATTAGAATGGCAAAACACTGTTTAGAATGTGTTTTTATTTCATAAGCGAATATCTTTTTACAAGTGCTAAATTTCAAGCCAGCAACGTTACTAAGACAGTCTAAATAGCCCTACAATGCAGATAATGGCATTAGAATGGCAAAAGACTGTTTAGAATGTGTTTTTATTTCATAAGCGAATATCTTTTTACAAGTGCTAAATTTCAAGCCAGCAACCTTACTAAGACAGTCTAAATAGCCCTACAATGCAGATAATGGCATTAGTATGGCAAAAGACTGTTTAGAATGTGTTTTTATTTCATAAGCGAATATCTTTTTACAAGTGCTAAATTTCAAGCCAGCAACCTTACTAAGACAGTCTAAATAGCCCTACAATGCAGATAATGGCATTAGAATGGCAAAAGACTGTTTAGAATGTGTTTTTATTTCATAAGCGAATATCTTTTTACAAGTGCTAAATTTCAAGCCTGCAACCTTACTATAGCCCTACAATGCAGATAATGGCATTAGAATGGCAAAAGACTGTTTAGAATGTGTTTTTATTTCATAAGCGAATATCTTTTTACAAGTGCTAAATTTCAAGCCTGCAACCTTACTATAGCCCTACAATGCAGATAATGGCATTATAATGGCAAAAGACTGTTTAGAATGTGTTTTTATTTCATAAGCGAATATCTTTTTACAAGTGCTAAATTTCAAGCCAGCAACCTTACTAAGACAGTCTAAATAGCCCTTCAATGCAGATAATGGCATTAGAATGGCAAAAGACTGTTTAGAATGTGTTTTTATTTCATAAGCGAATATCTTTTTACAAGTGCTAAATTTCAAGCCAGCAACCTTACTAAGACAGTCTAAATAGCCCTACAATGCAGATAATGGCATTAGAATGGCAAAAGACTGTTTAGAATGTGTTTTTATTTCATAAGCGAATATCTTTTTACAAGTGCTAAATTTCAAGCCAGCAACCTTACTAAGACAGTCTAAATAGCCCTTCAATGCAGATAATGGCATTAGAATGGCAAAAGACTGTTTAGAATGTGTTTTTATTTCATAAGCGAATATCTTTTTACAAGTGCTAAATTTCAAGCCAGCAACCTTACTAAGACAGTCTAAATAGCCCTACAATGCAGATAATGGCATTAGAATGGCAAAAGACTGTTTAGAATGTGTTTTTATTTCATAAGCGAATATCTTTTTACAAGTGCTAAATTTCAAGCCAGCAACCTTACTAAGACAGTCTAAATAGCCCTTCAATGCAGATAATGGCATTAGAATGGCAAAAGACTGTTTAGAATGTGTTTTTATTTCATAAGCGAATATCTTTTTACAAGTGCTAAATTTCAAGCCAGCAACCTTACTAAGACAGTCTAAATAGCCCTACAATGCAGATAATGGCATTAGAATGGCAAAAGACTGTTTAGAATGTGTTTTTATTTCATAAGCGAATATCTTTTTACAAGTGCTAAATTTCAAGCCAGCAACCTTACTAAGACAGTCTAAATAGCCCTACAATGCAGATAATGGCATTAGAATGGCAAAAGACTGTTTAGAATGTGTTTTTATTTCATAAGCGAATATCTTTTTACAAGTGCTAAATTTCAAGCCAGCAACCTTACTAAGACAGTCTAAATAGCCCTTCAATGCAGATAATGGCATTAGAATGGCAAAAGACTGTTTAGAATGTGTTTTTATTTCATAAGCGAATATCTTTTTACAAGTGCTAAATTTCAAGCCAGCAACCTTACTAAGACAGTCTAAATAGCCCTACAATGCAGATAATGGCATTAGAATGGCAAAAGACTGTTTAGAATGTGTTTTTATTTCATAAGCGAATATCTTTTTACAAGTGCTAAATTTCAAGCCAGCAACCTTACTATAGCCCTACAATGCAGATAATGGCATTAGAATGGCAAAAGACTGTTTAGAATGTGTTTTTATTTCATAAGCGAATATCTTTTTACAAGTGCTAAATTTCAAGCCTGCAACCTTACTATAGCCCTACAATGCAGATAATGGCATTAGAATGGCAAAAGACTGTTTAGAATGTGTTTTTATTTCATAAGCGAATATCTTTTTACAAGTGCTAAATTTCAAGCCAGCAACCTTACTAAGACAGTCTAAATAGCCCTTCAATGCAGATAATGGCATTAGAATGGCAAAAGACTGTTTAGAATGTGTTTTTATTTCATAAGCGAATATCTTTTTACAAGTGCTAAATTTCAAGCCAGCAACCTTACTAAGACAGTCTAAATAGCCCTACAATGCAGATAATGGCATTAGAATGGCAAAAGACTGTTTAGAATGTGTTTTTATTTCATAAGCGAATATCTTTTTACAAGTGCTAAATTTCAAGCCTGCAACCTTACTATAGCCCTACAATGCAGATAATGGCATTAGAATGGCAAAACACTGTTTAGAATGTGTTTTTATTTCATAAGCGAATATCTTTTTACAAGTGCTAAATTTCAAGCCAGCAACCTTACTAAGACAGTCTAAATAGCCCTACAATGCAGATAATGGCATTAGAATGGCAAAAGACTGTTTAGAATGTGTTTTTATTTCATAAGCGAATATCTTTTTACAAGTGCTAAATTTCAAGCCAGCAACCTTACTAAGACAGTCTAAATAGCCCTACAATGCAGATAATGGCATTAGAATGGCAAAAGACTGTTTAGAATGTGTTTTTATTTCATAAGCAAATATCTTTTTACAAGTGCTAAATTTCAAGCCTGCAACCTTACTATAGCCCTACAATGCAGATAATGGCATTAGAATGGCAAAATACTGTTTATAATGTGTTTTTATTTCATAAGCGAATATCTTTTTACAAGTGCTAAATTTCAAGCCAGCAACCTTACTATAGCCCTACAATGCAGATAATGGCATTAGAATGGCAAAAGACTGTTTAGAATGTGTTTTTATTTCATAAGCGAATATCTTTTTACAAGTGCTAAATCTCAAGCCTGCAACTTTACTATAGCCCTACAATGCAGATAATGGCATTAGAATGGCAAAAGACTGTTTAGAATGTGTTTTTATTTCATAAGCGAATATCTTTTTACAAGTGCTAAATTTCAAGCCAGCAACCTTACTAAGACAGTCTAAATAGCCCTACAATGCAGATAATGGCATTAGAATGGCAAAAGACTGTTTAGAATGTGTTTTTATTTCATAAGCGAATATCTTTTTACAAGTGCTAAATAGCCAGTCTAAATAGCCCTTCAATGCAGATAATGGCATTAGAATGGCAAAAGACTGTTTAGAATGTGTTTTTATTTCATAAGCGAATATCTTTTTACAAGTGCTAAATTTCAAGCCAGCAACCTTACTAAGACAGTCTAAATAGCCCTACAATGCAGATAATGGCATTAGAATGGCAAAAGACTGTTTAGAATGTGTTTTTATTTCATAAGCGAATATCTTTTTACAAGTGCTAAATTTCAAGCCAGCAACCTTACTAAGACAGTCTAAATAGCCCTACAATGCAGATAATGGCATTAGAATGGCAAAAGACTGTTTAGAATGTGTTTTTATTTCATAAGCGAATATCTTTTTACAAGTGCTACATTTCAAGCCAGCAACCTTACTATAGCCCTACAATGCAGATAATGGCATTAGAATGGCAAAAGACTGTTTAGAATGTGTTTTTATTTCATAAGCGAATATCTTTTTACAAGTGCTAAATTTCAAGCCTGCAACCTTACTATAGCCCTACAATGCAGATAATGGCATTAGAATGGCAAAAGACTGTTTAGAATGTGTTTTTATTTCATAAGCGAATATCTTTTTACAAGTGCTAAATTTCAAGCCAGCAACCTTACTAAGACAGTCTAAATAGCCCTTCAATGCAGATAATGGCATTAGAATGGCAAAAGACTGTTTAGAATGTGTTTTTATTTCATAAGCGAATATCTTTTTACAAGTGCTAAATTTCAAGCCTGCAACCTTACTATAGCCCTACAATGCAGATAATGGCATTAGAATGGCAAAAGACTGTTTAGAATGTGTTTTTATTTCATAAGCGAATATCTTTTTACAAGTGCTAAATTTCAAGCCAGCAACCTTACTAAGACAGTCTAAATAGCCCTTCAATGCAGATAATGGCATTAGAATGGCAAAAGACTGTTTAGAATGTGTTTTTATTTCATAAGCGAATATCTTTTTACAAGTGCTAAATTTCAAGCCAGTAACCTTACTAAGACAGTCTAAATAGCCCTACAATGCAGATAATGGCATTAGAATGGCAAAACACTGTTTAGAATGTGTTTTTATTTCATAAGCGAATATCTTTTTACAAGTGCTAAATTTCAAGCCAGCAACCTTACTAAGACAGTCTAAATAGCCCTACAATGCAGATAATGGCATTAGAATGGCAAAAGACTGTTTAGAATGTGTTTTTATTTCATAAGCGAATATCTTTTTACAAGTGCTAAATTTCAAGCCAGCAACCTTACTAAGACAGTCTAAATAGCCCTACAATGCAGATAATGGCATTAGAATGGCAAAAGACTGTTTAGAATGTGTTTTTATTTCATAAGCGAATATCTTTTTACAAGTGCTAAATTTCAAGCCTGCAACCTTACTATAGCCCTACAATGCAGATAATGGCATTAGAATGGCAAAAGACTGTTTAGAATGTGTTTTTATTTCATAAGCGAATATCTTTTTACAAGTGCTAAATTTCAAGCCAGCAACCTTACTAAGACAGTCTAAATAGCCCTACAATGCAGATAATGGCATTAGAATGGCAAAAGACTGTTTAGAATGTGTTTTTATTTCATAAGCGAATATCTTTTTACAAGTGCTAAATTTCAAGCCTGCAACCTTACTATAGCCCTACAATGCAGATAATGGCATTAGAATGGCAAAAGACTGTTTAGAATGTGTTTTTATTTCATAAGCGAATATCTTTTTACAAGTGCTAAATTTCAAGCCAGCAACCTTACTATAGCCCTACAATGCAGATAATGGCATTAGAATGGCAAAACACTGTTTAGAATGTGTTTTTATTTCATAAGCGAATATCTTTTTACAAGTGCTAAATTTCAAGCCAGCAACGTTACTAAGACAGTCTAAATAGCCCTACAATGCAGATAATGGCATTAGAATGGCAAAAGACTGTTTAGAATGTGTTTTTATTTCATAAGCGAATATCTTTTTACAAGTGCTAAATTTCAAGCCAGCAACCTTACTAAGACAGTCTAAATAGCCCTACAATGCAGATAATGGCATTAGAATGGCAAAAGACTGTTTAGAATGTGTTTTTATTTCATAAGCGAATATCTTTTTACAAGTGCTAAATTTCAAGCCTGCAACCTTACTATAGCCCTACAATGCAGATAATGGCATTAGAATGGCAAAAGACTGTTTAGAATGTGTTTTTATTTCATAAGCGAATATCTTTTTACAAGTGCTAAATTTCAAGCCAGCAACCTTACTATAGCCCTACAATGCAGATAATGGCATTAGAATGGCAAAAGACTGTTTAGAATGTGTTTTTATTTCATAAGCGAATATCTTTTTACAAGTGCTAAATTTCAAGCCAGCAACCTTACTAAGACAGTCTAAATAGCCCTTCAATGCAGATAATGGCATTAGAATGGCAAAAGACTGTTTAGAATGTGTTTTTATTTCATAAGCGAATATCTTTTTACAAGTGCTAAATTTCAAGCCAGCAACCTTACTAAGACAGTCTAAATAGCCCTACAATGCAGATAATGGCATTAGAATGGCAAAAGACTGTTTAGAATGTGTTTTTATTTCATAAGCGAATATCTTTTTACAAGTGCTAAATTTCAAGCCAGCAACCTTACTAAGACAGTCTAAATAGCCCTACAATGCAGATAATGGCATTAGAATGGCAAAAGACTGTTTAGAATGTGTTTTTATTTCATAAGCGAATATCTTTTTACAAGTGCTAAATTTCAAGCCAGCAACCTTACTAAGACAGTCTAAATAGCCCTTCAATGCAGATAATGGCATTAGAATGGCAAAAGACTGTTTAGAATGTGTTTTTATTTCATAAGCGAATATCTTTTTACAAGTGCTAAATTTCAAGCCAGCAACCTTACTAAGACAGTCTAAATAGCCCTACAATGCAGATAATGGCATTAGAATGGCAAAAGACTGTTTAGAATGTGTTTTTATTTCATAAGCGAATATCTTTTTACAAGTGCTAAATTTCAAGCCAGCAACCTTACTATAGCCCTACAATGCAGATAATGGCATTAGAATGGCAAAAGACTGTTTAGAATGTGTTTTTATTTCATAAGCGAATATCTTTTTACAAGTGCTAAATTTCAAGCCTGCAACCTTACTATAGCCCTACAATGCAGATAATGGCATTAGAATGGCAAAAGACTGTTTAGAATGTGTTTTTATTTCATAAGCGAATATCTTTTTACAAGTGCTAAATTTCAAGCCTGCAACCTTACTATAGCCCTACAATGCAGACAATGGCATTAGAATGGCAAAAGACTGTTTAGAATGTGTTTTTATTTCATAAGCGAATATCTTTTTACAAGTGCTAAATTTCAAGCCAGCAACCTTACTAAGACAGTCTAAATAGCCCTTCAATGCAGATAATGGCATTAGAATGGCAAAAGACTGTTTAGAATGTGTTTTTATTTCATAAGCGAATATCTTTTTACAAGTGCTAAATTTCAAGCCAGCAACCTTACTAAGACAGTCTAAATAGCCCTACAATGCAGATAATGGCATTAGAATGGCAAAAGACTGTTTAGAATGTGTTTTTATTTCATAAGCGAATATCTTTTTACAAGTGCTAAATTTCAAGCCTGCAACCTTACTATAGCCCTACAATGCAGATAATGGCATTAGAATGGCAAAACACTGTTTAGAATGTGTTTTTATTTCATAAGCGAATATCTTTTTACAAGTGCTAAATTTCAAGCCAGCAACCTTACTAAGACAGTCTAAATAGCCCTACAATGCAGATAATGGCATTAGAATGGCAAAAGACTGTTTAGAATGTGTTTTTATTTCATAAGCGAATATCTTTTTACAAGTGCTAAATTTCAAGCCAGCAACCTTACTAAGACAGTCTAAATAGCCCTACAATGCAGATAATGGCATTAGAATGGCAAAAGACTGTTTAGAATGTGTTTTTATTTCATAAGCGAATATCTTTTTACAAGTGCTAAATTTCAAGCCTGCAACCTTACTATAGCCCTACAATGCAGATAATGGCATTAGAATGGCAAAAGACTGTTTAGAATGTGTTTTTATTTCATAAGCGAATATCTTTTTACAAGTGCTAAATTTCAAGCCTGCAACCTTACTATAGCCCTACAATGCAGATAATGGCATTAGAATGGCAAAAGACTGTTTAGAATGTGTTTTTATTTCATAAGCGAATATCTTTTTACAAGTGCTAAATTTCAAGCCAGCAACCTTACTAAGACAGTCTAAATAGCCCTACAATGCAGATAATGGCATTAGAATGGCAAAAGACTGTTTAGAATGTGTTTTTATTTCATAAGCGAATATCTTTTTACAAGTGCTAAATTTCAAGCCTGCAACCTTACTATAGCCCTACAATGCAGATAATGGCATTAGAATGGCAAAAGACTGTTTAGAATGTGTTTTTATTTCATAAGCTAATATCTTTTTACAAGTGCTAAATTTCAAGCCAGCAACCTTACTATAGCCCTACAATGCAGATAATGGCATTAGAATGGCAAAAGACTGTTTAGAATGTGTTTTTATTTCATAAGCGAATATCTTTTTACAAGTGCTAAATTTCAAGCCAGCAACCTTACTAAGACAGTCTAAATAGCCCTTCAATGCAGATAATGGCATTAGAATGGCAAAAGACTGTTTAGAATGTGTTTTTATTTCATAAGCGAATATCTTTTTACAAGTGCTAAATTTCAAGCCAGCAACCTTACTAAGACAGTCTAAATAGCCCTACAATGCAGATAATGGCATTAGAATGGCAAAAGACTGTTTAGAATGTGTTTTTATTTCATAAGCGAATATCTTTTTACAAGTGCTAAATTTCAAGCCAGCAACCTTACTATAGCCCTACAATGCAGATAATGGCATTAGAATGGCAAAAGACTGTTTAGAATGTGTTTTTATTTCATAAGCGAATATCTTTTTACAAGTGCTAAATTTCAAGCCTGCAACCTTACTATAGCCCTACAATGCAGATAATGGCATTAGAATGGCAAAAGACTGTTTAGAATGTGTTTTTATTTCATAAGCGAATATCTTTTTACAAGTGCTAAATTTCAAGCCTGCAACCTTACTATAGCCCTACAATGCAGATAATGGCATTAGAATGGCAAAAGACTGTTTAGAATGTGTTTTTATTTCATAAGCGAATATCTTTTTACAAGTGCTAAATTTCAAGCCAGCAACCTTACTAAGACAGTCTAAATAGCCCTTCAATGCAGATAATGGCATTAGAATGGCAAAAGACTGTTTAGAATGTGTTTTTATTTCATAAGCGAATATCTTTTTACAAGTGCTAAATTTCAAGCCAGCAACCTTACTATAGCCCTACAATGCAGATAATGGCATTAGAATGGCAAAAGACTGTTTAGAATGTGTTTTTATTTCATAAGCGAATATCTTTTTACAAGTGCTAAATTTCAAGCCAGCAACCTTACTATAGCCCTACAATGCAGATAATGGCATTAGAATGGCAAAAGACTGTTTAGAATGTGTTTTTATTTCATAAGCGAATATCTTTTTACAAGTGCTAAATTTCAAGCCAGCAACCTTACTAAGACAGTCTAAATAGCCCTTCAATGCAGATAATGGCATTAGAATGGCAAAAGACTGTTTAGAATGTGTTTTTATTTCATAAGCGAATATCTTTTTACAAGTGCTAAATTTCAAGCCAGCAACCTTACTAAGACAGTCTAAATAGCCCTACAATGCAGATAATGGCATTAGAATGGCAAAAGACTGTTTAGAATGTGTTTTTATTTCATAAGCGAATATCTTTTTACAAGTGCTAAATTTCAAGCCAGCAACCTTACTAAGACAGTCTAAATAGCCCTACAATGCAGATAATGGCATTAGAATGGCAAAAGACTGTTTAGAATGTGTTTTTATTTCATAAGCGAATATCTTTTTACAAGTGCTAAATTTCAAGCCAGCAACCTTACTATAGCCCTACAATGCAGATAATGGCATTAGAATGGCAAAAGACTGTTTAGAATGTGTTTTTATTTCATAAGCGAATATCTTTTTACAAGTGCTAAATTTCAAGCCTGCAACCTTACTATAGCCCTACAATGCAGATAATGGCATTAGAATGGCAAAAGACTGTTTAGAATGTGTTTTTATTTCATAAGCGAATATCTTTTTACAAGTGCTAAATTTCAAGCCTGCAACCTTACTATAGCCCTACAATGCAGACAATGGCATTAGAATGGCAAAAGACTGTTTAGAATGTGTTTTTATTTCATAAGCGAATATCTTTTTACAAGTGCTAAATTTCAAGCCAGCAACCTTACTAAGACAGTCTAAATAGCCCTTCAATGCAGATAATGGCATTAGAATGGCAAAAGACTGTTTAGAATGTGTTTTTATTTCATAAGCGAATATCTTTTTACAAGTGCTAAATTTCAAGCCAGCAACCTTACTAAGACAGTCTAAATAGCCCTACAATGCAGATAATGGCATTAGAATGGCAAAAGACTGTTTAGAATGTGTTTTTATTTCATAAGCGAATATCTTTTTACAAGTGCTAAATTTCAAGCCTGCAACCTTACTATAGCCCTACAATGCAGATAATGGCATTAGAATGGCAAAACACTGTTTAGAATGTGTTTTTATTTCATAAGCGAATATCTTTTTACAAGTGCTAAATTTCAAGCCAGCAACCTTACTAAGACAGTCTAAATAGCCCTACAATGCAGATAATGGCATTAGAATGGCAAAAGACTGTTTAGAATGTGTTTTTATTTCATAAGCGAATATCTTTTTACAAGTGCTAAATTTCAAGCCAGCAACCTTACTAAGACAGTCTAAATAGCCCTACAATGCAGATAATGGCATTAGAATGGCAAAAGACTGTTTAGAATGTGTTTTTATTTCATAAGCGAATATCTTTTTACAAGTGCTAAATTTCAAGCCTGCAACCTTACTATAGCCCTACAATGCAGATAATGGCATTAGAATGGCAAAAGACTGTTTAGAATGTGTTTTTATTTCATAAGCGAATATCTTTTTACAAGTGCTAAATTTCAAGCCTGCAACCTTACTATAGCCCTACAATGCAGATAATGGCATTAGAATGGCAAAAGACTGTTTAGAATGTGTTTTTATTTCATAAGCGAATATCTTTTTACAAGTGCTAAATTTCAAGCCAGCAACCTTACTAAGACAGTCTAAATAGCCCTACAATGCAGATAATGGCATTAGAATGGCAAAAGACTGTTTAGAATGTGTTTTTATTTCATAAGCGAATATCTTTTTACAAGTGCTAAATTTCAAGCCTGCAACCTTACTATAGCCCTACAATGCAGATAATGGCATTAGAATGGCAAAAGACTGTTTAGAATGTGTTTTTATTTCATAAGCTAATATCTTTTTACAAGTGCTAAATTTCAAGCCAGCAACCTTACTATAGCCCTACAATGCAGATAATGGCATTAGAATGGCAAAAGACTGTTTAGAATGTGTTTTTATTTCATAAGCGAATATCTTTTTACAAGTGCTAAATTTCAAGCCAGCAACCTTACTAAGACAGTCTAAATAGCCCTTCAATGCAGATAATGGCATTAGAATGGCAAAAGACTGTTTAGAATGTGTTTTTATTTCATAAGCGAATATCTTTTTACAAGTGCTAAATTTCAAGCCAGCAACCTTACTAAGACAGTCTAAATAGCCCTACAATGCAGATAATGGCATTAGAATGGCAAAAGACTGTTTAGAATGTGTTTTTATTTCATAAGCGAATATCTTTTTACAAGTGCTAAATTTCAAGCCAGCAACCTTACTATAGCCCTACAATGCAGATAATGGCATTAGAATGGCAAAAGACTGTTTAGAATGTGTTTTTATTTCATAAGCGAATATCTTTTTACAAGTGCTAAATTTCAAGCCTGCAACCTTACTATAGCCCTACAATGCAGATAATGGCATTAGAATGGCAAAAGACTGTTTAGAATGTGTTTTTATTTCATAAGCGAATATCTTTTTACAAGTGCTAAATTTCAAGCCTGCAACCTTACTATAGCCCTACAATGCAGATAATGGCATTAGAATGGCAAAAGACTGTTTAGAATGTGTTTTTATTTCATAAGCGAATATCTTTTTACAAGTGCTAAATTTCAAGCCAGCAACCTTACTAAGACAGTCTAAATAGCCCTTCAATGCAGATAATGGCATTAGAATGGCAAAAGACTGTTTAGAATGTGTTTTTATTTCATAAGCTAATATCTTTTTACAAGTGCTAAATTTCAAGCCAGCAACCTTACTAAGACAGTCTAAATAGCCCTACAATGCAGATAATGGCATTAGAATGGCAAAAGACTGTTTAGAATGTGTTTTTATTTCATAAGCGAATATCTTTTTACAAGTGCTAAATTTCAAGCCAGCAACCTTACTAAGACAGTCTAAATAGCCCTACAATGCAGATAATGGCATTAGAATGGCAAAAGACTGTTTAGAATGTGTTTTTATTTCATAAGCGAATATCTTTTTACAAGTGCTAAATTTCAAGCCTGCAACCTTACTATAGCCCTACAATGCAGATAATGGCATTAGAATGGCAAAAGACTGTTTAGAATGTGTTTTTATTTCATAAGCGAATATCTTTTTACAAGTGCTAAATTTCAAGCCTGCAACCTTACTATAGCCCTACAATGCAGATAATGGCATTAGAATGGCAAAAGACTGTTTAGAATGTGTTTTTATTTCATAAGCGAATATCTTTTTACAAGTGCTAAATTTCAAGCCAGCAACCTTACTAAGACAGTCTAAATAGCCCTACAATGCAGATAATGGCATTAGAATGGCAAAAGACTGTTTAGAATGTGTTTTTATTTCATAAGCGAATATCTTTTTACAAGTGCTAAATTTCAAGCCTGCAACCTTACTATAGCCCTACAATGCAGATAATGGCATTAGAATGGCAAAAGACTGTTTAGAATGTGTTTTTATTTCATAAGCGAATATCTTTTTACAAGTGCTAAATTTCAAGCCAGCAACCTTACTATAGCCCTACAATGCAGATAATGGCATTAGAATGGCAAAACACTGTTTAGAATGTGTTTTTATTTCATAAGCGAATATCTTTTTACAAGTGCTAAATTTCAAGCCAGCAACGTTACTAAGACAGTCTAAATAGCCCTACAATGCAGATAATGGCATTAGAATGGCAAAAGACTGTTTAGAATGTGTTTTTATTTCATAAGCGAATATCTTTTTACAAGTGCTAAATTTCAAGCCAGCAACCTTACTAAGACAGTCTAAATAGCCCTACAATGCAGATAATGGCATTAGAATGGCAAAAGACTGTTTAGAATGTGTTTTTATTTCATAAGCGAATATCTTTTTACAAGTGCTAAATTTCAAGCCTGCAACCTTACTATAGCCCTACAATGCAGATAATGGCATTAGAATGGCAAAAGACTGTTTAGAATGTGTTTTTATTTCATAAGCGAATATCTTTTTACAAGTGCTAAATTTCAAGCCAGCAACCTTACTATAGCCCTACAATGCAGATAATGGCATTAGAATGGCAAAAGACTGTTTAGAATGTGTTTTTATTTCATAAGCGAATATCTTTTTACAAGTGCTAAATTTCAAGCCAGCAACCTTACTAAGACAGTCTAAATAGCCCTTCAATGCAGATAATGGCATTAGAATGGCAAAAGACTGTTTAGAATGTGTTTTTATTTCATAAGCGAATATCTTTTTACAAGTGCTAAATTTCAAGCCAGCAACCTTACTAAGACAGTCTAAATAGCCCTACAATGCAGATAATGGCATTAGAATGGCAAAAGACTGTTTAGAATGTGTTTTTATTTCATAAGCGAATATCTTTTTACAAGTGCTAAATTTCAAGCCAGCAACCTTACTAAGACAGTCTAAATAGCCCTACAATGCAGATAATGGCATTAGAATGGCAAAAGACTGTTTAGAATGTGTTTTTATTTCATAAGCGAATATCTTTTTACAAGTGCTAAATTTCAAGCCAGCAACCTTACTAAGACAGTCTAAATAGCCCTTCAATGCAGATAATGGCATTAGAATGGCAAAAGACTGTTTAGAATGTGTTTTTATTTCATAAGCGAATATCTTTTTACAAGTGCTAAATTTCAAGCCAGCAACCTTACTAAGACAGTCTAAATAGCCCTACAATGCAGATAATGGCATTAGAATGGCAAAAGACTGTTTAGAATGTGTTTTTATTTCATAAGCGAATATCTTTTTACAAGTGCTAAATTTCAAGCCAGCAACCTTACTATAGCCCTACAATGCAGATAATGGCATTAGAATGGCAAAAGACTGTTTAGAATGTGTTTTTATTTCATAAGCGAATATCTTTTTACAAGTGCTAAATTTCAAGCCTGCAACCTTACTATAGCCCTACAATGCAGATAATGGCATTAGAATGGCAAAAGACTGTTTAGAATGTGTTTTTATTTCATAAGCGAATATCTTTTTACAAGTGCTAAATTTCAAGCCTGCAACCTTACTATAGCCCTACAATGCAGATAATGGCATTAGAATGGCAAAAGACTGTTTAGAATGTGTTTTTATTTCATAAGCGAATATCTTTTTACAAGTGCTAAATTTCAAGCCAGCAACCTTACTAAGACAGTCTAAATAGCCCTTCAATGCAGATAATGGCATTAGAATGGCAAAAGACTGTTTAGAATGTGTTTTTATTTCATAAGCGAATATCTTTTTACAAGTGCTAAATTTCAAGCCAGCAACCTTACTAAGACAGTCTAAATAGCCCTACAATGCAGATAATGGCATTAGAATGGCAAAAGACTGTTTAGAATGTGTTTTTATTTCATAAGCGAATATCTTTTTACAAGTGCTAAATTTCAAGCCTGCAACCTTACTATAGCCCTACAATGCAGATAATGGCATTAGAATGGCAAAACACTGTTTAGAATGTGTTTTTATTTCATAAGCGAATATCTTTTTACAAGTGCTAAATTTCAAGCCAGCAACCTTACTAAGACAGTCTAAATAGCCCTACAATGCAGATAATGGCATTAGAATGGCAAAAGACTGTTTAGAATGTGTTTTTATTTCATAAGCGAATATCTTTTTACAAGTGCTAAATTTCAAGCCAGCAACCTTACTAAGACAGTCTAAATAGCCCTACAATGCAGATAATGGCATTAGAATGGCAAAAGACTGTTTAGAATGTGTTTTTATTTCATAAGCGAATATCTTTTTACAAGTGCTAAATTTCAAGCCTGCAACCTTACTATAGCCCTACAATGCAGATAATGGCATTAGAATGGCAAAAGACTGTTTATAATGTGTTTTTATTTCATAAGCGAATATCTTTTTACAAGTGCTAAATTTCAAGCCAGCAACCTTACTATAGCCCTACAATGCAGATAATGGCATTAGAATGGCAAAAGACTGTTTAGAATGTGTTTTTATTTCATAAGCGAATATCTTTTTACAAGTGCTAAATTTCAAGCCAGCAACCTTACTAAGACAGTCTAAATAGCCCTACAATGCAGATAATGGCATTAGAATGGCAAAAGACTGTTTAGAATGTGTTTTTATTTCATAAGCGAATATCTTTTTACAAGTGCTAAATAGCCAGTCTAAATAGCCCTTCAATGCAGATAATGGCATTAGAATGGCAAAAGACTGTTTAGAATGTGTTTTTATTTCATAAGCGAATATCTTTTTACAAGTGCTAAATTTCAAGCCAGCAACCTTACTAAGACAGTCTAAATAGCCCTACAATGCAGATAATGGCATTAGAATGGCAAAAGACTGTTTAGAATGTGTTTTTATTTCATAAGCGAATATCTTTTTACAAGTGCTAAATTTCAAACCAGCAACCTTACTAAGACAGTCTAAATAGCCCTACAATGCAGATAATGGCATTAGAATGGCAAAAGACTGTTTAGAATGTGTTTTTATTTCATAAGCGAATATCTTTTTACAAGTGCTAAATTTCAAGCCAGCAACCTTACTAAGACAGTCTAAATAGCCCTACAATGCAGATAATGGCATTAGAATGGCAAAAGACTGTTTAGAATGTGTTTTTATTTCATAAGCGAATATCTTTTTACAAGTGCTAAATTTCAAGCCTGCAACCTTACTATAGCCCTACAATGCAGATAATGGCATTAGAATGGCAAAACACTGTTTAGAATGTGTTTTTATTTCATAAGCGAATATCTTTTTACAAGTGCTAAATTTCAAGCCAGCAACCTTACTAAGACAGTCTAAATAGCCCTACAATGCAGATAATGGCATTAGAATGGCAAAAGACTGTTTAGAATGTGTTTTTATTTCATAAGCGAATATCTTTTTACAGGTGCTAAATTTCAAGCCAGCAACCTTACTAAGACAGTCTAAATAGCCCTACAATGCAGATAATGGCATTAGAATGGCAAAAGACTGTTTAGAATGTGTTTTTATTTCATAAGCGAATATCTTTTTACAAGTGCTAAATTTCAAGCCTGCAACCTTACTATAGCCCTACAATGCAGATAATGGCATTAGAATGGCAAAAGTCTGTTTAGAATGTGTTTTTATTTCATAAGCGAATATCTTTTTACAAGTGCTAAATTTCAAGCCAGCAACCTTACTAAGACAGTCTAAATAGCCCTACAATGCAGATAATGGCATTAGAATGGCAAAAGACTGTTTAGAATGTGTTTTTATTTCATAAGCGAATATCTTTTTACAAGTGCTAAATTTCAAGCCTGCAACCTTACTATAGCCCTACAATGCAGATAATGGCATTAGAATGGCAAAAGACTGTTTAGAATGTGTTTTTATTTCATAAGCGAATATCTTTTTACAAGTGCTAAATTTCAAGCCAGAATGGCATTAGAATGGCAAAACACTGTTTAGAATGTGTTTTTATTTCATAAGCGAATATCTTTTTACAAGTGCTAAATTTCAAGCCAGCAACGTTACTAAGACAGTCTAAATAGCCCTACAATGCAGATAATGGCATTAGAATGGCAAAAGACTGTTTAGAATGTGTTTTTATTTCATAAGCGAATATCTTTTTACAAGTGCTAAATTTCAAGCCAGCAACCTTACTAAGACAGTCTAAATAGCCCTACAATGCAGATAATGGCATTAGAATGGCAAAAGACTGTTTAGAATGTGTTTTTTATTTCATAAGCGAATATCTTTTTACAAGTGCTAAATTTCAAGCCTGCAACCTTACTATAGCCCTACAATGCAGATAATGGCATTAGAATGGCAAAAGACTGTTTAGAATGTGTTTTTATTTCATAAGCGAATATCTTTTTACAAGTGCTAAATTTCAAGCCAGCAACCTTACTATAGCCCTACAATGCAGATAATGGCATTAGAATGGCAAAAGACTGTTTAGAATGTGTTTTTATTTCATAAGCGAATATCTTTTTACAAGTGCTAAATTTCAAGCCAGCAACCTTACTAAGACAGTCTAAATAGCCCTTCAATGCAGATAATGGCATTAGAATGGCAAAAGACTGTTTAGAATGTGTTTTTATTTCATAAGCGAATATCTTTTTACAAGTGCTAAATTTCAAGCCAGCAACCTTACTAAGACAGTCTAAATAGCCCTACAATGCAGATAATGGCATTAGAATGGCAAAAGACTGTTTAGAATGTGTTTTTATTTCATAAGCGAATATCTTTTTACAAGTGCTAAATTTCAAGCCAGCAACCTTACTAAGACAGTCTAAATAGCCCTACAATGCAGATAATGGCATTAGAATGGCAAAAGACTGTTTAGAATGTGTTTTTATTTCATAAGCGAATATCTTTTTACAAGTGCTAAATTTCAAGCCAGCAACCTTACTAAGACAGTCTAAATAGCCTTTCAATGCAGATAATGGCATTATAATGGCAAAAGACTGTTTAGAATGTGTTTTTATTTCATAAGCGAATATCTTTTTACAAGTGCTAAATTTCAAGCCAGCAACCTTACTAAGACAGTCTAAATAGCCCTACAATGCAGATAATGGCATTAGAATGGCAAAAGACTGTTTAGAATGTGTTTTTATTTCATAAGCGAATATCTTTTTACAAGTGCTAAATTTCAAGCCAGCAACCTTACTATAGCCCTACAATGCAGATAATGGCATTAGAATGGCAAAAGACTGTTTAGAATGTGTTTTTATTTCATAAGCGAATATCTTTTTACAAGTGCTAAATTTCAAGCCTGCAACCTTACTATAGCCCTACAATGCAGATAATGGCATTAGAATGGCAAAAGACTGTTTAGAATGTGTTTTTATTTCATAAGCGAATATCTTTTTACAAGTGCTAAATTTCAAGCCTGCAACCTTACTATAGCCCTACAATGCAGATAATGGCATTAGAATGGCAAAAGACTGTTTAGAATGTGTTTTTATTTCATAAGCGAATATCTTTTTACAAGTGCTAAATTTCAAGCCAGCAACCTTACTAAGACAGTCTAAATAGCCCTTCAATGCAGATAATGGCATTAGAATGGCAAAAGACTGTTTAGAATGTGTTTTTATTTCATAAGCGAATATCTTTTTACAAGTGCTAAATTTCAAGCCAGCAACCTTACTAAGACAGTCTAAATAGCCCTACAATGCAGATAATGGCATTAGAATGGCAAAAGACTGTTTAGAATGTGTTTTTATTTCATAAGCGAATATCTTTTTACAAGTGCTAAATTTCAAGCCTGCAACCTTACTATAGCCCTACAATGCAGATAATGGCATTAGAATGGCAAAACACTGTTTAGAATGTGTTTTTATTTCATAAGCGAATATCTTTTTACAAGTGCTAAATTTCAAGCCAGCAACCTTACTAAGACAGTCTAAATAGCCCTACAATGCAGATAATGGCATTAGAATGGCAAAAGACTGTTTAGAATGTGTTTTTATTTCATAAGCGAATATCTTTTTACAAGTGCTAAATTTCAAGCCAGCAACCTTACTAAGACAGTCTAAATAGCCCTACAATGCAGATAATGGCATTAGAATGGCAAAAGACTGTTTAGAATGTGTTTTTATTTCATAAGCGAATATCTTTTTACAAGTGCTAAATTTCAAGCCTGCAACCTTACTATAGCCCTACAATGCAGATAATGGCATTAGAATGGCAAAAGACTGTTTAGAATGTGTTTTTATTTCATAAGCGAATATCTTTTTACAAGTGCTAAATTTCAAGCCTGCAACCTTACTATAGCCCTACAATGCAGATAATGGCATTAGAATGGCAAAAGACTGTTTATAATGTGTTTTTATTTCATAAGCGAATATCTTTTTACAAGTGCTAAATTTCAAGCCAGCAACCTTACTATAGCCCTACAATGCAGATAATGGCATTAGAATGGCAAAAGACTGTTTAGAATGTGTTTTTATTTCATAAGCGAATATCTTTTTACAAGTGCTAAATTTCAAGCCTGCAACTTTACTATAGCCCTACAATGCAGATAATGGCATTAGAATGGCAAAAGACTGTTTAGAATGTGTTTTTATTTCATAAGCGAATATCTTTTTACAAGTGCTAAATTTCAAGCCAGCAACCTTACTAAGACAGTCTAAATAGCCCTACAATGCAGATAATGGCATTAGAATGGCAAAAGACTGTTTAGAATGTGTTTTTATTTCATAAGCGAATATCTTTTTACAAGTGCTAAATAGCCAGTCTAAATAGCCCTTCAATGCAGATAATGGCATTAGAATGGCAAAAGACTGTTTAGAATGTGTTTTTATTTCATAAGCGAATATCTTTTTACAAGTGCTAAATTTCAAGCCTGCAACCTTACTATAGCCCTACAATGCAGATAATGGCATTAGAATGGCAAAAGACTGTTTAGAATGTGTTTTTATTTCATAAGCGAATATCTTTTTACAAGTGCTAAATTTCAAGCCTGCAACCTTACTATAGCCCTACAATGCAGATAATGGCATTAGAATGGCAAAAGACTGTTTAGAATGTGTTTTTATTTCATAAGCGAATATCTTTTTACAAGTGCTAAATTTCAAGCCAGCAACCTTACTAAGACAGTCTAAATAGCCCTTCAATGCAGATAATGGCATTAGAATGGCAAAAGACTGTTTAGAATGTGTTTTTATTTCATAAGCGAATATCTTTTTACAAGTGCTAAATTTCAAGCCAGCAACCTTACTAAGACAGTCTAAATAGCCCTACAATGCAGATAATGGCATTAGAATGGCAAAAGACTGTTTAGAATGTGTTTTTATTTCATAAGCGAATATCTTTTTACAAGTGCTAAATTTCAAGCCTGCAACCTTACTATAGCCCTACAATGCAGATAATGGCATTAGAATGGCAAAACACTGTTTAGAATGTGTTTTTATTTCATAAGCGAATATCTTTTTACAAGTGCTAAATTTCAAGCCAGCAACCTTACTAAGACAGTCTAAATAGCCCTACAATGCAGATAATGGCATTAGAATGGCAAAAGACTGTTTAGAATGTGTTTTTATTTCATAAGCGAATATCTTTTTACAAGTGCTAAATTTCAAGCCAGCAACCTTACTAAGACAGTCTAAATAGCCCTACAATGCAGATAATGGCATTAGAATGGCAAAAGACTGTTTAGAATGTGTTTTTATTTCATAAGCGAATATCTTTTTACAAGTGCTAAATTTCAAGCCTGCAACCTTACTATAGCCCTACAATGCAGATAATGGCATTAGAATGGCAAAAGACTGTTTAGAATGTGTTTTTATTTCATAAGCGAATATCTTTTTACAAGTGCTAAATTTCAAGCCTGCAACCTTACTATAGCCCTACAATGCAGATAATGCCATTAGAATGGCAAAAGACTGTTTATAATGTGTTTTTATTTCATAAGCGAATATCTTTTTACAAGTGCTAAATTTCAAGCCAGCAACCTTACTATAGCCCTACAATGCAGATAATGGCATTAGAATGGCAAAAGACTGTTTAGAATGTGTTTTTATTTCATAAGCGAATATCTTTTTACAAGTGCTAAATTTCAAGCCTGCAACTTTACTATAGCCCTACAATGCAGATAATGGCATTAGAATGGCAAAAGACTGTTTAGAATGTGTTTTTATTTCATAAGCGAATATCTTTTTACAAGTGCTAAATTTCAAGCCAGCAACCTTACTAAGACAGTCTAAATAGCCCTACAATGCAGATAATGGCATTAGAATGACAAAAGACTGTTTAGAATGTGTTTTTATTTCATAAGCGAATATCTTTTTACAAGTGCTAAATAGCCAGTCTAAATAGCCCTTCAATGCAGATAATGGCATTAGAATGGCAAAAGACTGTTTAGAATGTGTTTTTATTTCATAAGCGAATATCTTTTTACAAGTGCTAAATTTCAAGCCAGCAACCTTACTAAGACAGTCTAAATAGCCCTACAATGCAGATAATGGCATTAGAATGGCAAAAGACTGTTTAGAATGTGTTTTTATTTCATAAGCGAATATCTTTTTACAAGTGCTAAATTTCAAGCCAGCAACCTTACTAAGACAGTCTAAATAGCCCTACAATGCAGATAATGGCATTAGAATGGCAAAAGACTGTTTAGAATGTGTTTTTATTTCATAAGCGAATATCTTTTTACAAGTGCTAAATTTCAAGCCAGCAACCTTACTAAGACAGTCTAAATAGCCCTTCAATGCAGATAATGGCATTAGAATGGCAAAAGACTGTTTAGAATGTGTTTTTATTTCATAAGCGAATATCTTTTTACAAGTGCTACATTTCAAGCCAGCAACCTTACTATAGCCCTACAATGCAGATAATGGCATTAGAATGGCAAAAGACTGTTTAGAATGTGTTTTTATTTCATAAGCGAATATCTTTTTACAAGTGCTAAATTTCAAGCCTGCAACCTTACTATAGCCCTACAATGCAGATAATGGCATTAGAATGGCAAAAGACTGTTTAGAATGTGTTTTTATTTCATAAGCGAATATCTTTTTACAAGTGCTAAATTTCAAGCCAGCAACCTTACTAAGACAGTCTAAATAGCCCTTCAATGCAGATAATGGCATTAGAATGGCAAAAGACTGTTTAGAATGTGTTTTTATTTCATAAGCGAATATCTTTTTACAAGTGCTAAATTTCAAGCCTGCAACCTTACTATAGCCCTACAATGCAGATAATGGCATTAGAATGGCAAAAGACTGTTTAGAATGTGTTTTTATTTCATAAGCGAATATCTTTTTACAAGTGCTAAATTTCAAGCCAGCAACCTTACTAAGACAGTCTAAATAGCCCTTCAATGCAGATAATGGCATTAGAATGGCAAAAGACTGTTTAGAATGTGTTTTTATTTCATAAGCGAATATCTTTTTACAAGTGCTAAATTTCAAGCCAGCAACCTTACTAAGACAGTCTAAATAGCCCTACAATGCAGATAATGGCATTAGAATGGCAAAAGACTGTTTAGAATGTGTTTTTATTTCATAAGCGAATATCTTTTTACAAGTGCTAAATTTCAAGCCTGCAACCTTACTATAGCCCTACAATGCAGATAATGGCATTAGAATGGCAAAACACTGTTTAGAATGTGTTTTTATTTCATAAGCGAATATCTTTTTACAAGTGCTAAATTTCAAGCCAGCAACCTTACTAAGACAGTCTAAATAGCCCTACAATGCAGATAATGGCATTAGAATGGCAAAAGACTGTTTAGAATGTGTTTTTATTTCATAAGCGAATATCTTTTTACAAGTGCTAAATTTCAAGCCAGCAACCTTACTAAGACAGTCTAAATAGCCCTACAATGCAGATAATGGCATTAGAATGGCAAAAGACTGTTTAGAATGTGTTTTTATTTCATAAGCGAATATCTTTTTACAAGTGCTAAATTTCAAGCCTGCAACCTTACTATAGCCCTACAATGCAGATAATGGCATTAGAATGGCAAAAGACTGTTTAGAATGTGTTTTTATTTCATAAGCGAATATCTTTTTACAAGTGCTAAATTTCAAGCCTGCAACCTTACTATAGCCCTACAATGCAGATAATGGCATTAGAATGGCAAAAGACTGTTTAGAATGTGTTTTTATTTCATAAGCGAATATCTTTTTACAAGTGCTACATTTCAAGCCAGCAACCTTACTAAGACAGTCTAAATAGCCCTACAATGCAGATAATGGCATTAGAATGGCAAAAGACTGTTTAGAATGTGTTTTTATTTCATAAGCGAATATCTTTTTACAAGTGCTAAATTTCAAGCCAGCAACCTTACTATAGCCCTACAATGCAGATAATGGCATTAGAATGGCAAAACACTGTTTAGAATGTGTTTTTATTTCATAAGCGAATATCTTTTTACAAGTGCTAAATTTCAAGCCAGCAACGTTACTAAGACAGTCTAAATAGCCCTACAATGCAGATAATGGCATTAGAATGGCAAAAGACTGTTTAGAATGTGTTTTTATGTCATAAGCGAATATCTTTTTACAAGTGCTAAATTTCAAGCCAGCAACCTTACTAAGACAGTCTAAATAGCCCTACAATGCAGATAATGGCATTAGAATGGCAAAAGACTGTTTAGAATGTGTTTTTATTTCATAAGCGAATATCTTTTTACAAGTGCTAAATTTCAAGCCAGCAACCTTACTAAGACAGTCTAAATAGCCCTACAATGCAGATAATGGCATTAGAATGGCAAAAGACTGTTTAGCATGTGTTTTTATTTCATAAGCGAATATCTTTTTACAAGTGCTAAATTTCAAGCCAGCAACCTTACTAAGACAGTCTAAATAGCCCTACAATGCAGATAATGGCATTAGAATGGCAAAAGACTGTTTAGAATGTCTTTTTATTTCATAAGCGAATATCTTTTTACAAGTGCTAAATTTCAAGCCTGCAACCTTACTATAGCCCTACAATGCAGATAATGGCATTAGAATGGCAAAAGACTGTTTAGAATGTGTTTTTATTTCATAAGCGAATATCTTTTTACAAGTGCTAAATTTCAAGCCAGCAACCTTACTATAGCCCTACAATGCAGATAATGGCATTAGAATGGCAAAACACTGTTTAGAATGTGTTTTTATTTCATAAGCGAATATCTTTTTACAAGTGCTAAATTTCAAGCCAGCAACGTTACTAAGACAGTCTAAATAGCCCTACAATGCAGATAATGGCATTAGAATGGCAAAAGACTGTTTAGAATGTGTTTTTATGTCATAAGCGAATATCTTTTTACAAGTGCTAAATTTCAAGCCAGCAACCTTACTAAGACAGTCTAAATAGCCCTACAATGCAGATAATGGCATTAGAATGGCAAAAGACTGTTTAGAATGTGTTTTTATTTCATAAGCGAATATCTTTTTACAAGTGCTAAATTTCAAGCCAGCAACCTTACTAAGACAGTCTAAATAGCCCTACAATGCAGATAATGGCATTAGAATGGCAAAAGACTGTTTAGCATGTGTTTTTATTTCATAAGCGAATATCTTTTTACAAGTGCTAAATTTCAAGCCAGCAACCTTACTAAGACAGTCTAAATAGCCCTACAATGCAGATAATGGCATTAGAATGGCAAAAGACTGTTTAGAATGTGTTTTTATTTCATAAGCGAATATCTTTTTACAAGTGCTAAATTTCAAGCCTGCAACCTTACTATAGCCCTACAATGCAGATAATGGCATTAGAATGGCAAAAGACTGTTTAGAATGTGTTTTTATTTCATAAGCGAATATCTTTTTACAAGTGCTAAATTTCAAGCCAGCAACCTTACTAAGACAGTCTAAATAGCCCTACAATGCAGATAATGGCATTAGAATGGCAAAAGACTGTTTAGAATGTGTTTTTATTTCATAAGCGAATATCTTTTTACAAGTGCTAAATTTCAAGCCAGCAACCTTACTAAGACAGTCTAAATAGCCCTTCAATGCAGATAATGGCATTAGAATGGCAAAAGACTGTTTAGAATGTGTTTTTATTTCATAAGCGAATATCTTTTTACAAGTGCTAAATTTCAAGCCAGCAACCTTACTAAGACAGTCTAAATAGCCCTACAATGCAGATAATGGCATTAGAATGGCAAAAGACTGTTTAGAATGTGTTTTTATTTCATAAGCGAATATCTTTTTACAAGTGCTAAATTTCAAGCCAGCAACCTTACTAAGACAGTCTAAATAGCCCTACAATGCAGATAATGGCATTAGAATGGCAAAAGACTGTTTAGAATGTGTTTTTATTTCATAAGCGAATATTTTTACAAGTGCTAAATTTCAAGCCAGCAACCTTACTAAGACAGTCTAAATAGCCCTTCAATGCAGATAATGGCATTAGAATGGCAAAAGACTGTTTAGAATGTGTTTTTATTTCATAAGCGAATATCTTTTTACAAGTGCTAAATTTCAAGCCAGCAACCTTACTAAGACAGTCTAAATAGCCCTACAATGCAGATAATGGCATTAGAATGGCAAAAGACTGTTTAGAATGTGTTTTTATTTCATAAGCGAATATCTTTTTACAAGTGCTAAATTTCAAGCCTGCAACCTTACTATAGCCCTACAATGCAGATAATGGCATTAGAATGGCAAAAGACTGTTTAGAATGTGTTTTTATTTCATAAGCGAATATCTTTTTACAAGTGCTAAATTTCAAGCCTGCAACCTTACTATAGCCCTACAATGCAGATAATGGCATTAGAATGGCAAAAGACTGTTTAGAATGTGTTTTTATTTCATAAGCGAATATCTTTTTACAAGTGCTAAATTTCAAGCCAGCAACCTTACTAAGACAGTCTAAATAGCCCTACAATGCAGATAATGGCATTAGAATGGCAAAAGACTGTTTAGAATGTGTTTTTATTTCATAAGCGAATATCTTTTTACAAGTGCTAAATTTCAAGCCAGCAACCTTACTAAGACAGTCTAAATAGCCCTTCAATGCAGATAATGGCATTAGAATGGCAAAAGACTGTTTAGAATGTGTTTTTATTTCATAAGCGAATATCTTTTTACAAGTGCTAAATTTCAAGCCAGCAACCTTACTAAGACAGTCTAAATAGCCCTACAATGCAGATAATGGCATTAGAATGGCAAAAGACTGTTTAGCATGTGTTTTTATTTCATAAGCGAATATCTTTTTACAAGTGCTAAATTTCAAGCCAGCAACCTTACTAAGACAGTCTAAATAGCCCTACAATGCAGATAATGGCATTAGAATGGCAAAAGACTGTTTAGAATGTGTTTTTATTTCATAAGCGAATATCTTTTTACAAGTGCTAAATTTCAAGCCTGCAACCTTACTATAGCCCTACAATGCAGATAATGGCATTAGAATGGCAAAAGACTGTTTAGAATGTGTTTTTATTTCATAAGCGAATATCTTTTTACAAGTGCTAAATTTCAAGCCAGCAACCTTACTATAGCCCTACAATGCAGATAATGGCATTAGAATGGCAAAACACTGTTTAGAATGTGTTTTTATTTCATAAGCGAATATCTTTTTACAAGTGCTAAATTTCAAGCCAGCAACGTTACTAAGACAGTCTAAATAGCCCTACAATGCAGATAATGGCATTAGAATGGCAAAAGACTGTTTAGAATGTGTTTTTATGTCATAAGCGAATATCTTTTTACAAGTGCTAAATTTCAAGCCAGCAACCTTACTAAGACAGTCTAAATAGCCCTACAATGCAGATAATGGCATTAGAATGGCAAAAGACTGTTTAGAATGTGTTTTTATTTCATAAGCGAATATCTTTTTACAAGTGCTAAATTTCAAGCCAGCAACCTTACTAAGACAGTCTAAATAGCCCTACAATGCAGATAATGGCATTAGAATGGCAAAAGACTGTTTAGCATGTGTTTTTATTTCATAAGCGAATATCTTTTTACAAGTGCTAAATTTCAAGCCAGCAACCTTACTAAGACAGTCTAAATAGCCCTACAATGCAGATAATGGCATTAGAATGGCAAAAGACTGTTTAGAATGTGTTTTTATTTCATAAGCGAATATCTTTTTACAAGTGCTAAATTTCAAGCCTGCAACCTTACTATAGCCCTACAATGCAGATAATGGCATTAGAATGGCAAAAGACTGTTTAGAATGTGTTTTTATTTCATAAGCGAATATCTTTTTACAAGTGCTAAATTTCAAGCCAGCAACCTTACTAAGACAGTCTAAATAGCCCTACAATGCAGATAATGGCATTAGAATGGCAAAAGACTGTTTAGAATGTGTTTTTATTTCATAAGCGAATATCTTTTTACAAGTGCTAAATTTCAAGCCAGCAACCTTACTAAGACAGTCTAAATAGCCCTTCAATGCAGATAATGGCATTAGAATGGCAAAAGACTGTTTAGAATGTGTTTTTATTTCATAAGCGAATATCTTTTTACAAGTGCTAAATTTCAAGCCAGCAACCTTACTAAGACAGTCTAAATAGCCCTACAATGCAGATAATGGCATTAGAATGGCAAAAGACTGTTTAGAATGTGTTTTTATTTCATAAGCGAATATCTTTTTACAAGTGCTAAATTTCAAGCCAGCAACCTTACTAAGACAGTCTAAATAGCCCTACAATGCAGATAATGGCATTAGAATGGCAAAAGACTGTTTAGAATGTGTTTTTATTTCATAAGCGAATATTTTTACAAGTGCTAAATTTCAAGCCAGCAACCTTACTAAGACAGTCTAAATAGCCCTTCAATGCAGATAATGGCATTAGAATGGCAAAAGACTGTTTAGAATGTGTTTTTATTTCATAAGCGAATATCTTTTTACAAGTGCTAAATTTCAAGCCAGCAACCTTACTAAGACAGTCTAAATAGCCCTACAATGCAGATAATGGCATTAGAATGGCAAAAGACTGTTTAGAATGTGTTTTTATTTCATAAGCGAATATCTTTTTACAAGTGCTAAATTTCAAGCCTGCAACCTTACTATAGCCCTACAATGCAGATAATGGCATTAGAATGGCAAAAGACTGTTTAGAATGTGTTTTTATTTCATAAGCGAATATCTTTTTACAAGTGCTAAATTTCAAGCCTGCAACCTTACTATAGCCCTACAATGCAGATAATGGCATTAGAATGGCAAAAGACTGTTTAGAATGTGTTTTTATTTCATAAGCGAATATCTTTTTACAAGTGCTAAATTTCAAGCCAGCAACCTTACTAAGACAGTCTAAATAGCCCTACAATGCAGATAATGGCATTAGAATGGCAAAAGACTGTTTAGAATGTGTTTTTATTTCATAAGCGAATATCTTTTTACAAGTGCTAAATTTCAAGCCAGCAACCTTACTAAGACAGTCTAAATAGCCCTTCAATGCAGATAATGGCATTAGAATGGCAAAAGACTGTTTAGAATGTGTTTTTATTTCATAAGCGAATATCTTTTTACAAGTGCTAAATTTCAAGCCAGCAACCTTACTAAGACAGTCTAAATAGCCCTACAATGCAGATAATGGCATTAGAATGGCAAAAGACTGTTTAGCATGTGTTTTTATTTCATAAGCGAATATCTTTTTACAAGTGCTAAATTTCAAGCCAGCAACCTTACTAAGACAGTCTAAATAGCCCTACAATGCAGATAATGGCATTAGAATGGCAAAAGACTGTTTAGAATGTGTTTTTATTTCATAAGCGAATATCTTTTTACAAGTGCTAAATTTCAAGCCTGCAACCTTACTATAGCCCTACAATGCAGATAATGGCATTAGAATGGCAAAAGACTGTTTAGAATGTGTTTTTATTTCATAAGCGAATATCTTTTTACAAGTGCTAAATTTCAAGCCAGCAACCTTACTAAGACAGTCTAAATAGCCCTACAATGCAGATAATGGCATTAGAATGGCAAAAGACTGTTTAGAATGTGTTTTTATTTCATAAGCGAATATCTTTTTACAAGTGCTAAATTTCAAGCCAGCAACCTTACTAAGACAGTCTAAATAGCCCTTCAATGCAGATAATGGCATTAGAATGGCAAAAGACTGTTTAGAATGTGTTTTTATTTCATAAGCGAATATCTTTTTACAAGTGCTAAATTTCAAGCCAGCAACCTTACTAAGACAGTCTAAATAGCCCTACAATGCAGATAATGGCATTAGAATGGCAAAAGACTGTTTAGAATGTGTTTTTATTTCATAAGCGAATATCTTTTTACAAGTGCTAAATTTCAAGCCAGCAACCTTACTAAGACAGTCTAAATAGCCATACAATGCAGATAATGGCATTAGAATGGCAAAATACTGTTTAGAATGTGTTTTTATTTCATAAGCGAATATCTTTTTACAAGTGCTAAATTTCAAGCCTGCAACCTTACTATAGCCCTACAATGCAGATAATGGCATTAGAATGGCAAAAGACTGTTTAGAATGTGTTTTTATTTCATAAGCGAATATCTTTTTACAAGTGCTAAATTTCAAGCCAGCAACCTTACTAAGACAGTCTAAATAGCCCTACAATGCAGATAATGGCATTAGAATGGCAAAAGACTGTTTAGAATGTGTTTTTATTTCATAAGCGAATATCTTTTTACAAGTGCTAAATTTCAAGCCTGCAACCTTACTATAGCCCTACAATGCAGATAATGGCATTAGAATGGCAAAAGACTGTTTAGAATGTGTTTTTATTTCATAAGCGAATATCTTTTTACAAGTGCTAAATTTCAAGCCAGCAACCTTACTAAGACAGTCTAAATAGCCCTACAATGCAGATAATGGCATTAGAATGGCAAAATACTGTTTAGAATGTGTTTTTATTTCATAAGCGAATATCTTTTTACAAGTGCTAAATTTCAAGCCAGCAACCTTACTAAGACAGTCTAAATAGCCCTTCAATGCAGATAATGGCATTAGAATGGCAAAAGACTGTTTAGAATGTGTTTTTATTTCATAAGCGAATATCTTTTTACAAGTGCTAAATTTCAAGCCAGCAACCTTACTAAGACAGTCTAAATAGCCCTACAATGCAGATAATGGCATTAGAATGGCAAAAGACTGTTTAGAATGTGTTTTTATTTCATAAGCGAATATCTTTTTACAAGTGCTAAATTTCAAGCCAGCAACCTTACTAAGACAGTCTAAATAGCCCTACAATGCAGATAATGGCATTAGAATGGCAAAAGACTGTTTAGAATGTGTTTTTATTTCATAAGCGAATATCCTTTTACAAGTGCTAAATTTCAAGCCTGCAACCTTACTATAGCCCTACAATGCAGAGAATGGCATTAGAATGGCAAAAGACTGTTTAGAATGTGTTTTTATTTCATAAGCGAATATCTTTTTACAAGTGCTAAATTTCAAGCCTGCAACCTTACTATAGCCCTACAATGCAGATAATGGCATTAGAATGGCAAAAGACTGTTTAGAATTTGTTTTTATTTCATAAGCGAATATCTTTTTACAAGTGCTAAATTTCAAGCCAGCAACCTTACTAAGACAGTCTAAATAGCCCTACAATGCAGATAATGGCATTAGAATGGCAAAAGACTGTTTAGAATGTGTTTTTATTTCATAAGCGAATATCTTTTTACAAGTGCTAAATTTCAAGCCAGCAACCTTACTAAGACAGTCTAAATAGCCCTTCAATGCAGATAATGGCATTAGAATGGCAAAAGACTGTTTAGAATGTGTTTTTATTTCATAAGCGAATATCTTTTTACAAGTGCTAAATTTCAAGCCAGCAACCTTACTAAGACAGTCTAAATAGCCCTACAATGCAGATAATGGCATTAGAATGGCAAAAGACTGTTTAGCATGTGTTTTTATTTCATAAGCGAATATCTTTTTACAAGTGCTAAATTTCAAGCCAGCAACCTTACTAAGACAGTCTAAATAGCCCTACAATGCAGATAATGGCATTAGAATGGCAAAAGACTGTTTAGAATGTGTTTTTATTTCATAAGCGAATATCTTTTTACAAGTGCTAAATTTCAAGCCTGCAACCTTACTATAGCCCTACAATGCAGATAATGGCATTAGAATGGCAAAAGACTGTTTAGAATGTGTTTTTATTTCATAAGCGAATATCTTTTTACAAGTGCTAAATTTCAAGCCAGCAACCTTACTAAGACAGTCTAAATAGCCCTACAATGCAGATAATGGCATTAGAATGGCAAAAGACTGTTTAGAATGTGTTTTTATTTCATAAGCGAATATCTTTTTACAAGTGCTAAATTTCAAGCCAGCAACCTTACTAAGACAGTCTAAATAGCCCTTCAATGCAGATAATGGCATTAGAATGGCAAAAGACTGTTTAGAATGTGTTTTTATTTCATAAGCGAATATCTTTTTACAAGTGCTAAATTTCAAGCCTGCAACCTTACTATAGCCCTACAATGCAGATAATGGCATTAGAATGGCAAAAGACTGTTTAGAATTTGTTTTTATTTCATAAGCGAATATCTTTTTACAAGTGCTAAATTTCAAGCCAGCAACCTTACTAAGACAGTCTAAATAGCCCTACAATGCAGATAATGGCATTAGAATGGCAAAAGACTGTTTAGAATGTGTTTTTATTTCATAAGCGAATATCTTTTTACAAGTGCTAAATTTCAAGCCAGCAACCTTACTAAGACAGTCTAAATAGCCCTTCAATGCAGATAATGGCATTAGAATGGCAAAAGACTGTTTAGAATGTGTTTTTATTTCATAAGCGAATATCTTTTTACAAGTGCTAAATTTCAAGCCAGCAACCTTACTAAGACAGTCTAAATAGCCCTACAATGCAGATAATGGCATTAGAATGGCAAAAGACTGTTTAGAATGTGTTTTTATTTCATAAGCGAATATCTTTTTACAAGTGCTAAATTTCAAGCCTGCAACCTTACTATAGCCCTACAATGCAGATAATGGCATTAGAATGGCAAAAGACTGTTTAGAATGTGTTTTTATTTCATAAACGAATATCTTTTTACAAGTGCTAAATTTCAAGCCAGCAACCTTACTAAGACAGTCTAAATAGCCCTACAATGCAGATAATGGCATTAGAATGGCAAAAGACTGTTTAGAATGTGTTTTTATTTCATAAGCGAATATCTTTTTACAAGTGCTAAATTTCAAGCCAGCAACCTTACTAAGACAGTCTAAATAGCCCTTCAATGCAGATAATGGCATTAGAATGGCAAAAGACTGTTTAGAATGTGTTTTTATTTCATAAGCGAATATCTTTTTACAAGTGCTAAATTTCAAGCCTGCAACCTTACTATAGCCCTACAATGCAGATAATGGCATTAGAATGGCAAAAGACTGTTTAGAATGTGTTTTTATTTCATAAGCGAATATCTTTTTACAAGTGCTAAATTTCAAGCCAGCAACCTTACTAAGACAGTCTAAATAGCCCTACAATGCAGATAATGGCATTAGAATGGCAAAAGACTGTTTAGAATGTGTTTTTATTTCATAAGCGAATATCTTTTTACAAGTGCTAAATTTCAAGCCAGCAACCTTACTAAGACAGTCTAAATAGCCCTTCAATGCAGATAATGGCATTAGAATGGCAAAAGACTGTTTAGAATGTGTTTTTATTTCATAAGCGAATATCTTTTTACAAGTGCTAAATTTCAAGCCTGCAACCTTACTATAGCCCTACAATGCAGATAATGGCATTAGAATGGCAAAAGACTGTTTAGAATGTGTTTTTATTTCATAAGCGAATATCTTTTTACAAGTGCTAAATTTCAAGCCTGCAACCTTACTATAGCCCTACAATGCAGATAATGGCATTAGAATGGCAAAAGACTGTTTAGAATGTGTTTTTATTTCATAAGCGAATATCTTTTTACAAGTGCTAAATTTCAAGCCAGCAACCTTACTAAGACAGTCTAAATAGCCCTACAATGCAGATAATGGCATTAGAATGGCAAAAGACTGTTTAGAATGTGTTTTTATTTCATAAGCGAATATCTTTTTACAAGTGCTAAATTTCAAGCCAGCAACCTTACTAAGACAGTCTAAATAGCCCTTCAATGCAGATAATGGCATTAGAATGGCAAAAGACTGTTTAGAATGTGTTTTTATTTCATGAGCGAATATCTTTTTACAAGTGCTAAATTTCAAGCCAGCAACCTTACTAAGACAGTCTAAATAGCCCTACAATGCAGATAATGGCATTATAATGGCAAAAGACTGTTTAGCATGTGTTTTTATTTCATAAGCGAATATCTTTTTACAAGTGCTAAATTTCAAGCCAGCAACCTTACTAAGACAGTCTAAATAGCCCTACAATGCAGATAATGGCATTAGAATGGCAAAAGACTGTTTAGAATGTGTTTTTATTTCATAAGCGAATATCTTTTTACAAGTGCTAAATTTCAAGCCTGCAACCTTACTATAGCCCTACAATGCAGATAATGGCATTAGAATGGCAAAAGACTGTTTAGAATGTGTTTTTATTTCATAAGCGAATATCTTTTTACAAGTGCTAAATTTCAAGCCAGCAACCTTACTAAGACAGTCTAAATAGCCCTACAATGCAGATAATGGCATTAGAATGGCAAAAGACTGTTTAGAATGTGTTTTTATTTCATAAGCGAATATCTTTTTACAAGTGCTAAATTTCAAGCCAGCAACCTTACTAAGACAGTCTAAATAGCCCTTCAATGCAGATAATGGCATTAGAATGGCAAAAGACTGTTTAGAATGTGTTTTTATTTCATAAGCGAATATCTTTTTACAAGTGCTAAATTTCAAGCCAGCAACCTTACTAAGACAGTCTAAATAGCCCTACAATGCAGATAATGGCATTAGAATGGCAAAAGACTGTTTAGAATGTGTTTTTATTTCATAAGCGAATATCTTTTTACAAGTGCTAAATTTCAAGCCAGCAACCTTACTAAGACAGTCTAAATAGCCCTACAATGCAGATAATGGCATTAGAATGGCAAAAGACTGTTTAGAATGTGTTTTTATTTCATAAGCGAATATCTTTTTACAAGTGCTAAATTTCAAGCCTGCAACCTTACTATAGCCCTACAATGCAGATAATGGCATTAGAATGGCAAAAGACTGTTTAGAATGTGTTTTTATTTCATAAGCGAATATCTTTTTACAAGTGCTAAATTTCAAGCCAGCAACCTTACTAAGACAGTCTAAATAGCCCTACAATGCAGATAATGGCATTAGAATGGCAAAAGACTGTTTAGAATGTGTTTTTATTTCATAAGCGAATATCTTTTTACAAGTGCTAAATTTCAAGCCAGCAACCTTACTAAGACAGTCTAAATAGCCCTACAATGCAGATAATGGCATTAGAATGGCAAAAGACTGTTTAGAATGTGTTTTTATTTCATAAGCGAATATCTTTTTACAAGTGCTAAATTTCAAGCCTGCAACCTTACTATAGCCCTACAATGCAGATAATGGCATTAGAATGGCAAAAGACTGTTTAGAATGTGTTTTTATTTCATAAGCGAATATCTTTTTACAAGTGCTAAATTTCAAGCCAGCAACCTTACTAAGACAGTCTAAATAGCCCTTCAATGCAGATAATGGCATTAGAATGGCAAAAGACTGTTTAGAATGTGTTTTTATTTCATAAGCGAATATCTTTTTACAAGTGCTAAATTTCAAGCCAGCAACCTTACTAAGACAGTCTAAATAGCCCTACAATGCAGATAATGGCATTAGAATGGCAAAAGACTGTTTAGCATGTCTTTTTATTTCATAAGCGAATATCTTTTTACAAGTGCTAAATTTCAAGCCAGCAACCTTACTAAGACAGTCTAAATAGCCCTACAATGCAGATAATGGCATTAGAATGGCAAAAGACTGTTTAGAATGTGTTTTTATTTCATAAGCGAATATCTTTTTACAAGTGCTAAATTTCAAGCCTGCAACCTTACTATAGCCCTACAATGCAGATAATGGCATTAGAATGGCAAAAGACTGTTTAGAATGTGTTTTTATTTCATAAGCGAATATCTTTTTACAAGTGCTACATTTCAAGCCAGCAACCTTACTAAGACAGTCTAAATAGCCCTACAATGCAGATAATGGCATTAGAATGGCAAAAGACTGTTTAGAATGTGTTTTTATTTCATAAGCGAATATCTTTTTACAAGTGCTAAATTTCAAGCCAGCAACCTTACTAAGACAGTCTAAATAGCCCTTCAATGCAGATAATGGCATTAGAATGGCAAAAGACTGTTTAGAATGTGTTTTTATTTCATAAGCGAATATCTTTTTACAAGTGCTAAATTTCAAGCCAGCAACCTTACTAAGACAGTCTAAATAGCCCTACAATGCAGATAATGGCATTAGAATGGCAAAAGACTGTTTAGAATGTGTTTTTATTTCATAAGCGAATATCTTTTTACAAGTGCTAAATTTCAAGCCAGCAACCTTACTAAGACAGTCTAAATAGCCCTACAATGCAGATAATGGCATTAGAATGGCAAAAGACTGTTTAGAATGTGTTTTTATTTCATAAGCGAATATCTTTTTACAAGTGCTAAATTTCAAGCCTGCAACCTTACTATAGCCCTACAATACAGATAATGGCATTAGAATGGCAAAAGACTGTTTAGAATGTGTTTTTATTTCATAAGCGAATATCTTTTTACAAGTGCTAAATTTCAAGCCAGCAACCTTACTAAGACAGTCTAAATAGCCCTACAATGCAGATAATGGCATTAGAATGGCAAAAGACTGTTTAGAATGTGTTTTTATTTCATAAGCAAATATCTTTTTACAAGTGCTAAATTTCAAGCCAGCAACCTTACTAAGACAGTCTAAATAGCCCTTCAATGCAGATAATGGCATTAGAATGGCAAAAGACTGTTTAGAATGTGTTTTTATTTCATAAGCGAATATCTTTTTACAAGTGCTAAATTTCAAGCCAGCAACCTTACTAAGACAGTCTAAATAGCCCTACAATGCAGATAATGGCATTAGAATGGCAAAAGACTGTTTAGAATGTGTTTTTATTTCATAAGCGAATATCTTTTTACAAGTGCTAAATTTCAAGCCAGCAACCTTACTATAGCCCTACAATGCAGATAATGGCATTAGAATGGCAAAAGACTGTTTAGAATGTGTTTTTATTTCATAAGCGAATATCTTTTTACAAGTGCTAAATTTCAAGCCAGCAACCTTACTAAGACAGTCTAAATAGCCCTACAATGCAGATAATGGCATTAGAATGGCAAAAGACTGTTTAGAATGTGTTTTTATTTCATAAGCGAATATCTTTTTACAAGTGCTAAATTTCAAGCCAGCAACCTTACTAAGACAGTCTAAATAGCCCTACAATGCAGATAATGGCATTAGAATGGCAAAAGACTGTTTAGAATGTGTTTTTATTTCATAAGCGAATATCTTTTTACAAGTGCTAAATTTCAAGCCTGCAACCTTACTAAGACAGTCTAAATAGCCCTTCAATGCAGATAATGGCATTAGAATGGCAAAAGACTGTTTAGAATGTGTTTTTATTTCATAAGCGAATATCTTTTTACAAGTGCTAAATTTCAAGCCAGCAACCTTACTAAGACAGTCTAAATAGCCCTACAATGCAGATAATGGCATTAGAATGGCAAAAGACTGTTTAGAATGTGTTTTTATTTCATAAGCGAATATCTTTTTACAAGTGCTAAATTTCAAGCCAGCAACCTTACTATAGCCCTACAATGCAGATAATGGCATTAGAATGGCAAAACACTGTTTAGAATGTGTTTTTATTTCATAAGCGAATATCTTTTTACAAGTGCTAAATTTCAAGCCAGCAACCTTACTAAGACAGTCTAAATAGCCCTACAATGCAGATAATGGCATTAGAATGGCAAAAGACTGTTTAGAATGTGTTTTTATTTCATAAGCGAATATCTTTTTACAAGTGCTAAATTTCAAGCCTGCAACCTTACTATAGCCCTACAATGCAGATAATGGCATTAGAATGGCAAAAGACTGTTTAGAATGTGTTTTTATTTCATAAGCGAATATCTTTTTACAAGTGCTAAATTTCAAGCCTGCAACCTTACTATAGCCCTACAATGCAGATAATGGCATTAGAATGGCAAAATACTGTTTAGAATGTGTTTTTATTTCATAAGCGAATATCTTTTTACAAGTGCTAAATTTCAAGCCAGCAACCTTACTAAGACAGTCTAAATAGCCCTTCAATGCAGATAATGGCATTAGAATGGCAAAAGACTGTTTAGAATGTGTTTTTATTTCATAAGCGAATATCTTTTTACAAGTGCTAAATTTCAAGCCAGCAACCTTACTAAGACAGTCTAAATAGCCCTACAATGCAGATAATGGCATTAGAATGGCAAAAGACTGTTTAGAATGTGTTTTTATTTCATAAGCGAATATCTTTTTACAAGTACTAAATTTCAAGCCTGCAACCTTACTATAGCCCTACAATGCAGATAATGGCATTAGAATGGCAAAAGACTGTTTAGAATGTGTTTTTATTTCATAAGCGAATATCTTTTTACAAGTGCTAAATTTCAAGCCTGCAACCTTACTATAGCCCTACAATGCAGATAATGGCATTAGAATGGCAAAACACTGTTTAGAATGTGTTTTTATTTCATAAGCGAATATCTTTTTACAAGTGCTAAATTTCAAGCCAGCAACCTTACTAAGACAGTCTAAATAGCCCTACAATGCAGATAATGGCATTAGAATGGCAAAAGACTGTTTAGAATGTGTTTTTATTTCATAAGCGAATATCTTTTTACAAGTGCTAAATTTCAAGCCTGCAACCTTACTATAGCCCTACAATGCAGATAATGGCATTAGAATGGCAAAAGACTGTTTAGAATGTGTTTTTATTTCATAAGCGAATATCTTTTTACAAGTGCTAAATTTCAAGCCTGCAACCTTACTATAGCCCTACAATGCAGATAATGGCATTAGAATGGCAAAATACTGTTTAGAATGTGTTTTTATTTCATAAGCGAATATCTTTTTACAAGTGCTAAATTTCAAGCCAGCAACCTTACTAAGACAGTCTAAATAGCCCTTCAATGCAGATAATGGCATTAGAATGGCAAAAGACTGTTTAGAATGTGTTTTTATTTCATAAGCGAATATCTTTTTACAAGTGCTAAATTTCAAGCCAGCAACCTTACTAAGACAGTCTAAATAGCCCTACAATGCAGATAATGGCATTAGAATGGCAAAAGACTGTTTAGAATGTGTTTTTATTTCATAAGCGAATATCTTTTTACAAGTACTAAATTTCAAGCCTGCAACCTTACTATAGCCCTACAATGCAGATAATGGCATTAGAATGGCAAAAGACTGTTTAGAATGTGTTTTTATTTCATAAGCGAATATCTTTTTACAAGTGCTAAATTTCAAGCCTGCAACCTTACTATAGCCCTACAATGCAGATAATGGCATTAGAATGGCAAAACACTGTTTAGAATGTGTTTTTATTTCATAAGCGAATATCTTTTTACAAGTGCTAAATTTCAAGCCAGCAACCTTACTAAGACAGTCTAAATAGCCCTTCAATGCAGATAATGGCATTAGAATGGCAAAAGACTGTTTAGAATGTGTTTTTATTTCATAAGCGAATATCTTTTTACAAGTGCTAAATTTCAAGCCAGCAACCTTACTATAGCCCTACAATGCAGATAATGGCATTAGAATGGCAAAACACTGTTTAGAATGTGTTTTTATTTCATAAGCGAATATCTTTTTACAAGTGCTAAATTTCAAGCCAGCAACCTTACTAAGACAGTCTAAATAGTCCTACAATGCCTAAATAGCCCTTCAATGCAGATAATGGCATTAGAATGGCAAAAGACTGTTTAGAATGTGTTTTTATTTCATAAGCGAATATCTTTTTACAAGTGCTAAATTTCAAGCCAGCAACCTTACTATAGCCCTACAATGCAGATAATGGCATTAGAATGGCAAAAGACTGTTTAGAATGTGTTTTTATTTCATAAGCGAATATCTTTTTACAAGTGCTAAATTTCAAGCCAGCAACCTTACTAAGACAGTCTAAATAGCCCTACAATGCAGATAATGGCATTAGAATGGCAAAAGACTGTTTAGAATGTGTTTTTATTTCATAAGCGAATATCTTTTTACAAGTGCTAAATTTCAAGCCAGCAACCTTACTAAGACAGTCTAAATAGCCCTACAATGCAGATAATGGCATTAGAATGGCAAAAGACTGTTTAGAATGTGTTTTTATTTCATAAGCGAATATCTTTTTACAAGTGCTAAATTTCAAGCCAGCAACCTTACTATAGCCCTACAATGCAGATAATGGCATTAGAATGGCAAAACACTGTTTAGAATGTGTTTTTATTTCATAAGCGAATATCTTTTTACAAGTGCTAAATTTCAAGCCTGCAACCTTACTATAGCCCTACAATGCAGATAATGGCATTAGAATGGCAAAAGACTGTTTAGAATGTGTTTTTATTTCATAAGCGAATATCTTTTTACAAGTGCTAAATTTCAAGCCAGCAACCTTACTAAGACAGTCTAAATAGCCCTAAAATGCAGATAATGGCATTAGAATGGCAAAAGACTGTTTAGAATGTGTTTTTATTTCATAAGCGAATATCTTTTTACAAGTGCTAAATTTCAAGCCAGCAACCTTACTAAGACAGTCTAAATAGCCCTTCAATGCAGATAATGGCATTAGAATGGCAAAAGACTGTTTAGAATGTGTTTTTATTTCATAAGCGAATATCTTTTTACAAGTGCTAAATTTCAAGCCAGCAACCTTACTAAGACAGTCTAAATAGCCCTACAATGCAGATAATGGCATTAGAATGGCAAAAGACTGTTTAGAATGTGTTTTTATTTCATAAGCGAATATCTTTTTACAAGTGCTAAATTTCAAGCCAGCAACCTTACTAAGACAGTCTAAATAGCCCTACAATGCAGATAATGGCATTAGAATGGCAAAAGACTGTTTAGAATGTGTTTTTATTTCATAAGCGAATATCCTTTTACAAGTGCTAAATTTCAAGCCTGCAACCTTACTATAGCCCTACAATGCAGATAATGGCATTAGAATGGCAAAAGACTGTTTAGAATGTGTTTTTATTTCATAAGCGAATATCTTTTTACAAGTGCTAAATTTCAAGCCTGCAACCTTACTATAGCCCTACAATGCAGATAATGGCATTAGAATGGCAAAAGACTGTTTAGAATGTGTTTTTATTTCATAAGCGAATATCTTTTTACAAGTGCTAAATTTCAAGCCAGCAACCTTACTAAGACAGTCTAAATAGCCCTACAATGCAGATAATGGCATTAGAATGGCAAAAGACTGTTTAGAATGTGTTTTTATTTCATAAGCGAATATCTTTTTACAAGTGCTAAATTTCAAGCCAGCAACCTTACTAAGACAGTCTAAATAGCCCTTCAATGCAGATAATGGCATTAGAATGGCAAAAGACTGTTTAGAATGTGTTTTTATTTCATAAGCGAATATCTTTTTACAAGTGCTAAATTTCAAGCCAGCAACCTTACTAAGACAGTCTAAATAGCCCTACAATGCAGATAATGGCATTAGAATGGCAAAAGACTGTTTAGCATGTGTTTTTATTTCATAAGCGAATATCTTTTTACAAGTGCTAAATTTCAAGCCAGCAACCTTACTAAGACAGTCTAAATAGCCCTACAATGCAGATAATGGCATTAGAATGGCAAAAGACTGTTTAGAATGTGTTTTTATTTCATAAGCGAATATCTTTTTACAAGTGCTAAATTTCAAGCCTGCAACCTTACTATAGCCCTACAATGCAGATAATGGCATTAGAATGGCAAAAGACTGTTTAGAATGTGTTTTTATTTCATAAGCGAATATCTTTTTACAAGTGCTAAATTTCAAGCCAGCAACCTTACTAAGACAGTCTAAATAGCCCTACAATGCAGATAATGGCATTAGAATGGCAAAAGACTGTTTAGAATGTGTTTTTATTTCATAAGCGAATATCTTTTTACAAGTGCTAAATTTCAAGCCAGCAACCTTACTAAGACAGTCTAAATAGCCCTTCAATGCAGATAATGGCATTAGAATGGCAAAAGACTGTTTAGAATGTGTTTTTATTTCATAAGCGAATATCTTTTTACAAGTGCTAAATTTCAAGCCAGCAACCTTACTAAGACAGTCTAAATAGCCCTACAATGCAGATAATGGCATTAGAATGGCAAAAGACTGTTTAGCATGTGTTTTTATTTCATAAGCGAATATCTTTTTACAAGTGCTAAATTTCAAGCCAGCAACCTTACTAAGACAGTCTAAATAGCCCTACAATGCAGATAATGGCATTAGAATGGCAAAAGACTGTTTAGAATGTGTTTTTATTTCATAAGCGAATATCTTTTTACAAGTGCTAAATTTCAAGCCTGCAACCTTACTATAGCCCTACAATGCAGATAATGGCATTAGAATGGCAAAAGACTGTTTAGAATGTGTTTTTATTTCATAAGCGAATATCTTTTTACAAGTGCTAAATTTCAAGCCAGCAACCTTACTAAGACAGTCTAAATAGCCCTTCAATGCAGATAATGGCATTAGAATGGCAAAAGACTGTTTAGAATGTGTTTTTATTTCATAAGCGAATATCTTTTTACAAGTGCTAAATTTCAAGCCAGCAACCTTACTAAGACAGTCTAAATAGCCCTACAATGCAGATAATGGCATTAGAATGGCAAAAGACTGTTTAGAATGTGTTTTTATTTCATAAGCGAATATCTTTTTACAAGTGCTAAATTTCAAGCCAGCAACCTTACTAAGACAGTCTAAATAGCCCTACAATGCAGATAATGGCATTAGAATGGCAAAAGACTGTTTAGAATGTGTTTTTATTTCATAAGCGAATATCTTTTTACAAGTGCTAAATTTCAAGCCTGCAACCTTACTATAGCCCTACAATGCAGATAATGGCATTAGAATGGCAAAAGACTGTTTAGAATGTGTTTTTATTTCATAAGCGAATATCTTTTTACAAGTGCTAAATTTCAAGCCAGCAACCTTACTAAGACAGTCTAAATAGCCCTACAATGCAGATAATGGCATTAGAATGGCAAAAGACTGTTTAGAATGTGTTTTTATTTCATAAGCGAATATCTTTTTACAAGTGCTAAATTTCAAGCCAGCAACCTTACTAAGACAGTCTAAATAGCCCTTCAATGCAGATAATGGCATTAGAATGGCAAAAGACTGTTTAGAATGTGTTTTTATTTCATAAGCGAATATCTTTTTACAAGTGCTAAATTTCAAGCCTGCAACCTTACTATAGCCCTACAATGCAGATAATGGCATTAGAATGGCAAAAGACTGTTTAGAATGTGTTTTTATTTCATAAGCGAATATCTTTTTACAAGTGCTAAATTTCAAGCCAGCAACCTTACTAAGACAGTCTAAATAGCCCTACAATACAGATAATGGCATTAGAATGGCAAAAGACTGTTTAGAATGTGTTTTTATTTCATAAGCGAATATCTTTTTACAAGTGCTAAATTTCAAGCCAGCAACCTTACTAAGACAGTCTAAATAGCCCTACAATGCAGATAATGGCATTAGAATGGCAAAAGACTGTTTAGAATGTGTTTTTATTTCATAAGCGAATATCTTTTTACAAGTGCTAAATTTCAAGCCTGCAACCTTACTATAGCCCTACAATGCAGATAATGGCATTAGAATGGCAAAAGACTGTTTAGAATGTGTTTTTATTTCATAAGCGAATATCTTTTTACAAGTGCTAAATTTCAAGCCTGCAACCTTACTATAGCCCTACAATGCAGATAATGGCATTAGAATGGCAAAAGACTGTTTAGAATGTGTTTTTATTTCATAAGCGAATATCTTTTTACAAGTGCTAAATTTCAAGCCAGCAACCTTACTAAGACAGTCTAAATAGCCCTACAATGCAGATAATGGCATTAGAATGGCAAAAGACTGTTTAGAATGTGTTTTTATTTCATAAGCGAATATCTTTTTACAAGTGCTAAATTTCAAGCCAGCAACCTTACTAAGACAGTCTAAATAGCCCTTCAATGCAGATAATGGCATTAGAATGGCAAAAGACTGTTTAGAATGTGTTTTTATTTCATAAGCGAATATCTTTTTACAAGTGCTAAATTTCAAGCCAGCAACCTTACTAAGACAGTCTAAATAGCCCTACAATGCAGATAATGGCATTAGAATGGCAAAATACTGTTTAGCATGTGTTTTTATTTCATAAGCGAATATCTTTTTACAAGTGCTAAATTTCAAGCCAGCAACCTTACTAAGACAGTCTAAATAGCCCTACAATGCAGATAATGGCATTAGAATGGCAAAAGACTGTTTAGAATGTGTTTTTATTTCATAAGCGAATATCTTTTTACAAGTGCTAAATTTCAAGCCTGCAACCTTACTATAGCCCTACAATGCAGATAATGGCATTAGAATGGCAAAAGACTGTTTAGAATGTGTTTTTATTTCATAAGCGAATATCTTTTTACAAGTGCTAAATTTCAAGCCAGCAACCTTACTAAGACAGTCTAAATAGCCCTACAATGCAGATAATGGCATTAGAATGGCAAAAGACTGTTTAGAATGTGTTTTTATTTCATAAGCGAATATCTTTTTACAAGTGCTAAATTTCAAGCCAGCAACCTTACTAAGACAGTCTAAATAGCCCTTCAATGCAGATAATGGCATTAGAATGGCAAAAGACTGTTTAGAATGTGTTTTTATTTCATAAGCGAATATCTTTTTACAAGTGCTAAATTTCAAGCCAGCAACCTTACTAAGACAGTCTAAATAGCCCTACAATGCAGATAATGGCATTAGAATGGCAAAAGACTGTTTAGAATGTGTTTTTATTTCATAAGCGAATATCTTTTTACAAGTGCTAAATTTCAAGCCAGCAACCTTACTAAGACAGTCTAAATAGCCCTTCAATGCAGATAATGGCATTAGAATGGCAAAAGACTGTTTAGAATGTGTTTTTATTTCATAAGCGAATATCTTTTTACAAGTGCTAAATTTCAAGCCAGCAACCTTACTAAGACAGTCTAAATAGCCCTACAATGCAGATAATGGCATTAGAATGGCAAAAGACTGTTTATAATGTGTTTTTATTTCATAAGCGAATATCTTTTTACAAGTGCTAAATTTCAAGCCTGCAACCTTACTATAGCCCTACAATGCAGATAATGGCATTAGAATGGCAAAAGACTGTTTAGAATGTGTTTTTATTTCATAAGCGAATATCTTTTTACAAGTGCTAAATTTCAAGCCAGCAACCTTACTAAGACAGTCTAAATAGCCCTACAATGCAGATAATGGCATTAGAATGGCAAAAGACTGTTTAGAATGTGTTTTTATTTCATAAGCGAATATCTTTTTACAAGTGCTAAATTTCAAGCCAGCAACCTTACTATAGCCCTACAATGCAGACAATGGCATTAGAATGGCAAAAGACTGTTTAGAATGTGTTTTTATTTCATAAGCGAATATCTTTTTACAAGTGCTAAATTTCAAGCCTGCAACCTTACTATAGCCCTACAATGCAGATAATGGCATTAGAATGGCAAAAGACTGTTTAGAATGTGTTTTTATTTCATAAGCGAATATCTTTTTACAAGTGCTAAATTTCAAGCCAGCAACCTTACTAAGACAGTCTAAATAGCCCTACAATGCAGATAATGGCATTAGAATGGCAAAAGACTGTTTAGAATGTGTTTTTATTTCATAAGCGAATATCTTTTTACAAGTGCTAAATTTCAAGCCTGCAACCTTACTAAGACAGTCTAAATAGCCCTTCAATGCAGATAATGGCATTAGAATGGCAAAAGACTGTTTAGAATGTGTTTTTATTTCATAAGCGAATATCTTTTTACAAGTGCTAAATTTCAAGCCAGCAACCTTACTAAGACAGTCTAAATAGCCCTACAATGCAGATAATGGCATTAGAATGGCAAAAGACTGTTTAGAATGTGTTTTTATTTCATAAGCGAATATCTTTTTACAAGTGCTAAATTTCAAGCCTGCAACCTTACTATAGCCCTACAATGCAGATAATGGCATTAGAATGGCAAAAGACTGTTTAGAATGTGTTTTTATTTCATAAGCGAATATCTTTTTACAAGTGCTAAATTTCAAGCCTGCAACCTTACTATAGCCCTACAATGCAGATAATGGCATTAGAATGGCAAAAGACTGTTTAGAATGTGTTTTTATTTCATAAGCGAATATCTTTTTACAAGTGCTAAATTTCAAGCCAGCAACCTTACTAAGACAGTCTAAATAGCCCTTCAATGCAGATAATGGCATTAGAATGGCAAAAGACTGTTTAGAATGTGTTTTTATTTCATAAGCGAATATCTTTTTACAAGTGCTAAATTTCAAGCCAGCAACCTTACTAAGACAGTCTAAATAGCCCTACAATGCAGATAATGGCATTAGAATGGCAAAAGACTGTTTAGAATGTGTTTTTATTTCATAAGCGAATATCTTTTTACAAGTGCTAAATTTCAAGCCTGCAACCTTACTATAGCCCTACAATGCAGATAATGGCATTAGAATGGCAAAAGACTGTTTAGAATGTGTTTTTATTTCATAAGCGAATATCTTTTTACAAGTGCTAAATTTCAAGCCAGCAACCTTACTATAGCCCTACAATGCAGATAATGGCATTAGAATGGCAAAACACTGTTTAGAATGTGTTTTTATTTCATAAGCGAATATCTTTTTACAAGTGCTAAATTTCAAGCCAGCAACCTTACTAAGACAGTCTAAATAGCCCTACAATGCAGATAATGGCATTAGAATGGCAAAAGACTGTTTAGAATGTGTTTTTATTTCATAAGCGAATATCTTTTTACAAGTGCTAAATTTCAAGCCAGCAACCTTACTAAGACAGTCTAAATAGCCCTACAATGCAGATAATGGCATTAGAATGGCAAAAGACTGTTTATAATGTGTTTTTATTTCATAAGCGAATATCTTTTTACAAGTGCTAAATTTCAAGCCTGCAACCTTACTATAGCCCTACAATGCAGATAATGGCATTAGAATGGCAAAAGACTGTTTAGAATGTGTTTTTATTTCATAAGCGAATATCTTTTTACAAGTGCTAAATTTCAAGCCAGCAACCTTACTAAGACAGTCTAAATAGCCCTACAATGCAGATAATGGCATTAGAATGGCAAAAGACTGTTTAGAATGTGTTTTTATTTCATAAGCGAATATCTTTTTACAAGTGCTAAATTTCAAGCCAGCAACCTTACTAAGACAGTCTAAATAGCCCTTCAATGCAGATAATGGCATTAGAATGGCAAAAGACTGTTTAGAATGTGTTTTTATTTCATAAGCGAATATCTTTTTACAAGTGCTAAATTTCAAGCCAGCAACCTTACTAAGACAGTCTAAATAGCCATACAATGCAGATAATGGCATTAGAATGGCAAAAGACTGTTTAGAATGTGTTTTTATTTCATAAGCGAATATCTTTTTACAAGTGCTAAATTTCAAGCCAGCAACCTTACTATAGCCCTACAATGCAGACAATGGCATTAGAATGGCAAAAGACTGTTTAGAATGTGTTTTTATTTCATAAGCGAATATCTTTTTACAAGTGCTAAATTTCAAGCCTGCAACCTTACTATAGCCCTACAATGCAGATAATGGCATTAGAATGGCAAAAGACTGTTTAGAATGTGTTTTTATTTCATAAGCGAATATCTTTTTACAAGTGCTAAATTTCAAGCCAGCAACCTTACTAAGACAGTCTAAATAGCCCTACAATGCAGATAATGGCATTAGAATGGCAAAAGACTGTTTAGAATGTGTTTTTATTTCATAAGCGAATATCTTTTTACAAGTGCTAAATTTCAAGCCTGCAACCTTACTAAGACAGTCTAAATAGCCCTTCAATGCAGATAATGGCATTAGAATGGCAAAAGACTGTTTAGAATGTGTTTTTATTTCATAAGCGAATATCTTTTTACAAGTGCTAAATTTCAAGCCAGCAACCTTACTAAGACAGTCTAAATAGCCCTACAATGCAGATAATGGCATTATAATGGCAAAAGACTGTTTAGAATGTGTTTTTATTTCATAAGCGAATATCTTTTTACAAGTGCTAAATTTCAAGCCAGCAACCTTACTATAGCCCTACAATGCAGATAATGGCATTAGAATGGCAAAACACTGTTTAGAATGTGTTTTTATTTCATAAGCGAATATCTTTTTACAAGTGCTAAATTTCAAGCCAGCAACCTTACTAAGACAGTCTAAATAGCCCTACAATGCAGATAATGGCATTAGAATGGCAAAAGACTGTTTAGAATGTGTTTTTATTTCATAAGCTAATATCTTTTTACAAGTGCTAAATTTCAAGCCAGCAACCTTACTAAGACAGTCTAAATAGCCCTACAATGCAGATAATGGCATTAGAATGGCAAAAGACTGTTTAGAATGTGTTTTTATTTCATAAGCGAATATCTTTTTACAAGTGCTAAATTTCAAGCCTGCAACCTTACTATAGCCCTACAATGCAGATAATGGCATTAGAATGGCAAAAGACTGTTTAGAATGTGTTTTTATTTCATAAGCGAATATCTTTTTACAAGTGCTAAATTTCAAGCCTGCAACCTTACTATAGCCCTACAATGCAGATAATGGCATTAGAATGGCAAAAGACTGTTTAGAATGTGTTTTTATTTCATAAGCGAATATCTTTTTACAAGTGCTAAATTTCAAGCCAGCAACCTTACTAAGACAGTCTAAATAGCCCTTCAATGCAGATAATGGCATTAGAATGGCAAAAGACTGTTTAGAATGTGTTTTTATTTCATAAGCGAATATCTTTTTACAAGTGCTAAATTTCAAGCCAGCAACCTTACTAAGACAGTCTAAATAGCCCTACAATGCAGATAATGGCATTAGAATGGCAAAAGACTGTTTAGAATGTGTTTTTATTTCATAAGCGAATATCTTTTTACAAGTGCTAAATTTCAAGCCTGCAACCTTACTATAGCCCTACAATGCAGATAATGGCATTAGAATGGCAAAAGACTGTTTAGAATGTGTTTTTATTTCATAAGCGAATATCTTTTTACAAGTGCTAAATTTCAAGCCTGCAACCTTACTATAGCCCTACAATGCAGATAATGGCATTAGAATGGCAAAACACTGTTTAGAATGTGTTTTTATTTCATAAGCGAATATCTTTTTACAAGTGCTAAATTTCAAGCCAGCAACCTTACTAAGACAGTCTAAATAGCCCTTCAATGCAGATAATGGCATTAGAATGGCAAAAGACTGTTTAGAATGTGTTTTTATTTCATAAGCGAATATCTTTTTACAAGTGCTAAATTTCAAGCCAGCAACCTTACTAAGACAGTCTAAATAGCCCTACAATGCAGATAATGGCATTAGAATGGCAAAAGACTGTTTAGAATGTGTTTTTATTTCATAAGCGAATATCTTTTTACAAGTGCTAAATTTCAAGCCTGCAACCTTACTATAGCCCTACAATGCAGATAATGGCATTAGAATGGCAAAAGACTGTTTAGAATGTGTTTTTATTTCATAAGCGAATATCTTTTTACAAGTGCTAAATTTCAAGCCAGCAACCTTACTATAGCCCTACAATGCAGATAATGGCATTAGAATGGCAAAACACTGTTTAGAATGTGTTTTTATTTCATAAGCTAATATCTTTTTACAAGTGCTAAATTTCAAGCCAGCAACCTTACTAAGACAGTCTAAATAGCCCTACAATGCAGATAATGGCATTAGAATGGCAAAAGACTGTTTAGAATGTGTTTTTATTTCATAAGCGAATATCTTTTTACAAGTGCTAAATTTCAAGCCAGCAACCTTACTAAGACAGTCTAAATAGCCCTACAATGCAGATAATGGCATTAGAATGGCAAAAGACTGTTTAGAATGTGTTTTTATTTCATAAGCGAATATCTTTTTACAAGTGCTAAATTTCAAGCCTGCAACCTTACTATAGCCCTACAATGCAGATAATGGCATTAGAATGGCAAAAGACTGTTTAGAATGTGTTTTTATTTCATAAGCGAATATCTTTTTACAAGTGCTAAATTTCAAGCCTGCAACCTTACTATAGCCCTACAATGCAGATAATGGCATTAGAATGGCAAAAGACTGTTTAGAATGTGTTTTTATTTCATAAGCGAATATCTTTTTACAAGTGCTAAATTTCAAGCCAGCAACCTTACTATAGCCCTACAATGCAGATAATGGCATTAGAATGGCAAAACACTGTTTAGAATGTGTTTTTATTTCATAAGCGAATATCTTTTTACAAGTGCTAAATTTCAAGCCAGCAACCTTACTAAGACAGTCTAAATAGCCCTACAATGCAGATAATGGCATTAGAATGGCAAAATACTGTTTAGAATGTGTTTTTATTTCATAAGCGAATATCTTTTTACAAGTGCTAAATTTCAAGCCTGCAACCTTACTATAGCTGTACAATGCAGATAATGGCATTAGAATGGCAAAAGACTGTTTAGAATGTGTTTTTATTTCATAAGCGAATATCTTTTTACAAGTGCTAAATTTCAAGCCTGCAACCTTACTATAGCCCTACAATGCAGATAATGGCATTAGAATGGCAAAAGACTGTTTAGAATGTGTTTTTATTTCATAAGCGAATATCTTTTTACAAGTGCTAAATTTCAAGCCAGCAACCTTACTAAGACAGTCTAAATAGCCCTACAATGCAGATAATGGCATTAGAATGGCAAAAGACTGTTTAGAATGTGTTTTTATTTCATAAGCGAATATCTTTTTACAAGTGCTAAATTTCAAGCCAGCAACCTTACTATAGCCCTACAATGCAGATAATGGCATTAGAATGGCAAAAGACTGTTTAGAATGTGTTTTTATTTCATAAGCGAATATCTTTTTACAAGTGCTAAATTTCAAGCCTGCAACCTTACTATAGCCCTACAATGCAGATAATGGCATTAGAATGGCAAAAGACTGTTTAGAATGTGTTTTTATTTCATAAGCGAATATCTTTTTACAAGTGCTAAATTTCAAGCCAGCAACCTTACTAAGACAGTCTAAATAGCCCTACAATGCAGATAATGGCATTAGAATGGCAAAAGACTGTTTAGAATGTGTTTTTATTTCATAAGCGAATATCTTTTTACAAGTGCTAAATTTCAAGCCTGCAACCTTACTAAGACAGTCTAAATAGCCCTTCAATGCAGATAATGGCATTAGAATGGCAAAAGACTGTTTAGAATGTGTTTTTATTTCATAAGCGAATATCTTTTTACAAGTGCTAAATTTCAAGCCAGCAACCTTACTAAGACAGTCTAAATAGCCCTACAATGCAGATAATGGCATTAGAATGGCAAAAGACTGTTTAGAATGTGTTTTTATTTCATAAGCGAATATCTTTTTACAAGTGCTAAATTTCAAGCCAGCAACCTTACTAAGACAGTCTAAATAGCCCTACAATGCAGATAATGGCATTAGAATGGCAAAAGACTGTTTAGAATGTGTTTTTATTTCATAAGCGAATATCTTTTTACAAGTGCTAAATTTCAAGCCAGCAACCTTACTATAGCCCTACAATGCAGATAATGGCATTAGAATGGCAAAACACTGTTTAGAATGTGTTTTTATTTCATAAGCGAATATCTTTTTACAAGTGCTAAATTTCAAGCCAGCAACCTTACTAAGACAGTCTAAATAGCCCTACAATGCAGATAATGGCATTAGAATGGCAAAAGACTGTTTAGAATGTGTTTTTATTTCATAAGCGAATATCTTTTTACAAGTGCTAAATTTCAAGCCAGCAACCTTACTAAGACAGTCTAAATAGCCCTACAATGCAGATAATGGCATTAGAATGGCAAAAGACTGTTTAGAATGTGTTTTTATTTCATAAGCGAATATCTTTTTACAAGTGCTAAATTTCAAGCCTGCAACCTTACTATAGCCCTACAATGCAGATAATGGCATTAGAATGGCAAAAGACTGTTTAGAATGTGTTTTTATTTCATAAGCGAATATCTTTTTACAAGTGCTAAATTTCAAGCCTGCAACCTTACTATAGCCCTACAATGCAGATAATGGCATTAGAATGGCAAAAGACTGTTTAGAATGTGTTTTTATTTCATAAGCGAATATCTTTTTACAAGTGCTAAATTTCAAGCCAGCAACCTTACTAAGACAGTCTAAATAGCCCTTCAATGCAGATAATGGCATTAGAATGGCAAAAGACTGTTTAGAATGTGTTTTTATTTCATAAGCGAATATCTTTTTACAAGTGCTAAATTTCAAGCCAGCAACCTTACTAAGACAGTCTAAATAGCCCTACAATGCAGATAATGGCATTAGAATGGCAAAAGACTGTTTAGAATGTGTTTTTATTTCATAAGCGAATATCTTTTTACAAGTGCTAAATTTCAAGCCTGCAACCTTACTATAGCCCTACAATGCAGATAATGGCATTAGAATGGCAAAAGACTGTTTAGAATGTGTTTTTATTTCATAAGCGAATATCTTTTTACAAGTGCTAAATTTCAAGCCTGCAACCTTACTATAGCCCTACAATGCAGATAATGGCATTAGAATGGCAAAACACTGTTTAGAATGTGTTTTTATTTCATAAGCGAATATCTTTTTACAAGTGCTAAATTTCAAGCCAGCAACCTTACTAAGACAGTCTAAATAGCCCTTCAATGCAGATAATGGCATTAGAATGGCAAAAGACTGTTTAGAATGTGTTTTTATTTCATAAGCGAATATCTTTTTACAAGTGCTAAATTTCAAGCCAGCAACCTTACTAAGACAGTCTAAATAGCCCTACAATGCAGATAATGGCATTAGAATGGCAAAAGACTGTTTAGAATGTGTTTTTATTTCATAAGCGAATATCTTTTTACAAGTGCTAAATTTCAAGCCTGCAACCTTACTATAGCCCTACAATGCAGATAATGGCATTAGAATGGCAAAAGACTGTTTAGAATGTGTTTTTATTTCATAAGCGAATATCTTTTTACAAGTGCTAAATTTCAAGCCAGCAACCTTACTATAGCCCTACAATGCAGATAATGGCATTAGAATGGCAAAACACTGTTTAGAATGTGTTTTTATTTCATAAGCGAATATCTTTTTACAAGTGCTAAATTTCAAGCCAGCAACCTTACTAAGACAGTCTAAATAGCCCTACAATGCAGATAATGGCATTAGAATGGCAAAAGACTGTTTAGAATGTGTTTTTATTTCATAAGCGAATATCTTTTTACAAGTGCTAAATTTCAAGCCAGCAACCTTACTAAGACAGTCTAAATAGCCCTACAATGCAGATAATGGCATTAGAATGGCAAAAGACTGTTTAGAATGTGTTTTTATTTCATAAGCGAATATCTTTTTACAAGTGCTAAATTTCAAGCCTGCAACCTTACTATAGCCCTACAATGCAGATAATGGCATTAGAATGGCAAAAGACTGTTTAGAATGTGTTTTTATTTCATAAGCGAATATCTTTTTACAAGTGCTAAATTTCAAGCCAGCAACCTTACTAAGACAGTCTAAATAGCCCTTCAATGCAGATAATGGCATTAGAATGGCAAAAGACTGTTTAGAATGTGTTTTTATTTCATAAGCGAATATCTTTTTACAAGTGCTAAATTTCAAGCCAGCAACCTTACTAAGACAGTCTAAATAGCCCTACAATGCAGATAATGGCATTAGAATGGCAAAAGACTGTTTAGAATGTGTTTTTATTTCATAAGCGAATATCTTTTTACAAGTGCTAAATTTCAAGCCTGCAACCTTACTATAGCCCTACAATGCAGATAATGGCATTAGAATGGCAAAAGACTGTTTAGAATGTGTTTTTATTTCATAAGCGAATATCTTTTTACAAGTGCTAAATTTCAAGCCAGCAACCTTACTATAGCCCTACAATGCAGATAATGGCATTAGAATGGCAAAACACTGTTTAGAATGTGTTTTTATTTCATAAGCGAATATCTTTTTACAAGTGCTAAATTTCAAGCCAGCAACCTTACTAAGACAGTCTAAATAGCCCTACAATGCAGATAATGGCATTAGAATGGCAAAAGACTGTTTAGAATGTGTTTTTATTTCATAAGCGAATATCTTTTTACAAGTGCTAAATTTCAAGCCAGCAACCTTACTAAGACAGTCTAAATAGCCCTACAATGCAGATAATGGCATTAGAATGGCAAAAGACTGTTTAGAATGTGTTTTTATTTCATAAGCGAATATCTTTTTACAAGTGCTAAATTTCAAGCCTGCAACCTTACTATAGCCCTACAATGCAGATAATGGCATTAGAATGGCAAAAGACTGTTTAGAATGTGTTTTTATTTCATAAGCGAATATCTTTTTACAAGTGCTAAATTTCAAGCCTGCAACCTTACTATAGCCCTACAATGCAGATAATGGCATTAGAATGGCAAAAGACTGTTTAGAATGTGTTTTTATTTCATAAGCGAATATCTTTTTACAAGTGCTAAATTTCAAGCCAGCAACCTTACTATAGCCCTACAATGCAGATAATGGCATTAGAATGGCAAAACACTGTTTAGAATGTGTTTTTATTTCATAAGCGAATATCTTTTTACAAGTGCTAAATTTCAAGCCAGCAACCTTACTAAGACAGTCTAAATAGCCCTACAATGCAGATAATGGCATTAGAATGGCAAAAGACTGTTTAGAATGTGTTTTTATTTCATAAGCGAATATCTTTTTACAAGTGCTAAATTTCAAGCCTGCAACCTTACTATAGCCGTACAATGCAGATAATGGCATTAGAATGGCAAAAGACTGTTTAGAATGTGTTTTTATTTCATAAGCGAATATCTTTTTACAAGTGCTAAATTTCAAGCCTGCAACCTTACTATAGCCCTACAATGCAGATAATGGCATTAGAATGGCAAAAGACTGTTTAGAATGTGTTTTTATTTCATAAGCGAATATCTTTTTACAAGTGCTAAATTTCAAGCCAGCAACCTTACTAAGACAGTCTAAATAGCCCTTCAATGCAGATAATGGCATTAGAATGGCAAAAGACTGTTTAGAATGTGTTTTTATTTCATAAGCGAATATCTTTTTACAAGTGCTAAATTTCAAGCCAGCAACCTTACTAAGACAGTCTAAATAGCCCTTCAATGCAGATAATGGCATTAGAATGGCAAAAGACTGTTTAGAATGTGTTTTTATTTCATAAGCGAATATCTTTTTACAAGTGCTAAATTTCAAGCCAGCAACCTTACTAAGACAGTCTAAATAGCCATACAATGCAGATAATGGCATTAGAATGGCAAAAGACTGTTTAGAATGTGTTTTTATTTCATAAGCGAATATCTTTTTACAAGTGCTAAATTTCAAGCCAGCAACCTTACTATAGCCCTACAATGCAGACAATGGCATTAGAATGGCAAAAGACTGTTTAGAATGTGTTTTTATTTCATAAGCGAATATCTTTTTACAAGTGCTAAATTTCAAGCCTGCAACCTTACTATAGCCCTACAATGCAGATAATGGCATTAGAATGGCAAAAGACTGTTTAGAATGTGTTTTTATTTCATAAGCGAATATCTTTTTACAAGTGCTAAATTTCAAGCCAGCAACCTTACTAAGACAGTCTAAATAGCCCTACAATGCAGATAATGGCATTAGAATGGCAAAAGACTGTTTAGAATGTGTTTTTATTTCATAAGCGAATATCTTTTTACAAGTGCTAAATTTCAAGCCTGCAACCTTACTAAGACAGTCTAAATAGCCCTTCAATGCAGATAATGGCATTAGAATGGCAAAAGACTGTTTAGAATGTGTTTTTATTTCATAAGCGAATATCTTTTTACAAGTGCTAAATTTCAAGCCAGCAACCTTACTAAGACAGTCTAAATAGCCCTACAATGCAGATAATGGCATTATAATGGCAAAAGACTGTTTAGAATGTGTTTTTATTTCATAAGCGAATATCTTTTTACAAGTGCTAAATTTCAAGCCAGCAACCTTACTATAGCCCTACAATGCAGATAATGGCATTAGAATGGCAAAACACTGTTTAGAATGTGTTTTTATTTCATAAGCGAATATCTTTTTACAAGTGCTAAATTTCAAGCCAGCAACCTTACTAAGACAGTCTAAATAGCCCTACAATGCAGATAATGGCATTAGAATGGCAAAAGACTGTTTAGAATGTGTTTTTATTTCATAAGCGAATATCTTTTTACAAGTGCTAAATTTCAAGCCAGCAACCTTACTAAGACAGTCTAAATAGCCCTACAATGCAGATAATGGCATTAGAATGGCAAAAGACTGTTTAGAATGTGTTTTTATTTCATAAGCGAATATCTTTTTACAAGTGCTAAATTTCAAGCCTGCAACCTTACTATAGCCCTACAATGCAGATAATGGCATTAGAATGGCAAAAGACTGTTTAGAATGTGTTTTTATTTCATAAGCGAATATCTTTTTACAAGTGCTAAATTTCAAGCCTGCAACCTTACTATAGCCCTACAATGCAGATAATGGCATTAGAATGGCAAAAGACTGTTTAGAATGTGTTTTTATTTCATAAGCGAATATCTTTTTACAAGTGCTAAATTTCAAGCCAGCAACCTTACTAAGACAGTCTAAATAGCCCTTCAATGCAGATAATGGCATTAGAATGGCAAAAGACTGTTTAGAATGTGTTTTTATTTCATAAGCGAATATCTTTTTACAAGTGCTAAATTTCAAGCCAGCAACCTTACTAAGACAGTCTAAATAGCCCTACAATGCAGATAATGGCATTAGAATGGCAAAAGACTGTTTAGAATGTGTTTTTATTTCATAAGCGAATATCTTTTTACAAGTGCTAAATTTCAAGCCTGCAACCTTACTATAGCCCTACAATGCAGATAATGGCATTAGAATGGCAAAAGACTGTTTAGAATGTGTTTTTATTTCATAAGCGAATATCTTTTTACAAGTGCTAAATTTCAAGCCTGCAACCTTACTATAGCCCTACAATGCAGATAATGGCATTAGAATGGCAAAACACTGTTTAGAATGTGTTTTTATTTCATAAGCGAATATCTTTTTACAAGTGCTAAATTTCAAGCCAGCAACCTTACTAAGACAGTCTAAATAGCCCTTCAATGCAGATAATGGCATTAGAATGGCAAAAGACTGTTTAGAATGTGTTTTTATTTCATAAGCGAATATCTTTTTACAAGTGCTAAATTTCAAGCCAGCAACCTTACTAAGACAGTCTAAATAGCCCTACAATGCAGATAATGGCATTAGAATGGCAAAAGACTGTTTAGAATGTGTTTTTATTTCATAAGCGAATATCTTTTTACAAGTGCTAAATTTCAAGCCTGCAACCTTACTATAGCCCTACAATGCAGATAATGGCATTAGAATGGCAAAAGACTGTTTAGAATGTGTTTTTATTTCATAAGCGAATATCTTTTTACAAGTGCTAAATTTCAAGCCAGCAACCTTACTATAGCCCTACAATGCAGATAATGGCATTAGAATGGCAAAACACTGTTTAGAATGTGTTTTTATTTCATAAGCTAATATCTTTTTACAAGTGCTAAATTTCAAGCCAGCAACCTTACTAAGACAGTCTAAATAGCCCTACAATGCAGATAATGGCATTAGAATGGCAAAAGACTGTTTAGAATGTGTTTTTATTTCATAAGCGAATATCTTTTTACAAGTGCTAAATTTCAAGCCAGCAACCTTACTAAGACAGTCTAAATAGCCCTACAATGCAGATAATGGCATTAGAATGGCAAAAGACTGTTTAGAATGTGTTTTTATTTCATAAGCGAATATCTTTTTACAAGTGCTAAATTTCAAGCCTGCAACCTTACTATAGCCCTACAATGCAGATAATGGCATTAGAATGGCAAAAGACTGTTTAGAATGTGTTTTTATTTCATAAGCGAATATCTTTTTACAAGTGCTAAATTTCAAGCCTGCAACCTTACTATAGCCCTACAATGCAGATAATGGCATTAGAATGGCAAAAGACTGTTTAGAATGTGTTTTTATTTCATAAGCGAATATCTTTTTACAAGTGCTAAATTTCAAGCCAGCAACCTTACTATAGCCCTACAATGCAGATAATGGCATTAGAATGGCAAAACACTGTTTAGAATGTGTTTTTATTTCATAAGCGAATATCTTTTTACAAGTGCTAAATTTCAAGCCAGCAACCTTACTAAGACAGTCTAAATAGCCCTACAATGCAGATAATGGCATTAGAATGGCAAAATACTGTTTAGAATGTGTTTTTATTTCATAAGCGAATATCTTTTTACAAGTGCTAAATTTCAAGCCTGCAACCTTACTATAGCTGTACAATGCAGATAATGGCATTAGAATGGCAAAAGACTGTTTAGAATGTGTTTTTATTTCATAAGCGAATATCTTTTTACAAGTGCTAAATTTCAAGCCTGCAACCTTACTATAGCCCTACAATGCAGATAATGGCATTAGAATGGCAAAAGACTGTTTAGAATGTGTTTTTATTTCATAAGCGAATATCTTTTTACAAGTGCTAAATTTCAAGCCAGCAACCTTACTAAGACAGTCTAAATAGCCCTACAATGCAGATAATGGCATTAGAATGGCAAAAGACTGTTTAGAATGTGTTTTTATTTCATAAGCGAATATCTTTTTACAAGTGCTAAATTTCAAGCCAGCAACCTTACTATAGCCCTACAATGCAGATAATGGCATTAGAATGGCAAAAGACTGTTTAGAATGTGTTTTTATTTCATAAGCGAATATCTTTTTACAAGTGCTAAATTTCAAGCCTGCAACCTTACTATAGCCCTACAATGCAGATAATGGCATTAGAATGGCAAAAGACTGTTTAGAATGTGTTTTTATTTCATAAGCGAATATCTTTTTACAAGTGCTAAATTTCAAGCCAGCAACCTTACTAAGACAGTCTAAATAGCCCTACAATGCAGATAATGGCATTAGAATGGCAAAAGACTGTTTAGAATGTGTTTTTATTTCATAAGCGAATATCTTTTTACAAGTGCTAAATTTCAAGCCTGCAACCTTACTAAGACAGTCTAAATAGCCCTTCAATGCAGATAATGGCATTAGAATGGCAAAAGACTGTTTAGAATGTGTTTTTATTTCATAAGCGAATATCTTTTTACAAGTGCTAAATTTCAAGCCAGCAACCTTACTAAGACAGTCTAAATAGCCCTACAATGCAGATAATGGCATTAGAATGGCAAAAGACTGTTTAGAATGTGTTTTTATTTCATAAGCGAATATCTTTTTACAAGTGCTAAATTTCAAGCCAGCAACCTTACTAAGACAGTCTAAATAGCCCTACAATGCAGATAATGGCATTAGAATGGCAAAAGACTGTTTAGAATGTGTTTTTATTTCATAAGCGAATATCTTTTTACAAGTGCTAAATTTCAAGCCAGCAACCTTACTATAGCCCTACAATGCAGATAATGGCATTAGAATGGCAAAACACTGTTTAGAATGTGTTTTTATTTCATAAGCGAATATCTTTTTACAAGTGCTAAATTTCAAGCCAGCAACCTTACTAAGACAGTCTAAATAGCCCTACAATGCAGATAATGGCATTAGAATGGCAAAAGACTGTTTAGAATGTGTTTTTATTTCATAAGCGAATATCTTTTTACAAGTGCTAAATTTCAAGCCAGCAACCTTACTAAGACAGTCTAAATAGCCCTACAATGCAGATAATGGCATTAGAATGGCAAAAGACTGTTTAGAATGTGTTTTTATTTCATAAGCGAATATCTTTTTACAAGTGCTAAATTTCAAGCCTGCAACCTTACTATAGCCCTACAATGCAGATAATGGCATTAGAATGGCAAAAGACTGTTTAGAATGTGTTTTTATTTCATAAGCGAATATCTTTTTACAAGTGCTAAATTTCAAGCCTGCAACCTTACTATAGCCCTACAATGCAGATAATGGCATTAGAATGGCAAAAGACTGTTTAGAATGTGTTTTTATTTCATAAGCGAATATCTTTTTACAAGTGCTAAATTTCAAGCCAGCAACCTTACTAAGACAGTCTAAATAGCCCTTCAATGCAGATAATGGCATTAGAATGGCAAAAGACTGTTTAGAATGTGTTTTTATTTCATAAGCGAATATCTTTTTACAAGTGCTAAATTTCAAGCCAGCAACCTTACTAAGACAGTCTAAATAGCCCTACAATGCAGATAATGGCATTAGAATGGCAAAAGACTGTTTAGAATGTGTTTTTATTTCATAAGCGAATATCTTTTTACAAGTGCTAAATTTCAAGCCTGCAACCTTACTATAGCCCTACAATGCAGATAATGGCATTAGAATGGCAAAAGACTGTTTAGAATGTGTTTTTATTTCATAAGCGAATATCTTTTTACAAGTGCTAAATTTCAAGCCTGCAACCTTACTATAGCCCTACAATGCAGATAATGGCATTAGAATGGCAAAACACTGTTTAGAATGTGTTTTTATTTCATAAGCGAATATCTTTTTACAAGTGCTAAATTTCAAGCCAGCAACCTTACTAAGACAGTCTAAATAGCCCTTCAATGCAGATAATGGCATTAGAATGGCAAAAGACTGTTTAGAATGTGTTTTTATTTCATAAGCGAATATCTTTTTACAAGTGCTAAATTTCAAGCCAGCAACCTTACTAAGACAGTCTAAATAGCCCTACAATGCAGATAATGGCATTAGAATGGCAAAAGACTGTTTAGAATGTGTTTTTATTTCATAAGCGAATATCTTTTTACAAGTGCTAAATTTCAAGCCTGCAACCTTACTATAGCCCTACAATGCAGATAATGGCATTAGAATGGCAAAAGACTGTTTAGAATGTGTTTTTATTTCATAAGCGAATATCTTTTTACAAGTGCTAAATTTCAAGCCAGCAACCTTACTATAGCCCTACAATGCAGATAATGGCATTAGAATGGCAAAACACTGTTTAGAATGTGTTTTTATTTCATAAGCGAATATCTTTTTACAAGTGCTAAATTTCAAGCCAGCAACCTTACTAAGACAGTCTAAATAGCCCTACAATGCAGATAATGGCATTAGAATGGCAAAAGACTGTTTAGAATGTGTTTTTATTTCATAAGCGAATATCTTTTTACAAGTGCTAAATTTCAAGCCAGCAACCTTACTAAGACAGTCTAAATAGCCCTACAATGCAGATAATGGCATTAGAATGGCAAAAGACTGTTTAGAATGTGTTTTTATTTCATAAGCGAATATCTTTTTACAAGTGCTAAATTTCAAGCCTGCAACCTTACTATAGCCCTACAATGCAGATAATGGCATTAGAATGGCAAAAGACTGTTTAGAATGTGTTTTTATTTCATAAGCGAATATCTTTTTACAAGTGCTAAATTTCAAGCCAGCAACCTTACTAAGACAGTCTAAATAGCCCTTCAATGCAGATAATGGCATTAGAATGGCAAAAGACTGTTTAGAATGTGTTTTTATTTCATAAGCGAATATCTTTTTACAAGTGCTAAATTTCAAGCCAGCAACCTTACTAAGACAGTCTAAATAGCCCTACAATGCAGATAATGGCATTAGAATGGCAAAAGACTGTTTAGAATGTGTTTTTATTTCATAAGCGAATATCTTTTTACAAGTGCTAAATTTCAAGCCTGCAACCTTACTATAGCCCTACAATGCAGATAATGGCATTAGAATGGCAAAAGACTGTTTAGAATGTGTTTTTATTTCATAAGCGAATATCTTTTTACAAGTGCTAAATTTCAAGCCAGCAACCTTACTATAGCCCTACAATGCAGATAATGGCATTAGAATGGCAAAACACTGTTTAGAATGTGTTTTTATTTCATAAGCGAATATCTTTTTACAAGTGCTAAATTTCAAGCCAGCAACCTTACTAAGACAGTCTAAATAGCCCTACAATGCAGATAATGGCATTAGAATGGCAAAAGACTGTTTAGAATGTGTTTTTATTTCATAAGCGAATATCTTTTTACAAGTGCTAAATTTCAAGCCAGCAACCTTACTAAGACAGTCTAAATAGCCCTACAATGCAGATAATGGCATTAGAATGGCAAAAGACTGTTTAGAATGTGTTTTTATTTCATAAGCGAATATCTTTTTACAAGTGCTAAATTTCAAGCCTGCAACCTTACTATAGCCCTACAATGCAGATAATGGCATTAGAATGGCAAAAGACTGTTTAGAATGTGTTTTTATTTCATAAGCGAATATCTTTTTACAAGTGCTAAATTTCAAGCCTGCAACCTTACTATAGCCCTACAATGCAGATAATGGCATTAGAATGGCAAAAGACTGTTTAGAATGTGTTTTTATTTCATAAGCGAATATCTTTTTACAAGTGCTAAATTTCAAGCCAGCAACCTTACTATAGCCCTACAATGCAGATAATGGCATTAGAATGGCAAAACACTGTTTAGAATGTGTTTTTATTTCATAAGCGAATATCTTTTTACAAGTGCTAAATTTCAAGCCAGCAACCTTACTAAGACAGTCTAAATAGCCCTACAATGCAGATAATGGCATTAGAATGGCAAAAGACTGTTTAGAATGTGTTTTTATTTCATAAGCGAATATCTTTTTACAAGTGCTAAATTTCAAGCCTGCAACCTTACTATAGCCGTACAATGCAGATAATGGCATTAGAATGGCAAAAGACTGTTTAGAATGTGTTTTTATTTCATAAGCGAATATCTTTTTACAAGTGCTAAATTTCAAGCCTGCAACCTTACTATAGCCCTACAATGCAGATAATGGCATTAGAATGGCAAAAGACTGTTTAGAATGTGTTTTTATTTCATAAGCGAATATCTTTTTACAAGTGCTAAATTTCAAGCCAGCAACCTTACTAAGACAGTCTAAATAGCCCTTCAATGCAGATAATGGCATTAGAATGGCAAAAGACTGTTTAGAATGTGTTTTTATTTCATAAGCGAATATCTTTTTACAAGTGCTAAATTTCAAGCCAGCAACCTTACTAAGACAGTCTAAATAGCCCTACAATGCAGATAATGGCATTAGAATGGCAAAAGACTGTTTAGAATGTGTTTTTATTTCATAAGCGAATATCTTTTTACAAGTGCTAAATTTCAAGCCTGCAACCTTACTATAGCCCTACAATGCAGATAATGGCATTAGAATGGCAAAAGACTGTTTAGAATGTGTTTTTATTTCATAAGCGAATATCTTTTTACAAGTGCTAAATTTCAAGCCTGCAACCTTACTATAGCCCTACAATGCAGATAATGGCATTAGAATGGCAAAACACTGTTTAGAATGTGTTTTTATTTCATAAGCGAATATCTTTTTACAAGTGCTAAATTTCAAGCCAGCAACCTTACTAAGACAGTCTAAATAGCCCTACAATGCAGATAATGGCATTAGAATGGCAAAAGACTGTTTAGAATGTGTTTTTATTTCATAAGCGAATATCTTTTTACAAGTGCTAAATTTCAAGCCTGCAACCTTACTATAGCCCTACAATGCAGATAATGGCATTAGAATGACAAAAGACTGTTTAGAATGTGTTTTTATTTCATAAGCGAATATCTTTTTACAAGTGCTAAATTTCAAGCCAGCAACCTTACTAAGACAGTCTAAATAGCCCTACAATGCAGATAATGGCATTAGAATGGCAAAAGACTGTTTAGAATGTGTTTTTATTTCATAAGCGAATATCTTTTTACAAGTGCTAAATTTCAAGCCTGCAACCTTACTGCCCTACAATGCAGATAATGGCATTAGAATGGCAAAAGACTGTTTAGAATGTGTTTTTATTTCATAAGCGAATATCTTTTTACAAGTGCTAAATTTCAAGCCAGCAACCTTACTATAGCCCTACAATGCAGATAATGGCATTAGAATGGCAAAACACTGTTTAGAATGTGTTTTTATTTCATAAGCGAATATCTTTTTACAAGTGCTAAATTTCAAGCCAGCAACCTTACTAAGACAGTCTAAATAGCCCTACAATGCAGATAATGGCATTAGAATGGCAAAAGACTGTTTAGAATGTGTTTTTATTTCATAAGCGAATATCTTTTTACAAGTGCTAAATTTCAAGCCAGCAACCTTACTAAGACAGTCTAAATAGCCCTACAATGCAGATAATGGCATTAGAATGGCAAAAGACTGTTTAGAATGTGTTTTTATTTCATAAGCGAATATCTTTTTACAAGTGCTAAATTTCAAGCCTGCAACCTTACTATAGCCCTACAATGCAGATAATGGCATTAGAATGGCAAAACACTGTTTAGAATGTGTTTTTATTTCATAAGCGAATATCTTTTTACAAGTGCTAAATTTCAAGCCAGCAACCTTACTAAGACAGTCTAAATAGCCCTACAATGCAGATAATGGCATTAGAATGGCAAAAGACTGTTTAGAATGTGTTTTTATTTCATAAGCGAATATCTTTTTACAAGTGCTAAATTTCAAGCCTGCAACCTTACTATAGCCCTACAATGCAGATAATGGCATTAGAATGACAAAAGACTGTTTAGAATGTGTTTTTATTTCATAAGCGAATATCTTTTTACAAGTGCTAAATTTCAAGCCAGCAACCTTACTAAGACAGTCTAAATAGCCCTACAATGCAGATAATGGCATTAGAATGGCAAAAGACTGTTTAGAATGTGTTTTTATTTCATAAGCGAATATCTTTTTACAAGTGCTAAATTTCAAGCCTGCAACCTTACTGCCCTACAATGCAGATAATGGCATTAGAATGGCAAAAGACTGTTTAGAATGTGTTTTTATTTCATAAGCGAATATCTTTTTACAAGTGCTAAATTTCAAGCCAGCAACCTTACTATAGCCCTACAATGCAGATAATGGCATTAGAATGGCAAAACACTGTTTAGAATGTGTTTTTATTTCATAAGCGAATATCTTTTTACAAGTGCTAAATTTCAAGCCAGCAACCTTACTAAGACAGTCTAAATAGCCCTACAATGCAGATAATGGCATTAGAATGGCAAAAGACTGTTTAGAATGTGTTTTTATTTCATAAGCGAATATCTTTTTACAAGTGCTAAATTTCAAGCCAGCAACCTTACTAAGACAGTCTAAATAGCCCTACAATGCAGATAATGGCATTAGAATGGCAAAAGACTGTTTAGAATGTGTTTTTATTTCATAAGCGAATATCTTTTTACAAGTGCTAAATTTCAAGCCTGCAACCTTACTATAGCCCTACAATGCAGATAATGGCATTAGAATGGCAAAAGACTGTTTAGAATGTGTTTTTATTTCATAAGCGAATATCTTTTTACAAGTGCTAAATTTCAAGCCTGCAACCTTACTATAGCCCTACAATGCAGATAATGGCATTAGAATGGCAAAAGACTGTTTAGAATGTGTTTTTATTTCATAAGCGAATATCTTTTTACAAGTGCTAAATTTCAAGCCAGCAACCTTACTATAGCCCTACAATGCAGATAATGGCATTAGAATGGCAAAACACTGTTTAGAATGTGTTTTTATTTCATAAGCGAATATCTTTTTACAAGTGCTAAATTTCAAGCCAGCAACCTTACTAAGACAGTCTAAATAGCCCTACAATGCAGATAATGGCATTAGAATGGCAAAAGACTGTTTAGAATGTGTTTTTATTTCATAAGCGAATATCTTTTTACAAGTGCTAAATTTCAAGCCTGCAACCTTACTATAGCCCTACAATGCAGATAATGGCATTAGAATGGCAAAAGACTGTTTAGAATGTGTTTTTATTTCATAAGCGAATATCTTTTTACAAGTGCTAAATTTCAAGCCTGCAACCTTACTATAGCCCTACAATGCAGATAATGGCATTAGAATGGCAAAAGACTGTTTAGAATGTGTTTTTATTTCATAAGCGAATATCTTTTTACAAGTGCTAAATTTCAAGCCAGCAACCTTACTATAGCCCTACAATGCAGATAATGGCATTAGAATGGCAAAAGACTGTTTAGAATGTGTTTTTATTTCATAAGCGAATATCTTTTTACAAGTGCTAAATTTCAAGCCTGCAACCTTACTATAGCCCTACAATGCAGATAATGGCATTAGAATGGCAAAAGACTGTTTAGAATGTGTTTTTATTTCATAAGCGAATATCTTTTTACAAGTGCTAAATTTCAAGCCTGCAACCTTACTATAGCCCTACAATGCAGATAATGGCATTAGAATGGCAAAACACTGTTTAGAATGTGTTTTTATTTCATAAGCGAATATCTTTTTACAAGTGCTAAATTTCAAGCCAGCAACCTTACTAAGACAGTCTAAATAGCCCTACAATGCAGATAATGGCATTAGAATGGCAAAAGACTGTTTAGAATGTGTTTTTATTTCATAAGCGAATATCTTTTTACAAGTGCTAAATTTCAAGCCAGCAACCTTACTAAGACAGTCTAAATAGCCCTACAATGCAGATAATGGCATTAGAATGGCAAAAGACTGTTTAGAATGTGTTTTTATTTCATAAGCGAATATCTTTTTACAAGTGCTAAATTTCAAGCCAGCAACCTTACTAAGACAGTCTAAATAGCCCTTCAATGCAGATAATGGCATTAGAATGGCAAAAGACTGTTTAGAATGTGTTTTTATTTCATAAGCGAATATCTTTTTACAAGTGCTAAATTTCAAGCCAGCAACCTTACTAAGACAGTCTAAATAGCCCTACAATGCAGATAATGGCATTAGAATGGCAAAAGACTGTTTAGAATGTGTTTTTATTTCATAAGCGAATATCTTTTTACAATTGCTAAATTTCAAGCCAGCAACCTTACTATAGCCCTACAATGCAGATAATGGCATTAGAATGGCAAAAGACTGTTTAGAATGTGTTTTTATTTCATAAGCGAATATCTTTTTACAAGTGCTAAATTTCAAGCCTGCAACCTTACTATAGCCCTACAATGCAGATAATGGCATTAGAATGGCAAAAGACTGTTTAGAATGTGTTTTTATTTCATAAGCGAATATCTTTTTACAAGTGCTAAATTTCAAGCCTGCAACCTTACTATAGCCCTACAATGCAGATAATGGCATTAGAATGGCAAAAGACTGTTTAGAATGTGTTTTTATTTCATAAGCGAATATCTTTTTACAAGTGCTAAATTTCAAGCCTGCAACCTTACTATAGCCCTACAATGCAGATAATGGCATTAGAATGGCAAAACACTGTTTAGAATGTGTTTTTATTTCATAAGCGAATATCTTTTTACAAGTGCTAAATTTCAAGCCAGCAACCTTACTAAGACAGTCTAAATAGCCCTTCAATGCAGATAATGGCATTATAATGGCAAAAGACTGTTTAGAATGTGTTTTTATTTCATAAGCGAATATCTTTTTACAAGTGCTAAATTTCAAGCCAGCAACCTTACTAAGACAGTCTAAATAGCCCTACAATGCAGACAATGGCATTAGAATGGCAAAAGACTGTTTAGAATGTGTTTTTATTTCATAAGCGAATATCTTTTTACAAGTGCTAAATTTCAAGCCTGCAACCTTACTATAGCCCTACAATGCAGATAATGGCATTAGAATGGCAAAAGACTGTTTAGAATGTGTTTTTATTTCATAAGCGAATATCTTTTTACAAGTGCTAAATTTCAAGCCAGCAACCTTACTATAGCCCTACAATGCAGATAATGGCATTAGAATGGCAAAAGACTGTTTAGAATGTGTTTTTATTTCATAAGCGAATATCTTTTTACAAGTGCTAAATTTCAAGCCAGCAACCTTACTAAGACAGTCTAAATAGCCCTACAATGCAGATAATGGCATTAGAATGGCAAAAGACTGTTTAGAATGTGTTTTTATTTCATAAGCGAATATCTTTTTACAAGTGCTAAATTTCAAGCCAGCAACCTTACTAAGACAGTCTAAATAGCCCTACAATGCAGATAATGGCATTAGAATGGCAAAAGACTGTTTAGAATGTGTTTTTATTTCATAAGCGAATATCTTTTTACAAGTGCTAAATTTCAAGCCTGCAACCTTACTATAGCCCTACAATGCAGATAATGGCATTAGAATGGCAAAAGACTGTTTAGAATGTGTTTTTATTTCATAAGCGAATATCTTTTTACAAGTGCTAAATTTCAAGCCTGCAACCTTACTATAGCCCTACAATGCAGATAATGGCATTAGAATGGCAAAAGACTGTTTAGAATGTGTTTTTATTTCATAAGCGAATATCTTTTTACAAGTGCTAAATTTCAAGCCAGCAACCTTACTATAGCCCTACAATGCAGATAATGGCATTAGAATGGCAAAACACTGTTTAGAATGTGTTTTTATTTCATAAGCGAATATCTTTTTACAAGTGCTAAATTTCAAGCCAGCAACCTTACTAAGACAGTCTAAATAGCCCTACAATGCAGATAATGGCATTAGAATGGCAAAAGACTGTTTAGAATGTGTTTTTATTTCATAAGCGAATATCTTTTTACAAGTGCTAAATTTCAAGCCAGCAACCTTACTAAGACAGTCTAAATAGCCCTACAATGCAGATAATGGCATTAGAATGGCAAAAGACTGTTTAGAATGTGTTTTTATTTCATAAGCGAATATCTTTTTACAAGTGCTAAATTTCAAGCCTGCAACCTTACTATAGCCCTACAATGCAGATAATGGCATTAGAATGGCAAAAGACTGTTTAGAATGTGTTTTTATTTCATAAGCGAATATCTTTTTACAAGTGCTAAATTTCAAGCCAGCAACCTTACTAAGACAGTCTAAATAGCCCTACAATGCAGATAATGGCATTAGAATGGCAAAAGACTGTTTAGAATGTGTTTTTATTTCATAAGCGAATATCTTTTTACAAGTGCTAAATTTCAAGCCAGCAACCTTACTAAGACAGTCTAAATAGCCCTACAATGCAGATAATGGCATTAGAATGGCAAAAGACTGTTTAGAATGTGTTTTTATTTCATAAGCGAATATCTTTTTACAAGTGCTAAATTTCAAGCCTGCAACCTTACTATAGCCCTACAATGCAGATAATGGCATTAGAATGGCAAAAGACTGTTTAGAATGTGTTTTTATTTCATAAGCGAATATCTTTTTACAAGTGCTAAATTTCAAGCCTGCAACCTTACTATAGCCCTACAATGCAGATAATGGCATTAGAATGGCAAAAGACTGTTTAGAATGTGTTTTTATTTCATAAGCGAATATCTTTTTACAAGTGCTAAATTTCAAGCCAGCAACCTTACTATAGCCCTACAATGCAGATAATGGCATTAGAATGGCAAAACACTGTTTAGAATGTGTTTTTATTTCATAAGCGAATATCTTTTTACAAGTGCTAAATTTCAAGCCAGCAACCTTACTAAGACAGTCTAAATAGCCCTACAATGCAGATAATGGCATTAGAATGGCAAAAGACTGTTTAGAATGTGTTTTTATTTCATAAGCGAATATCTTTTTACAAGTGCTAAATTTCAAGCCTGCAACCTTACTATAGCCCTACAATGCAGATAATGGCATTAGAATGGCAAAAGACTGTTTAGAATGTGTTTTTATTTCATAAGCGAATATCTTTTTACAAGTGCTAAATTTCAAGCCTGCAACCTTACTATAGCCCTACAATGCAGATAATGGCATTAGAATGGCAAAAGACTGTTTAGAATGTGTTTTTATTTCATAAGCGAATATCTTTTTACAAGTGCTAAATTTCAAGCCAGCAACCTTACTATAGCCCTACAATGCAGATAATGGCATTAGAATGGCAAAAGACTGTTTAGAATGTGTTTTTATTTCATAAGCGAATATCTTTTTACAAGTGCTAAATTTCAAGCCTGCAACCTTACTATAGCCCTACAATGCAGATAATGGCATTAGAATGGCAAAAGACTGTTTAGAATGTGTTTTTATTTCATAAGCGAATATCTTTTTACAAGTGCTAAATTTCAAGCCAGCAACCTTACTATAGCCCTACAATGCAGATAATGGCATTAGAATGGCAAAAGACTGTTTAGAATGTGTTTTTATTTCATAAGCGAATATCTTTTTACAAGTGCTAAATTTCAAGCCTGCAACCTTACTATAGCCCTACAATGCAGATAATGGCATTAGAATGGCAAAAGACTGTTTAGAATGTGTTTTTATTTCATAAGCGAATATCTTTTTACAAGTGCTAAATTTCAAGCCTGCAACCTTACTATAGCCCTACAATGCAGATAATGGCATTAGAATGGCAAAACACTGTTTAGAATGTGTTTTTATTTCATAAGCGAATATCTTTTTACAAGTGCTAAATTTCAAGCCAGCAACCTTACTAAGACAGTCTAAATAGCCCTACAATGCAGATAATGGCATTAGAATGGCAAAAGACTGTTTAGAATGTGTTTTTATTTCATAAGCGAATATCTTTTTACAAGTGCTAAATTTCAAGCCAGCAACCTTACTATAGCCCTACAATGCAGATAATGGCATTAGAATGGCAAAACACTGTTTAGAATGTGTTTTTATTTCATAAGCGAATATCTTTTTACAAGTGCTAAATTTCAAGCCAGCAACCTTACTAAGACAGTCTAAATAGCCCTACAATGCAGATAATGGCATTAGAATGGCAAAAGACTGTTTAGAATGTGTTTTTATTTCATAAGCGAATATCTTTTTACAAGTGCTAAATTTCAAGCCTGCAACCTTACTATAGCCCTACAATGCAGATAATGGCATTAGAATGGCAAAAGACTGTTTAGAATGTGTTTTTATTTCATAAGCGAATATCTTTTTACAAGTGCTAAATTTCAAGCCTGCAACCTTACTATAGCCCTACAATGCAGATAATGGCATTAGAATGGCAAAAGACTGTTTAGAATGTGTTTTTATTTCATAAGCGAATATCTTTTTACAAGTGCTAAATTTCAAGCCAGCAACCTTACTATAGCCCTACAATGCAGATAATGGCATTAGAATGGCAAAAGACTGTTTAGAATGTGTTTTTATTTCATAAGCGAATATCTTTTTACAAGTGCTAAATTTCAAGCCTGCAACCTTACTATAGCCCTACAATGCAGATAATGGCATTAGAATGGCAAAAGACTGTTTAGAATGTGTTTTTATTTCATAAGCGAATATCTTTTTACAAGTGCTAAATTTCAAGCCTGCAACCTTACTATAGCCCTACAATGCAGATAATGGCATTAGAATGGCAAAACACTGTTTAGAATGTGTTTTTATTTCATAAGCGAATATCTTTTTACAAGTGCTAAATTTCAAGCCAGCAACCTTACTAAGACAGTCTAAATAGCCCTACAATGCAGATAATGGCATTAGAATGGCAAAAGACTGTTTAGAATGTGTTTTTATTTCATAAGCGAATATCTTTTTACAAGTGCTAAATTTCAAGCCAGCAACCTTACTAAGACAGTCTAAATAGCCTTACAATGCAGATAATGGCATTAGAATGGCAAAAGACTGTTTAGAATGTGTTTTTATTTCATAAGCGAATATCTTTTTACAAGTGCTAAATTTCAAGCCTGCAACCTTACTAAGACAGTCTAAATAGCCCTACAATGCAGATAATGGCATTAGAATGGCAAAAGACTGTTTAGAATGTGTTTTTATTTCATAAGCGAATATCTTTTTACAAGTGCTAAATTTCAAGCCAGCAACCTTACTAAGACAGTCTAAATAGCCCTTCAATGCAGATAATGGCATTAGAATGGCAAAAGACTGTTTAGAATGTGTTTTTATTTCATAAGCGAATATCTTTTTACAAGTGCTAAATTTCAAGCCAGCAACCTTACTAAGACAGTCTAAATAGCCCTACAATGCAGATAATGGCATTAGAATGGCAAAAGACTGTTTAGAATGTGTTTTTATTTCATAAGCGAATATCTTTTTACAAGTGCTAAATTTCAAGCCAGCAACCTTACTATAGCCCTACAATGCAGATAATGGCATTAGAATGGCAAAAGACTGTTTAGAATGTGTTTTTATTTCATAAGCGAATATCTTTTTACAAGTGCTAAATTTCAAGCCTGCAACCTTACTATAGCCCTACAATGCAGATAATGGCATTAGAATGGCAAAAGACTGTTTAGAATGTGTTTTTATTTCATAAGCGAATATCTTTTTACAAGTGCTAAATTTCAAGCCTGCAACCTTACTATAGCCCTACAATGCAGATAATGGCATTAGAATGGCAAAAGACTGTTTAGAATGTGTTTTTATTTCATAAGCGAATATCTTTTTACAAGTGCTAAATTTCAAGCCTGCAACCTTACTATAGCCCTACAATGCAGATAATGGCATTAGAATGGCAAAACACTGTTTAGAATGTGTTTTTATTTCATAAGCGAATATCTTTTTACAAGTGCTAAATTTCAAGCCAGCAACCTTACTAAGACAGTCTAAATAGCCCTTCAATGCAGATAATGGCATTAGAATGGCAAAAGACTGTTTAGAATGTGTTTTTATTTCATAAGCGAATATCTTTTTACAAGTGCTAAATTTCAAGCCAGCAACCTTACTAAGACAGTCTAAATAGCCCTACAATGCAGATAATGGCATTAGAATGGCAAAAGACTGTTTAGAATGTGTTTTTATTTCATAAGCGAATATCTTTTTACAAGTGCTAAATTTCAAGCCTGCAACCTTACTATAGCCCTACAATGCAGATAATGGCATTAGAATGGCAAAAGACTGTTTAGAATGTGTTTTTATTTCATAAGCGAATATCTTTTTACAAGTGCTAAATTTCAAGCCAGCAACCTTACTATAGCCCTACAATGCAGATAATGGCATTAGAATGGCAAAAGACTGTTTAGAATGTGTTTTTATTTCATAAGCGAATATCTTTTTACAAGTGCTAAATTTCAAGCCAGCAACCTTACTAAGACAGTCTAAATAGCCCTACAATGCAGATAATGGCATTAGAATGGCAAAAGACTGTTTAGAATGTGTTTTTATTTCATAAGCGAATATCTTTTTACAAGTGCTAAATTTCAAGCCAGCAACCTTACTAAGACAGTCTAAATAGCCCTACAATGCAGATAATGGCATTAGAATGGCAAAAGACTGTTTAGAATGTGTTTTTATTTCATAAGCGAATATCTTTTTACAAGTGCTAAATTTCAAGCCTGCAACCTTACTATAGCCCTACAATGCAGATAATGGCATTAGAATGGCAAAATACTGTTTAGAATGTGTTTTTATTTCATAAGCGAATATCTTTTTACAAGTGCTAAATTTCAAGCCTGCAACCTTACTATAGCCCTACAATGCAGATAATGGCATTAGAATGGCAAAAGACTGTTTAGAATGTGTTTTTATTTCATAAGCGAATATCTTTTTACAAGTGCTAAATTTCAAGCCAGCAACCTTACTATAGCCCTACAATGCAGATAATGGCATTAGAATGGCAAAACACTGTTTAGAATGTGTTTTTATTTCATAAGCGAATATCTTTTTACAAGTGCTAAATTTCAAGCCAGCAACCTTACTAAGACAGTCTAAATAGCCCTACAATGCAGATAATGGCATTAGAATGGCAAAAGACTGTTTAGAATGTGTTTTTATTTCATAAGCGAATATCTTTTTACAAGTGCTAAATTTCAAGCCAGCAACCTTACTATAGCCCTACAATGCAGATAATGGCATTAGAATGGCAAAACACTGTTTAGAATGTGTTTTTATTTCATAAGCGAATATCTTTTTACAAGTGCTAAATTTCAAGCCAGCAACCTTACTATAGCCCTACAATGCAGATAATGGCATTAGAATGGCAAAAGACTGTTTAGAATGTGTTTTTATTTCATAAGCGAATATCTTTTTACAAGTGCTAAATTTCAAGCCAGCAACCTTACTAAGACAGTCTAAATAGCCCTTCAATGCAGATAATGGCATTAGAATGGCAAAAGACTGTTTAGAATGTGTTTTTATTTCATAAGCGAATATCTTTTTACAAGTGCTAAATTTCAAGCCAGCAACCTTACTAAGACAGTCTAAATAGCCCTACAATGCAGATAATGGCATTAGAATGGCAAAAGACTGTTTAGAATGTGTTTTTATTTCATAAGCGAATATCTTTTTACAAGTGCTAAATTTCAAGCCAGCAACCTTACTAAGACAGTCTAAATAGCCCTACAATGCAGATAATGGCATTAGAATGGCAAAAGACTGTTTAGAATGTGTTTTTATTTCATAAGCGAATATCTTTTTACAAGTGCTAAATTTCAAGCCTGCAACCTTACTATAGCCCTACAATGCAGATAATGGCATTAGAATGGCAAAACACTGTTTAGAATGTGTTTTTATTTCATAAGCGAATATCTTTTTACAAGTGCTAAATTTCAAGCCAGCAACCTTACTAAGACAGTCTAAATAGCCCTTCAATGCAGATAATGGCATTAGAATGGCAAAAGACTGTTTAGAATGTGTTTTTATTTCATAAGCGAATATCTTTTTACAAGTGCTAAATTTCAAGCCAGCAACCTTACTAAGACAGTCTAAATAGCCCTACAATGCAGATAATGGCATTAGAATGGCAAAAGACTGTTTAGAATGTGTTTTTATTTCATAAGCGAATATCTTTTTACAAGTGCTAAATTTCAAGCCTGCAACCTTACTATAGCCCTACAATGCAGATAATGGCATTAGAATGGCAAAAGACTGTTTAGAATGTGTTTTTATTTCATAAGCGAATATCTTTTTACAAGTGCTAAATTTCAAGCCTGCAACCTTACTATAGCCCTACAATGCAGATAATGGCATTAGAATGGCAAAACACTGTTTAGAATGTGTTTTTATTTCATAAGCGAATATCTTTTTACAAGTGCTAAATTTCAAGCCAGCAACCTTACTAAGACAGTCTAAATAGCCCTTCAATGCAGATAATGGCATTAGAATGGCAAAAGACTGTTTAGAATGTGTTTTTATTTCATAAGCGAATATCTTTTTACAAGTGCTAAATTTCAAGCCAGCAACCTTACTAAGACAGTCTAAATAGCCCTACAATGCAGATAATGGCATTAGAATGGCAAAAGACTGTTTAGAATGTGTTTTTATTTCATAAGCGAATATCTTTTTACAAGTGCTAAATTTCAAGCCTGCAACCTTACTATAGCCCTACAATGCAGATAATGGCATTAGAATGGCAAAAGACTGTTTAGAATGTGTTTTTATTTCATAAGCGAATATCTTTTTACAAGTGCTAAATTTCAAGCCAGCAACCTTACTATAGCCCTACAATGCAGATAATGGCATTAGAATGGCAAAACACTGTTTAGAATGTGTTTTTATTTCATAAGCGAATATCTTTTTACAAGTGCTAAATTTCAAGCCAGCAACCTTACTAAGACAGTCTAAATAGCCCTACAATGCAGATAATGGCATTAGAATGGCAAAAGACTGTTTAGAATGTGTTTTTATTTCATAAGCGAATATCTTTTTACAAGTGCTAAATTTCAAGCCTGCAACCTTACTATAGCCCTACAATGCAGATAATGGCATTAGAATGGCAAAAGACTGTTTAGAATGTGTTTTTATTTCATAAGCGAATATCTTTTTACAAGTGCTAAATTTCAAGCCAGCAACCTTACTATAGCCCTACAATGCAGATAATGGCATTAGAATGGCAAAAGACTGTTTAGAATGTGTTTTTATTTCATAAGCGAATATCTTTTTACAAGTGCTAAATTTCAAGCCTGCAACCTTACTATAGCCCTACAATGCAGATAATGGCATTAGAATGGCAAAACACTGTTTAGAATGTGTTTTTATTTCATAAGCGAATATCTTTTTACAAGTGCTAAATTTCAAGCCAGCAACCTTACTAAGACAGTCTAAATAGCCCTTCAATGCAGATAATGGCATTAGAATGGCAAAAGACTGTTTAGAATGTGTTTTTATTTCATAAGCGAATATCTTTTTACAAGTGCTAAATTTCAAGCCAGCAACCTTACTAAGACAGTCTAAATAGCCCTACAATGCAGATAATGGCATTAGAATGGCAAAAGACTGTTTAGAATGTGTTTTTATTTCATAAGCGAATATCTTTTTACAAGTGCTAAATTTCAAGCCTGCAACCTTACTATAGCCCTACAATGCAGATAATGGCATTAGAATGGCAAAACACTGTTTAGAATGTGTTTTTATTTCATAAGCGAATATCTTTTTACAAGTGCTAAATTTCAAGCCAGCAACCTTACTAAGACAGTCTAAATAGCCCTTCAATGCAGATAATGGCATTAGAATGGCAAAAGACTGTTTAGAATGTGTTTTTATTTCATAAGCGAATATCTTTTTACAAGTGCTAAATTTCAAGCCAGCAACCTTACTATAGCCCTACAATGCAGATAATGGCATTAGAATGGCAAAAGACTGTTTAGAATGTGTTTTTATTTCATAAGCGAATATCTTTTTACAAGTGCTAAATTTCAAGCCAGCAACCTTACTATAGCCCTACAATGCAGATAATGGCATTAGAATGGCAAAAGACTGTTTAGAATGTGTTTTTATTTCATAAGCGAATATCTTTTTACAAGTGCTAAATTTCAAGCCAGCAACCTTACTAAGACAGTCTAAATAGCCCTACAATGCAGATAATGGCATTAGAATGGCAAAAGACTGTTTAGAATGTGTTTTTATTTCATAAGCGAATATCTTTTTACAAGTGCTAAATTTCAAGCCAGCAACCTTACTAAGACAGTCTAAATAGCCCTACAATGCAGATAATGGCATTAGAATGGCAAAAGACTGTTTAGAATGTGTTTTTATTTCATAAGCGAATATCTTTTTACAAGTGCTAAATTTCAAGCCTGCAACCTTACTATAGCCCTACAATGCAGATAATGGCATTAGAATGGCAAAAGACTGTTTAGAATGTGTTTTTATTTCATAAGCGAATATCTTTTTACAAGTGCTAAATTTCAAGCCTGCAACCTTACTATAGCCCTACAATGCAGATAATGGCATTAGAATGGCAAAACACTGTTTAGAATGTGTTTTTATTTCATAAGCGAATATCTTTTTACAAGTGCTAAATTTCAAGCCAGCAACCTTACTAAGACAGTCTAAATAGCCCTTCAATGCAGATAATGGCATTAGAATGGCAAAAGACTGTTTAGAATGTGTTTTTATTTCATAAGCGAATATCTTTTTACAAGTGCTAAATTTCAAGCCTGCAACCTTACTATAGCCCTACAATGCAGATAATGGCATTAGAATGGCAAAAGACTGTTTAGAATGTGTTTTTATTTCATAAGCGAATATCTTTTTACAAGTGCTAAATTTCAAGCCTGCAACCTTACTATAGCCCTACAATGCAGATAATGGCATTAGAATGGCAAAACACTGTTTAGAATGTGTTTTTATTTCATAAGCGAATATCTTTTTACAAGTGCTAAATTTCAAGCCAGCAACCTTACTAAGACAGTCTAAATAGCCCTTCAATGCAGATAATGGCATTAGAATGGCAAAAGACTGTTTAGAATGTGTTTTTATTTCATAAGCGAATATCTTTTTACAAGTGCTAAATTTCAAGCCAGCAACCTTACTAAGACAGTCTAAATAGCCCTACAATGCAGATAATGGCATTAGAATGGCAAAAGACTGTTTAGAATGTGTTTTTATTTCATAAGCGAATATCTTTTTACAAGTGCTAAATTTCAAGCCTGCAACCTTACTATAGCCCTACAATGCAGATAATGGCATTAGAATGGCAAAAGACTGTTTAGAATGTGTTTTTATTTCATAAGCGAATATCTTTTTACAAGTGCTAAATTTCAAGCCAGCAACCTTACTATAGCCCTACAATGCAGATAATGGCATTAGAATGGCAAAACACTGTTTAGAATGTGTTTTTATTTCATAAGCGAATATCTTTTTACAAGTGCTAAATTTCAAGCCAGCAACCTTACTAAGACAGTCTAAATAGCCCTACAATGCAGATAATGGCATTAGAATGGCAAAAGACTGTTTAGAATGTGTTTTTATTTCATAAGCGAATATCTTTTTACAAGTGCTAAATTTCAAGCCTGCAACCTTACTATAGCCCTACAATGCAGATAATGGCATTAGAATGGCAAAAGACTGTTTAGAATGTGTTTTTATTTCATAAGCGAATATCTTTTTACAAGTGCTAAATTTCAAGCCTGCAACCTTACTATAGCCCTACAATGCAGATAATGGCATTAGAATGGCAAAAGACTGTTTAGAATGTGTTTTTATTCCATAAGCGAATATCTTTTTACAAGTGCTAAATTTCAAGCCTGCAACCTTACTATAGCCCTACAATGCAGATAATGGCATTAGAATGGCAAAACACTGTTTAGAATGTGTTTTTATTTCATAAGCGAATATCTTTTTACAAGTGCTAAATTTCAAGCCAGCAACCTTACTAAGACAGTCTAAATAGCCCTTCAATGCAGATAATGGCATTAGAATGGCAAAAGACTGTTTAGAATGTGTTTTTATTTCATAAATGAATATCTTTTTACAAGTGCTAAATTTCAAGCCAGCAACCTTACTAAGACAGTCTAAATAGCCCTACAATGCAGATAATGGCATTAGAATGGCAAAAGACTGTTTAGAATGTGTTTTTATTTCATAAGCGAATATCTTTTTACAAGTGCTAAATTTCAAGCCTGCAACCTTACTATAGCCCTACAATGCAGATAATGGCATTAGAATGGCAAAACACTGTTTAGAATGTGTTTTTATTTCATAAGCGAATATCTTTTTACAAGTGCTAAATTTCAAGCCAGCAACCTTACTATAGCCCTACAATGCAGATAATGGCATTAGAATGGCAAAACACTGTTTAGAATGTGTTTTTATTTCATAAGCGAATATCTTTTTACAAGTGCTAAATTTCAAGCCAGCAACCTTACTATAGCCCTACAATGCAGATAATGGCATTAGAATGGCAAAAGACTGTTTAGAATGTGTTTTTATTTCATAAGCGAATATCTTTTTACAAGTGCTAAATTTCAAGCCAGCAACCTTACTAAGACAGTCTAAATAGCCCTTCAATGCAGATAATGGCATTAGAATGGCAAAAGACTGTTTAGAATGTGTTTTTATTTCATAAGCGAATATCTTTTTACAAGTGCTAAATTTCAAGCCAGCAACCTTACTAAGACAGTCTAAATAGCCCTACAATGCAGATAATGGCATTAGAATGGCAAAAGACTGTTTAGAATGTGTTTTTATTTCATAAGCGAATATCTTTTTACAAGTGCTAAATTTCAAGCCTGCAACCTTACTATAGCCCTACAATGCAGATAATGGCATTAGAATGGCAAAAGACTGTTTAGAATGTGTTTTTATTTCATAAGCGAATATCTTTTTACAAGTGCTAAATTTCAAGCCTGCAACCTTACTATAGCCCTACAATGCAGATAATGGCATTAGAATGGCAAAACACTGTTTAGAATGTGTTTTTATTTCATAAGCGAATATCTTTTTACAAGTGCTAAATTTCAAGCCAGCAACCTTACTAAGACAGTCTAAATAGCCCTTCAATGCAGATAATGGCATTAGAATGGCAAAAGACTGTTTAGAATGTGTTTTTATTTCATAAGCGAATATCTTTTTACAAGTGCTAAATTTCAAGCCAGCAACCTTACTAAGACAGTCTAAATAGCCCTACAATGCAGATAATGGCATTAGAATGGCAAAAGACTGTTTAGAATGTGTTTTTATTTCATAAGCGAATATCTTTTTACAAGTGCTAAATTTCAAGCCTGCAACCTTACTATAGCCCTACAATGCAGATAATGGCATTAGAATGGCAAAAGACTGTTTAGAATGTGTTTTTATTTCATAAGCGAATATCTTTTTACAAGTGCTAAATTTCAAGCCAGCAACCTTACTATAGCCCTACAATGCAGATAATGGCATTAGAATGGCAAAACACTGTTTAGAATGTGTTTTTATTTCATAAGCGAATATCTTTTTACAAGTGCTAAATTTCAAGCCAGCAACCTTACTAAGACAGTCTAAATAGCCCTACAATGCAGATAATGGCATTAGAATGGCAAAAGACTGTTTAGAATGTGTTTTTATTTCATAAGCGAATATCTTTTTACAAGTGCTAAATTTCAAGCCTGCAACCTTACTATAGCCCTACAATGCAGATAATGGCATTAGAATGGCAAAAGACTGTTTAGAATGTGTTTTTATTTCATAAGCGAATATCTTTTTACAAGTGCTAAATTTCAAGCCAGCAACCTTACTATAGCCCTACAATGCAGATAATGGCATTAGAATGGCAAAACACTGTTTAGAATGTGTTTTTATTTCATAAGCGAATATCTTTTTACAAGTGCTAAATTTCAAGCCAGCAACCTTACTATAGCCCTACAATGCAGATAATGGCATTAGAATGGCAAAAGACTGTTTAGAATGTGTTTTTATTTCATAAGCGAATATCTTTTTACAAGTGCTAAATTTCAAGCCAGCAACCTTACTAAGACAGTCTAAATAGCCCTTCAATGCAGATAATGGCATTAGAATGGCAAAAGACTGTTTAGAATGTGTTTTTATTTCATAAGCAAATATCTTTTTACAAGTGCTAAATTTCAAGCCAGCAACCTTACTAAGACAGTCTAAATAGCCCTACAATGCAGATAATGGCATTAGAATGGCAAAAGACTGTTTAGAATGTGTTTTTATTTCATAAGCGAATATCTTTTTACAAGTGCTAAATTTCAAGCCTGCAACCTTACTATAGCCCTACAATGCAGATAATGGCATTAGAATGGCAAAAGACTGTTTAGAATGTGTTTTTATTTCATAAGCGAATATCTTTTTACAAGTGCTAAATTTCAAGCCAGCAACCTTACTATAGCCCTACAATGCAGATAATGGCATTAGAATGGCAAAACACTGTTTAGAATGTGTTTTTATTTCATAAGCGAATATCTTTTTACAAGTGCTAAATTTCAAGCCAGCAACCTTACTAAGACAGTCTAAATAGCCCTACAATGCAGATAATGGCATTAGAATGGCAAAAGACTGTTTAGAATGTGTTTTTATTTCATAAGCGAATATCTTTTTACAAGTGCTAAATTTCAAGCCTGCAACCTTACTATAGCCCTACAATGCAGATAATGGCATTAGAATGGCAAAAGACTGTTTAGAATGTGTTTTTATTTCATAAGCGAATATCTTTTTACAAGTGCTAAATTTCAAGCCAGCAACCTTACTATAGCCCTACAATGCAGATAATGGCATTAGAATGGCAAAACACTGTTTAGAATGTGTTTTTATTTCATAAGCGAATATCTTTTTACAAGTGCTAAATTTCAAGCCAGCAACCTTACTAAGACAGTCTAAATAGCCCTACAATGCAGATAATGGCATTAGAATGGCAAAAGACTGTTTAGAATGTGTTTTTATTTCATAAGCGAATATCTTTTTACAAGTGCTAAATTTCAAGCCTGCAACCTTACTATAGCCCTACAATGCAGATAATGGCATTAGAATGGCAAAAGACTGTTTAGAATGTGTTTTTATTTCATAAGCGAATATCTTTTTACAAGTGCTAAATTTCAAGCCAGCAACCTTACTATAGCCCTACAATGCAGATAATGGCATTAGAATGGCAAAAGACTGTTTAGAATGTGTTTTTATTTCATAAGCGAATATCTTTTTACAAGTGCTAAATTTCAAGCCAGCAACCTTACTAAGACAGTCTAAATAGCCCTTCAATGCAGATAATGGCATTAGAATGGCAAAAGACTGTTTAGAATGTGTTTTTATTTCATAAGCGAATATCTTTTTACAAGTGCTAAATTTCAAGCCAGCAACCTTACTAAGACAGTCTAAATAGCCCTACAATGCAGATAATGGCATTAGAATGGCAAAAGACTGTTTAGAATGTGTTTTTATTTCATAAGCGAATATCTTTTTACAAGTGCTAAATTTCAAGCCTGCAACCTTACTATAGCCCTACAATGCAGATAATGGCATTAGAATGGCAAAACACTGTTTAGAATGTGTTTTTATTTCATAAGCGAATATCTTTTTACAAGTGCTAAATTTCAAGCCAGCAACCTTACTAAGACAGTCTAAATAGCCCTTCAATGCAGATAATGGCATTAGAATGGCAAAAGACTGTTTAGAATGTGTTTTTATTTCATAAGCGAATATCTTTTTACAAGTGCTAAATTTCAAGCCAGCAACCTTACTATAGCCCTACAATGCAGATAATGGCATTAGAATGGCAAAAGACTGTTTAGAATGTGTTTTTATTTCATAAGCGAATATCTTTTTACAAGTGCTAAATTTCAAGCCAGCAACCTTACTATAGCCCTACAATGCAGATAATGGCATTAGAATGGCAAAAGACTGTTTAGAATGTGTTTTTATTTCATAAGCGAATATCTTTTTACAAGTGCTAAATTTCAAGCCAGCAACCTTACTAAGACAGTCTAAATAGCCCTACAATGCAGATAATGGCATTAGAATGGCAAAAGACTGTTTAGAATGTGTTTTTATTTCATAAGCGAATATCTTTTTACAAGTGCTAAATTTCAAGCCAGCAACCTTACTAAGACAGTCTAAATAGCCCTACAATGCAGATAATGGCATTAGAATGGCAAAAGACTGTTTAGAATGTGTTTTTATTTCATAAGCGAATATCTTTTTACAAGTGCTAAATTTCAAGCCTGCAACCTTACTATAGCCCTACAATGCAGATAATGGCATTAGAATGGCAAAAGACTGTTTAGAATGTGTTTTTATTTCATAAGCGAATATCTTTTTACAAGTGCTAAATTTCAAGCCTGCAACCTTACTATAGCCCTACAATGCAGATAATGGCATTAGAATGGCAAAACACTGTTTAGAATGTGTTTTTATTTCATAAGCGAATATCTTTTTACAAGTGCTAAATTTCAAGCCAGCAACCTTACTAAGACAGTCTAAATAGCCCTTCAATGCAGATAATGGCATTAGAATGGCAAAAGACTGTTTAGAATGTGTTTTTATTTCATAAGCGAATATCTTTTTACAAGTGCTAAATTTCAAGCCTGCAACCTTACTATAGCCCTACAATGCAGATAATGGCATTAGAATGGCAAAAGACTGTTTAGAATGTGTTTTTATTTCATAAGCGAATATCTTTTTACAAGTGCTAAATTTCAAGCCAGCAACCTTACTAAGACAGTCTAAATAGCCCTTCAATGCAGATAATGGCATTAGAATGGCAAAAGACTGTTTAGAATGTGTTTTTATTTCATAAGCGAATATCTTTTTACAAGTGCTAAATTTCAAGCCAGCAACCTTACTAAGACAGTCTAAATAGCCCTACAATGCAGATAATGGCATTAGAATGGCAAAAGACTGTTTAGAATGTGTTTTTATTTCATAAGCGAATATCTTTTTACAAGTGCTAAATTTCAAGCCTGCAACCTTACTATAGCCCTACAATGCAGATAATGGCATTAGAATGGCAAAAGACTGTTTAGAATGTGTTTTTATTTCATAAGCGAATATCTTTTTACAAGTGCTAAATTTCAAGCCAGCAACCTTACTATAGCCCTACAATGCAGATAATGGCATTAGAATGGCAAAACACTGTTTAGAATGTGTTTTTATTTCATAAGCGAATATCTTTTTACAAGTGCTAAATTTCAAGCCAGCAACCTTACTAAGACAGTCTAAATAGCCCTACAATGCAGATAATGGCATTAGAATGGCAAAAGACTGTTTAGAATGTGTTTTTATTTCATAAGCGAATATCTTTTTACAAGTGCTAAATTTCAAGCCTGCAACCTTACTATAGCCCTACAATGCAGATAATGGCATTAGAATGGCAAAAGACTGTTTAGAATGTGTTTTTATTTCATAAGCGAATATCTTTTTACAAGTGCTAAATTTCAAGCCTGCAACCTTACTATAGCCCTACAATGCAGATAATGGCATTAGAATGGCAAAAGACTGTTTAGAATGTGTTTTTATTTCATAAGCGAATATCTTTTTACAAGTGCTAAATTTCAAGCCTGCAACCTTACTATAGCCCTACAATGCAGATAATGGCATTAGAATGGCAAAACACTGTTTAGAATATGTTTTTATTTCATAAGCGAATATCTTTTTACAAGTGCTAAATTTCAAGCCAGCAACCTTACTAAGACAGTCTAAATAGCCCTTCAATGCAGATAATGGCATTAGAATGGCAAAAGACTGTTTAGAATGTGTTTTTATTTCATAAATGAATATCTTTTTACAAGTGCTAAATTTCAAGCCAGCAACCTTACTAAGACAGTCTAAATAGCCCTACAATGCAGATAATGGCATTAGAATGGCAAAAGACTGTTTAGAATGTGTTTTTATTTCATAAGCGAATATCTTTTTACAAGTGCTAAATTTCAAGCCTGCAACCTTACTATAGCCCTACAATGCAGATAATGGCATTAGAATGGCAAAAGACTGTTTAGAATGTGTTTTTATTTCATAAGCGAATATCTTTTTACAAGTGCTAAATTTCAAGCCTGCAACCTTACTATAGCCCTACAATGCAGATAATGGCATTAGAATGGCAAAACACTGTTTAGAATGTGTTTTTATTTCATAAGCGAATATCTTTTTACAAGTGCTAAATTTCAAGCCAGCAACCTTACTAAGACAGTCTAAATAGCCCTTCAATGCAGATAATGGCATTAGAATGGCAAAAGACTGTTTAGAATGTGTTTTTATTTCATAAGCGAATATCTTTTTACAAGTGCTAAATTTCAAGCCTGCAACCTTACTATAGCCCTACAATGCAGATAATGGCATTAGAATGGCAAAAGACTGTTTAGAATGTGTTTTTATTTCATAAGCGAATATCTTTTTACAAGTGCTAAATTTCAAGCCAGCAACCTTACTAAGACAGTCTAAATAGCCCTTCAATGCAGATAATGGCATTAGAATGGCAAAAGACTGTTTAGAATGTGTTTTTATTTCATAAGCGAATATCTTTTTACAAGTGCTAAATTTCAAGCCAGCAACCTTACTAAGACAGTCTAAATAGCCCTACAATGCAGATAATGGCATTAGAATGGCAAAAGACTGTTTAGAATGTGTTTTTATTTCATAAGCGAATATCTTTTTACAAGTGCTAAATTTCAAGCCTGCAACCTTACTATAGCCCTGCAATGCAGATAATGGCATTAGAATGGCAAAAGACTGTTTAGAATGTGTTTTTATTTCATAAGCGAATATCTTTTTACAAGTGCTAAATTTCAAGCCAGCAACCTTACTATAGCCCTACAATGCAGATAATGGCATTAGAATGGCAAAACACTGTTTAGAATGTGTTTTTATTTCATAAGCGAATATCTTTTTACAAGTGCTAAATTTCAAGCCAGCAACCTTACTAAGACAGTCTAAATAGCCCTACAATGCAGATAATGGCATTAGAATGGCAAAAGACTGTTTAGAATGTGTTTTTATTTCATAAGCGAATATCTTTTTACAAGTGCTAAATTTCAAGCCTGCAACCTTACTATAGCCCTACAATGCAGATAATGGCATTAGAATGGCAAAAGACTGTTTAGAATGTGTTTTTATTTCATAAGCGAATATCTTTTTACAAGTGCTAAATTTCAAGCCTGCAACCTTACTATAGCCCTACAATGCAGATAATGGCATTAGAATGGCAAAAGACTGTTTAGAATGTGTTTTTATTTCATAAGCGAATATCTTTTTACAAGTGCTAAATTTCAAGCCTGCAACCTTACTATAGCCCTACAATGCAGATAATGGCATTAGAATGGCAAAACACTGTTTAGAATGTGTTTTTATTTCATAAGCGAATATCTTTTTACAAGTGCTAAATTTCAAGCCAGCAACCTTACTAAGACAGTCTAAATAGCCCTTCAATGCAGATAATGGCATTAGAATGGCAAAAGACTGTTTAGAATGTGTTTTTATTTCATAAATGAATATCTTTTTACAAGTGCTAAATTTCAAGCCAGCAACCTTACTAAGACAGTCTAAATAGCCCTACAATGCAGATAATGGCATTAGAATGGCAAAAGACTGTTTAGAATGTGTTTTTATTTCATAAGCGAATATCTTTTTACAAGTGCTAAATTTCAAGCCTGCAACCTTACTATAGCCCTACAATGCAGATAATGGCATTAGAATGGCAAAAGACTGTTTAGAATGTGTTTTTATTTCATAAGCGAATATCTTTTTACAAGTGCTAAATTTCAAGCCAGCAACCTTACTATAGCCCTACAATGCAGATAATGGCATTAGAATGGCAAAACACTGTTTAGAATGTGTTTTTATTTCATAAGCGAATATCTTTTTACAAGTGCTAAATTTCAAGCCAGCAACCTTACTAAGACAGTCTAAATAGCCCTACAATGCAGATAATGGCATTAGAATGGCAAAAGACTGTTTAGAATGTGTTTTTATTTCATAAGCGAATATCTTTTTACAAGTGCTAAATTTCAAGCCAGCAACCTTACTAAGACAGTCTAAATAGCCCTACAATGCAGATAATGGCATTAGAATGGCAAAAGACTGTTTAGAATGTGTTTTTATTTCATAAGCGAATATCTTTTTACAAGTGCTAAATTTCAAGCCTGCAACCTTACTATAGCCCTACAATGCAGATAATGGCATTAGAATGGCAAAAGACTGTTTAGAATGTGTTTTTATTTCATAAGCGAATATCTTTTTACAAGTGCTAAATTTCAAGCCTGCAACCTTACTATAGCCCTACAATGCAGATAATGGCATTAGAATGGCAAAAGACTGTTTAGAATGTGTTTTTATTTCATAAGCGAATATCTTTTTACAAGTGCTAAATTTCAAGCCAGCAACCTTACTATAGCCCTACAATGCAGATAATGGCATTAGAATGGCAAAACACTGTTTAGAATGTGTTTTTATTTCATAAGCGAATATCTTTTTACAAGTGCTAAATTTCAAGCCAGCAACCTTACTAAGACAGTCTAAATAGCCCTACAATGCAGATAATGGCATTAGAATGGCAAAAGACTGTTTAGAATGTGTTTTTATTTCATAAGCGAATATCTTTTTACAAGTGCTAAATTTCAAGCCTGCAACCTTACTATAGCCCTACAATGCAGATAATGGCATTAGAATGGCAAAACACTGTTTAGAATGTGTTTTTATTTCATAAGCGAATATCTTTTTACAAGTGCTAAATTTCAAGCCAGCAACCTTACTATAGCCCTACAATGCAGATAATGGCATTAGAATGGCAAAACACTGTTTAGAATGTGTTTTTATTTCATAAGCGAATATCTTTTTACAAGTGCTAAATTTCAAGCCAGCAACCTTACTATAGCCCTACAATGCAGATAATGGCATTAGAATGGCAAAAGACTGTTTAGAATGTGTTTTTATTTCATAAGCGAATATCTTTTTACAAGTGCTAAATTTCAAGCCAGCAACCTTACTAAGACAGTCTAAATAGCCCTTCAATGCAGATAATGGCATTAGAATGGCAAAAGACTGTTTAGAATGTGTTTTTATTTCATAAGCGAATATCTTTTTACACGTGCTAAATTTCAAGCCAGCAACCTTACTAAGACAGTCTAAATAGCCCTACAATGCAGATAATGGCATTAGAATGGCAAAAGACTGTTTAGAATGTGTTTTTATTTCATAAGCGAATATCTTTTTACAAGTGCTAAATTTCAAGCCTGCAACCTTACTATAGCCCTACAATGCAGATAATGGCATTAGAATGGCAAAAGACTGTTTAGAATGTGTTTTTATTTCATAAGCGAATATCTTTTTACAAGTGCTAAATTTCAAGCCTGCAACCTTACTATAGCCCTACAATGCAGATAATGGCATTAGAATGGCAAAACACTGTTTAGAATGTGTTTTTATTTCATAAGCGAATATCTTTTTACAAGTGCTAAATTTCAAGCCAGCAACCTTACTAAGACAGTCTAAATAGCCCTTCAATGCAGATAATGGCATTAGAATGGCAAAAGACTGTTTAGAATGTGTTTTTATTTCATAAGCGAATATCTTTTTACAAGTGCTAAATTTCAAGCCAGCAACCTTACTAAGACAGTCTAAATAGCCCTACAATGCAGATAATGGCATTAGAATGGCAAAAGACTGTTTAGAATGTGTTTTTATTTCATAAGCGAATATCTTTTTACAAGTGCTAAATTTCAAGCCTGCAACCTTACTATAGCCCTACAATGCAGATAATGGCATTAGAATGGCAAAAGACTGTTTAGAATGTGTTTTTATTTCATAAGCGAATATCTTTTTACAAGTGCTAAATTTCAAGCCAGCAACCTTACTATAGCCCTACAATGCAGATAATGGCATTAGAATGGCAAAACACTGTTTAGAATGTGTTTTTATTTCATAAGCGAATATCTTTTTACAAGTGCTAAATTTCAAGCCAGCAACCTTACTAAGACAGTCTAAATAGCCCTACAATGCAGATAATGGCATTAGAATGGCAAAAGACTGTTTAGAATGTGTTTTTATTTCATAAGCGAATATCTTTTTACAAGTGCTAAATTTCAAGCCTGCAACCTTACTATAGCCCTACAATGCAGATAATGGCATTAGAATGGCAAAAGACTGTTTAGAATGTGTTTTTATTTCATAAGCGAATATCTTTTTACAAGTGCTAAATTTCAAGCCAGCAACCTTACTATAGCCCTACAATGCAGATAATGGCATTAGAATGGCAAAACACTGTTTAGAATGTGTTTTTATTTCATAAGCGAATATCTTTTTACAAGTGCTAAATTTCAAGCCAGCAACCTTACTATAGCCCTACAATGCAGATAATGGCATTAGAATGGCAAAAGACTGTTTAGAATGTGTTTTTATTTCATAAGCGAATATCTTTTTACAAGTGCTAAATTTCAAGCCAGCAACCTTACTAAGACAGTCTAAATAGCCCTTCAATGCAGATAATGGCATTAGAATGGCAAAAGACTGTTTAGAATGTGTTTTTATTTCATAAGCAAATATCTTTTTACAAGTGCTAAATTTCAAGCCAGCAACCTTACTAAGACAGTCTAAATAGCCCTACAATGCAGATAATGGCATTAGAATGGCAAAAGACTGTTTAGAATGTGTTTTTATTTCATAAGCGAATATCTTTTTACAAGTGCTAAATTTCAAGCCTGCAACCTTACTATAGCCCTACAATGCAGATAATGGCATTAGAATGGCAAAAGACTGTTTAGAATGTGTTTTTATTTCATAAGCGAATATCTTTTTACAAGTGCTAAATTTCAAGCCAGCAACCTTACTATAGCCCTACAATGCAGATAATGGCATTAGAATGGCAAAACACTGTTTAGAATGTGTTTTTATTTCATAAGCGAATATCTTTTTACAAGTGCTAAATTTCAAGCCAGCAACCTTACTAAGACAGTCTAAATAGCCCTACAATGCAGATAATGGCATTAGAATGGCAAAAGACTGTTTAGAATGTGTTTTTATTTCATAAGCGAATATCTTTTTACAAGTGCTAAATTTCAAGCCTGCAACCTTACTATAGCCCTACAATGCAGATAATGGCATTAGAATGGCAAAAGACTGTTTAGAATGTGTTTTTATTTCATAAGCGAATATCTTTTTACAAGTGCTAAATTTCAAGCCAGCAACCTTACTATAGCCCTACAATGCAGATAATGGCATTAGAATGGCAAAACACTGTTTAGAATGTGTTTTTATTTCATAAGCGAATATCTTTTTACAAGTGCTAAATTTCAAGCCAGCAACCTTACTAAGACAGTCTAAATAGCCCTTCAATGCAGATAATGGCATTAGAATGGCAAAAGACTGTTTAGAATGTGTTTTTATTTCATAAGCGAATATCTTTTTACAAGTGCTAAATTTCAAGCCAGCAACCTTACTAAGACAGTCTAAATAGCCCTACAATGCAGATAATGGCATTAGAATGGCAAAAGACTGTTTAGAATGTGTTTTTATTTCATAAGCGAATATCTTTTTACAAGTGCTAAATTTCAAGCCTGCAACCTTACTATAGCCCTACAATGCAGATAATGGCATTAGAATGGCAAAAGACTGTTTAGAATGTGTTTTTATTTCATAAGCGAATATCTTTTTACAAGTGCTAAATTTCAAGCCTGCAACCTTACTATAGCCCTACAATGCAGATAATGGCATTAGAATGGCAAAACACTGTTTAGAATGTGTTTTTATTTCATAAGCGAATATCTTTTTACAAGTGCTAAATTTCAAGCCAGCAACCTTACTAAGACAGTCTAAATAGCCCTTCAATGCAGATAATGGCATTAGAATGGCAAAAGACTGTTTAGAATGTGTTTTTATTTCATAAGCGAATATCTTTTTACAAGTGCTAAATTTCAAGCCAGCAACCTTACTAAGACAGTCTAAATAGCCCTACAATGCAGATAATGGCATTAGAATGGCAAAAGACTGTTTAGAATGTGTTTTTATTTCATAAGCGAATATCTTTTTACAAGTGCTAAATTTCAAGCCTGCAACCTTACTATAGCCCTACAATGCAGATAATGGCATTAGAATGGCAAAAGACTGTTTAGAATGTGTTTTTATTTCATAAGCGAATATCTTTTTACAAGTGCTAAATTTCAAGCCTGCAACCTTACTATAGCCCTACAATGCAGATAATGGCATTAGAATGGCAAAACACTGTTTAGAATGTGTTTTTATTTCATAAGCGAATATCTTTTTACAAGTGCTAAATTTCAAGCCAGCAACCTTACTAAGACAGTCTAAATAGCCCTTCAATGCAGATAATGGCATTAGAATGGCAAAAGACTGTTTAGAATGTGTTTTTATTTCATAAGCGAATATCTTTTTACAAGTGCTAAATTTCAAGCCAGCAACCTTACTAAGACAGTCTAAATAGCCCTACAATGCAGATAATGGCATTAGAATGGCAAAAGACTGTTTAGAATGTGTTTTTATTTCATAAGCGAATATCTTTTTACAAGTGCTAAATTTCAAGCCTGCAACCTTACTATAGCCCTACAATGCAGATAATGGCATTAGAATGGCAAAAGACTGTTTAGAATGTGTTTTTATTTCATAAGCGAATATCTTTTTACAAGTGCTAAATTTCAAGCCAGCAACCTTACTATAGCCCTACAATGCAGATAATGGCATTAGAATGGCAAAATACTGTTTAGAATGTGTTTTTATTTCATAAGCGAATATCTTTTTACAAGTGCTAAATTTCAAGCCAGCAACCTTACTAAGACAGTCTAAATAGCCCTACAATGCAGATAATGGCATTAGAATGGCAAAAGACTGTTTAGAATGTGTTTTTATTTCATAAGCGAATATATTTTTACAAGTGCTAAATTTCAAGCCTGCAACCTTACTATAGCCCTACAATGCAGATAATGGCATTAGAATGGCAAAACACTGTTTAGAATGTGTTTTTATTTCATAAGCGAATATCTTTTTACAAGTGCTAAATTTCAAGCCAGCAACCTTACTAAGACAGTCTAAATAGCCCTTCAATGCAGATAATGGCATTAGAATGGCAAAAGACTGTTTAGAATGTGTTTTTATTTCATAAGCGAATATCTTTTTACAAGTGCTAAATTTCAAGCCAGCAACCTTACTATAGCCCTACAATGCAGATAATGGCATTAGAATGGCAAAAGACTGTTTAGAATGTGTTTTTATTTCATAAGCGAATATCTTTTTACAAGTGCTAAATTTCAAGCCAGCAACCTTACTATAGCCCTACAATGCAGATAATGGCATTAGAATGGCAAAAGACTGTTTAGAATGTGTTTTTATTTCATAAGCGAATATCTTTTTACAAGTGCTAAATTTCAAGCCAGCAACCTTACTAAGACAGTCTAAATAGCCCTACAATGCAGATAATGGCATTAGAATGGCAAAAGACTGTTTAGAATGTGTTTTTATTTCATAAGCGAATATCTTTTTACAAGTGCTAAATTTCAAGCCAGCAACCTTACTAAGACAGTCTAAATAGCCCTACAATGCAGATAATGGCATTAGAATGGCAAAAGACTGTTTAGAATGTGTTTTTATTTCATAAGCGAATATCTTTTTACAAGTGCTAAATTTCAAGCCTGCAACCTTACTATAGCCCTACAATGCAGATAATGGCATTAGAATGGCAAAAGACTGTTTAGAATGTGTTTTTATTTCATAAGCGAATATCTTTTTACAAGTGCTAAATTTCAAGCCTGCAACCTTACTATAGCCCTACAATGCAGATAATGGCATTAGAATGGCAAAACACTGTTTAGAATGTGTTTTTATTTCATAAGCGAATATCTTTTTACAAGTGCTAAATTTCAAGCCAGCAACCTTACTAAGACAGTCTAAATAGCCCTTCAATGCAGATAATGGCATTAGAATGGCAAAAGACTGTTTAGAATGTGTTTTTATTTCATAAGCGAATATCTTTTTACAAGTGCTAAATTTCAAGCCAGCAACCTTACTAAGACAGTCTAAATAGCCCTACAATGCAGATAATGGCATTAGAATGGCAAAAGACTGTTTAGAATGTGTTTTTATTTCATAAGCGAATATCTTTTTACAAGTGCTAAATTTCAAGCCTGCAACCTTACTATAGCCCTACAATGCAGATAATGGCATTAGAATGGCAAAAGACTGTTTAGAATGTGTTTTTATTTCATAAGCGAATATCTTTTTACAAGTGCTAAATTTCAAGCCAGCAACCTTACTATAGCCCTACAATGCAGATAATGGCATTAGAATGGCAAAAGACTGTTTAGAATGTGTTTTTATTTCATAAGCGAATATCTTTTTACAAGTGCTAAATTTCAAGCCTGCAACCTTACTATAGCCCTACAATGCAGATAATGGCATTAGAATGGCAAAAGACTGTTTAGAATGTGTTTTTATTTCATAAGCGAATATCTTTTTACAAGTGCTAAATTTCAAGCCAGCAACCTTACTATAGCCCTACAATGCAGATAATGGCATTAGAATGGCAAAAGACTGTTTAGAATGTGTTTTTATTTCATAAGCGAATATCTTTTTACAAGTGCTAAATTTCAAGCCTGCAACCTTACTATAGCCCTACAATGCAGATAATGGCATTAGAATGGCAAAACACTGTTTAGAATGTGTTTTTATTTCATAAGCGAATATCTTTTTACAAGTGCTAAATTTCAAGCCAGCAACCTTACTAAGACAGTCTAAATAGCCCTTCAATGCAGATAATGGCATTAGAATGGCAAAAGACTGTTTAGAATGTGTTTTTATTTCATAAGCGAATATCTTTTTACAAGTGCTAAATTTCAAGCCAGCAACCTTACTAAGACAGTCTAAATAGCCCTACAATGCAGATAATGGCATTAGAATGGCAAAAGACTGTTTAGAATGTGTTTTTATTTCATAAGCGAATATCTTTTTACAAGTGCTAAATTTCAAGCCAGCAACCTTACTAAGACAGTCTAAATAGCCCTTCAATGCAGATAATGGCATTAGAATGGCAAAAGACTGTTTAGAATGTGTTTTTATTTCATAAGCGAATATCTTTTTACAAGTGCTAAATTTCAAGCCAGCAACCTTACTAAGACAGTCTAAATAGCCCTACAATGCAGATAATGGCATTAGAATGGCAAAAGACTGTTTAGAATGTGTTTTTATTTCATAAGCGAATATCTTTTTACAAGTGCTAAATTTCAAGCCTGCAACCTTACTATAGCCCTACAATGCAGATAATGGCATTAGAATGGCAAAAGACTGTTTAGAATGTGTTTTTATTTCATAAGCGAATATCTTTTTACAAGTGCTAAATTTCAAGCCAGCAACCTTACTAAGACAGTCTAAATAGCCCTACAATGCAGATAATGGCATTAGAATGGCAAAAGACTGTTTAGAATGTGTTTTTATTTCATAAGCGAATATCTTTTTACAAGTGCTAAATTTCAAGCCTGCAACCTTACTATAGCCCTACAATGCAGATAATGGCATTAGAATGGCAAAAGACTGTTTAGAATGTGTTTTTATTTCATAAGCGAATATCTTTTTACAAGTGCTAAATTTCAAGCCTGCAACCTTACTATAGCCCTACAATGCAGATAATGGCATTAGAATGGCAAAAGACTGTTTAGAATGTGTTTTTATTTCATAAGCGAATATCTTTTTACAAGTGCTAAATTTCAAGCCAGCAACCTTACTATAGCCCTACAATGCAGATAATGGCATTAGAATGGCAAAACACTGTTTAGAATGTGTTTTTATTTCATAAGCGAATATCTTTTTACAAGTGCTAAATTTCAAGCCAGCAACCTTACTAAGACAGTCTAAATAGCCCTACAATGCAGATAATGGCATTAGAATGGCAAAAGACTGTTTAGAATGTGTTTTTATTTCATAAGCGAATATCTTTTTACAAGTGCTAAATTTCAAGCCTGCAACCTTACTATAGCCCTACAATGCAGATAATGGCATTAGAATGGCAAAAGACTGTTTAGAATGTGTTTTTATTTCATAAGCGAATATCTTTTTACAAGTGCTAAATTTCAAGCCAGCAACCTTACTATAGCCCTACAATGCAGATAATGGCATTAGAATGGCAAAACACTGTTTAGAATGTGTTTTTATTTCATAAGCGAATATCTTTTTACAAGTGCTAAATTTCAAGCCAGCAACCTTACTAAGACAGTCTAAATAGCCCTTCAATGCAGATAATGGCATTAGAATGGCAAAACTGTTTAGAATGTGTTTTTATTTCATAAGCGAATATCTTTTTACAAGTGCTAAATTTCAAGCCAGCAACCTTACTAAGACAGTCTAAATAGCCCTACAATGCAGATAATGGCATTAGAATGGCAAAAGACTGTTTAGAATGTGTTTTTATTTCATAAGCGAATATCTTTTTACAAGTGCTAAATTTCAAGCCTGCAACCTTACTATAGCCCTACAATGCAGATAATGGCATTAGAATGGCAAAAGACTGTTTAGAATGTGTTTTTATTTCATAAGCGAATATCTTTTTACAAGTGCTAAATTTCAAGCCAGCAACCTTACTATAGCCCTACAATGCAGATAATGGCATTAGAATGGCAAAACACTGTTTAGAATGTGTTTTTATTTCATAAGCGAATATCTTTTTACAAGTGCTAAATTTCAAGCCAGCAACCTTACTAAGACAGTCTAAATAGCCCTTCAATGCAGATAATGGCATTAGAATGGCAAAAGACTGTTTAGAATGTGTTTTTATTTCCTAAGCGAATATCTTTTTACAAGTGCTAAATTTCAAGCCAGCAACCTTACTAAGACAGTCTAAATAGCCCTACAATGCAGATAATGGCATTAGAATGGCAAAAGACTGTTTAGAATGTGTTTTTATTTCATAAGCGAATATCTTTTTACAAGTGCTAAATTTCAAGCCTGCAACCTTACTATAGCCCTACAATGCAGATAATGGCATTAGAATGGCAAAAGACTGTTTAGAATGTGTTTTTATTTCATAAGCGAATATCTTTTTACAAGTGCTAAATTTCAAGCCTGCAACCTTACTATAGCCCTACAATGCAGATAATGGCATTAGAATGGCAAAAGACTGTTTAGAATGTGTTTTTATTTCATAAGCGAATATCTTTTTACAAGTGCTAAATTTCAAGCCAGCAACCTTACTATAGCCCTACAATGCAGATAATGGCATTAGAATGGCAAAACACTGTTTAGAATGTGTTTTTATTTCATAAGCGAATATCTTTTTACAAGTGCTAAATTTCAAGCCAGCAACCTTACTAAGACAGTCTAAATAGCCCTACAATGCAGATAATGGCATTAGAATGGCAAAAGACTGTTTAGAATGTGTTTTTATTTCATAAGCGAATATCTTTTTACAAGTGCTAAATTTCAAGCCTGCAACCTTACTATAGCCCTACAATGCAGATAATGGCATTAGAATGGCAAAAGACTGTTTAGAATGTGTTTTTATTTCATAAGCGAATATCTTTTTACAAGTGCTAAATTTCAAGCCAGCAACCTTACTATAGCCCTACAATGCAGATAATGGCATTAGAATGGCAAAACACTGTTTAGAATGTGTTTTTATTTCATAAGCGAATATCTTTTTACAAGTGCTAAATTTCAAGCCAGCAACCTTACTAAGACAGTCTAAATAGCCCTTCAATGCAGATAATGGCATTAGAATGGCAAAAGACTGTTTAGAATGTGTTTTTATTTCATAAGCGAATATCTTTTTACAAGTGCTAAATTTCAAGCCAGCAACCTTACTAAGACAGTCTAAATAGCCCTACAATGCAGATAATGGCATTAGAATGGCAAAAGACTGTTTAGAATGTGTTTTTATTTCATAAGCGAATATCTTTTTACAAGTGCTAAATTTCAAGCCTGCAACCTTACTATAGCCCTACAATGCAGATAATGGCATTAGAATGGCAAAAGACTGTTTAGAATGTGTTTTTATTTCATAAGCGAATATCTTTTTACAAGTGCTAAATTTCAAGCCTGCAACCTTACTATAGCCCTACAATGCAGATAATGGCATTAGAATGGCAAAACACTGTTTAGAATGTGTTTTTATTTCATAAGCGAATATCTTTTTACAAGTGCTAAATTTCAAGCCAGCAACCTTACTAAGACAGTCTAAATAGCCCTACAATGCAGATAATGGCATTAGAATGGCAAAAGACTGTTTAGAATGTGTTTTTATTTCATAAGCGAATATCTTTTTACAAGTGCTAAATTTCAAGCCTGCAACCTTACTATAGCCCTACAATGCAGATAATGGCATTAGAATGGCAAAAGACTGTTTAGAATGTGTTTTTATTTCATAAGCGAATATCTTTTTACAAGTGCTAAATTTCAAGCCAGCAACCTTACTATAGCCCTACAATGCAGATAATGGCATTAGAATGGCAAAAGACTGTTTAGAATGTGTTTTTATTTCATAAGCGAATATCTTTTTACAAGTGCTAAATTTCAAGCCTGCAACCTTACTATAGCCCTACAATGCAGATAATGGCATTAGAATGGCAAAACACTGTTTAGAATGTGTTTTTATTTCATAAGCGAATATCTTTTTACAAGTGCTAAATTTCAAGCCAGCAACCTTACTAAGACAGTCTAAATAGCCCTTCAATGCAGATAATGGCATTAGAATGGCAAAAGACTGTTTAGAATGTGTTTTTATTTCATAAGCGAATATCTTTTTACAAGTGCTAAATTTCAAGCCAGCAACCTTACTAAGACAGTCTAAATAGCCCTACAATGCAGATAATGGCATTAGAATGGCAAAAGACTGTTTAGAATGTGTTTTTATTTCATAAGCGAATATCTTTTTACAAGTGCTAAATTTCAAGCCTGCAACCTTACTATAGCCCTACAATGCAGATAATGGCATTAGAATGGCAAAAGACTGTTTAGAATGTGTTTTTATTTCATAAGCGAATATCTTTTTACAAGTGCTAAATTTCAAGCCAGCAACCTTACTATAGCCCTACAATGCAGATAATGGCATTAGAATGGCAAAACACTGTTTAGAATGTGTTTTTATTTCATAAGCGAATATCTTTTTACAAGTGCTAAATTTCAAGCCAGCAACCTTACTAAGACAGTCTAAATAGCCCTACAATGCAGATAATGGCATTAGAATGGCAAAAGACTGTTTAGAATGTGTTTTTATTTCATAAGCGAATATCTTTTTACAAGTGCTAAATTTCAAGCCTGCAACCTTACTATAGCCCTACAATGCAGATAATGGCATTAGAATGGCAAAACACTGTTTAGAATGTGTTTTTATTTCATAAGCGAATATCTTTTTACAAGTGCTAAATTTCAAGCCAGCAACCTTACTAAGACAGTCTAAATAGCCCTTCAATGCAGATAATGGCATTAGAATGGCAAAAGACTGTTTAGAATGTGTTTTTATTTCATAAGCGAATATCTTTTTACAAGTGCTAAATTTCAAGCCAGCAACCTTACTATAGCCCTACAATGCAGATAATGGCATTAGAATGGCAAAAGACTGTTTAGAATGTGTTTTTATTTCATAAGCGAATATCTTTTTACAAGTGCTAAATTTCAAGCCAGCAACCTTACTATAGCCCTACAATGCAGATAATGGCATTAGAATGGCAAAAGACTGTTTAGAATGTGTTTTTATTTCATAAGCGAATATCTTTTTACAAGTGCTAAATTTCAAGCCAGCAACCTTACTAAGACAGTCTAAATAGCCCTACAATGCAGATAATGGCATTAGAATGGCAAAAGACTGTTTAGAATGTGTTTTTATTTCATAAGCGAATATCTTTTTACAAGTGCTAAATTTCAAGCCAGCAACCTTACTAAGACAGTCTAAATAGCCCTACAATGCAGATAATGGCATTAGAATGGCAAAAGACTGTTTAGAATGTGTTTTTATTTCATAAGCGAATATCTTTTTACAAGTGCTAAATTTCAAGCCTGCAACCTTACTATAGCCCTACAATGCAGATAATGGCATTAGAATGGCAAAAGACTGTTTAGAATGTGTTTTTATTTCATAAGCGAATATCTTTTTACAAGTGCTAAATTTCAAGCCTGCAACCTTACTATAGCCCTACAATGCAGATAATGGCATTAGAATGGCAAAACACTGTTTAGAATGTGTTTTTATTTCATAAGCGAATATCTTTTTACAAGTGCTAAATTTCAAGCCAGCAACCTTACTAAGACAGTCTAAATAGCCCTTCAATGCAGATAATGGCATTAGAATGGCAAAAGACTGTTTAGAATGTGTTTTTATTTCATAAGCGAATATCTTTTTACAAGTGCTAAATTTCAAGCCAGCAACCTTACTAAGACAGTCTAAATAGCCCTACAATGCAGATAATGGCATTAGAATGGCAAAAGACTGTTTAGAATGTGTTTTTATTTCATAAGCGAATATCTTTTTACAAGTGCTAAATTTCAAGCCTGCAACCTTACTATAGCCCTACAATGCAGATAATGGCATTAGAATGGCAAAAGACTGTTTAGAATGTGTTTTTATTTCATAAGCGAATATCTTTTTACAAGTGCTAAATTTCAAGCCAGCAACCTTACTATAGCCCTACAATGCAGATAATGGCATTAGAATGGCAAAAGACTGTTTAGAATGTGTTTTTATTTCATAAGCGAATATCTTTTTACAAGTGCTAAATTTCAAGCCTGCAACCTTACTATAGCCCTACAATGCAGATAATGGCATTAGAATGGCAAAACACTGTTTAGAATGTGTTTTTATTTCATAAGCGAATATCTTTTTACAAGTGCTAAATTTCAAGCCAGCAACCTTACTAAGACAGTCTAAATAGCCCTTCAATGCAGATAATGGCATTAGAATGGCAAAAGACTGTTTAGAATGTGTTTTTATTTCATAAGCGAATATCTTTTTACAAGTGCTAAATTTCAAGCCAGCAACCTTACTAAGACAGTCTAAATAGCCCTACAATGCAGATAATGGCATTAGAATGGCAAAAGACTGTTTAGAATGTGTTTTTATTTCATAAGCGAATATCTTTTTACAAGTGCTAAATTTCAAGCCTGCAACCTTACTATAGCCCTACAATGCAGATAATGGCATTAGAATGGCAAAAGACTGTTTAGAATGTGTTTTTATTTCATAAGCGAATATCTTTTTACAAGTGCTAAATTTCAAGCCAGCAACCTTACTATAGCCCTACAATGCAGATAATGGCATTAGAATGGCAAAACACTGTTTAGAATGTGTTTTTATTTCATAAGCAAATATCTTTTTACAAGTGCTAAATTTCAAGCCAGCAACCTTACTAAGACAGTCTAAATAGCCCTACAATGCAGATAATGGCATTAGAATGGCAAAAGACTGTTTAGAATGTGTTTTTATTTCATAAGCGAATATCTTTTTACAAGTGCTAAATTTCAAGCCTGCAACCTTACTATAGCCCTACAATGCAGATAATGGCATTAGAATGGCAAAAGACTGTTTAGAATGTGTTTTTATTTCATAAGCGAATATCTTTTTACAAGTGCTAAATTTCAAGCCTGCAACCTTACTATAGCCCTACAATGCAGATAATGGCATTAGAATGGCAAAACACTGTTTAGAATGTGTTTTTATTTCATAAGCGAATATCTTTTTACAAGTGCTAAATTTCAAGCCAGCAACCTTACTAAGACAGTCTAAATAGCCCTTCAATGCAGATAATGGCATTAGAATGGCAAAAGACTGTTTAGAATGTGTTTTTATTTCATAAGCGAATATCTTTTTACAAGTGCTAAATTTCAAGCCAGCAACCTTACTAAGACAGTCTAAATAGCCCTACAATGCAGATAATGGCATTAGAATGGCAAAAGACTGTTTAGAATGTGTTTTTATTTCATAAGCGAATATCTTTTTACAAGTGCTAAATTTCAAGCCTGCAACCTTACTATAGCCCTACAATGCAGATAATGGCATTAGAATGGCAAAAGACTGTTTAGAATGTGTTTTTATTTCATAAGCGAATATCTTTTTACAAGTGCTAAATTTCAAGCCTGCAACCTTACTATAGCCCTACAATGCAGATAATGGCATTAGAATGGCAAAAGACTGTTTAGAATGTGTTTTTATTTCATAAGCGAATATCTTTTTACAAGTGCTAAATTTCAAGCCAGCAACCTTACTATAGCCCTACAATGCAGATAATGGCATTAGAATGGCAAAAGACTGTTTAGAATGTGTTTTTATTTCATAAGCGAATATCTTTTTACAAGTGCTAAATTTCAAGCCAGCAACCTTACTAAGACAGTCTAAATAGCCCTACAATGCAGATAATGGCATTAGAATGGCAAAAGACTGTTTAGAATGTGTTTTTATTTCATAAGCGAATATCTTTTTACAAGTGCTAAATTTCAAGCCTGCAACCTTACTATAGCCCTACAATGCAGATAATGGCATTAGAATGGCAAAAGACTGTTTAGAATGTGTTTTTATTTCATAAGCGAATATCTTTTTACAAGTGCTAAATTTCAAGCCAGCAACCTTACTAAGACAGTCTAAATAGCCCTTCAATGCAGATAATGGCATTAGAATGGCAAAAGACTGTTTAGAATGTGTTTTTATTTCATAAGCGAATATCTTTTTACAAGTGCTAAATTTCAAGCCAGCAACCTTACTAAGACAGTCTAAATAGCCTGCAACCTTACTATAGCCCTACAATGCAGATAATGGCATTAGAATGGCAAAACACTGTTTAGAATGTGTTTTTATTTCATAAGCGAATATCTTTTTACAAGTGCTAAATTTCAAGCCAGCAACCTTACTAAGACAGTCTAAATAGCCCTTCAATGCAGATAATGGCATTAGAATGGCAAAAGACTGTTTAGAATGTGTTTTTATTTCATAAGCGAATATCTTTTTACAAGTGCTAAATTTCAAGCCAGCAACCTTACTAAGACAGTCTAAATAGCCCTACAATGCAGATAATGGCATTAGAATGGCAAAAGACTGTTTAGAATGTGTTTTTATTTCATAAGCGAATATCTTTTTACAAGTGCTAAATTTCAAGCCTGCAACCTTACTATAGCCCTACAATGCAGATAATGGCATTAGAATGGCAAAAGACTGTTTAGAATGTGTTTTTATTTCATAAGCGAATATCTTTTTACAAGTGCTAAATTTCAAGCCTGCAACCTTACTATAGCCCTACAATGCAGATAATGGCATTAGAATGGCAAAACACTGTTTAGAATGTGTTTTTATTTCATAAGCGAATATCTTTTTACAAGTGCTAAATTTCAAGCCAGCAACCTTACTAAGACAGTCTAAATAGCCCTACAATGCAGATAATGGCATTAGAATGGCAAAAGACTGTTTAGAATGTGTTTTTATTTCATAAGCGAATATCTTTTTACAAGTGCTAAATTTCAAGCCTGCAACCTTACTATAGCCCTACAATGCAGATAATGGCATTAGAATGGCAAAAGACTGTTTAGAATGTGTTTTTATTTCATAAGCGAATATCTTTTTACAAGTGCTAAATTTCAAGCCTGCAACCTTACTATAGCCCTACAATGCAGATAATGGCATTAGAATGGCAAAAGACTGTTTAGAATGTGTTTTTATTTCATAAGCGAATATCTTTTTACAAGTGCTAAATTTCAAGCCAGCAACCTTACTATAGCCCTACAATGCAGATAATGGCATTAGAATGGCAAAACACTGTTTAGAATGTGTTTTTATTTCATAAGCGAATATCTTTTTACAAGTGCTAAATTTCAAGCCAGCAACCTTACTAAGACAGTCTAAATAGCCCTACAATGCAGATAATGGCATTAGAATGGCAAAAGACTGTTTAGAATGTGTTTTTATTTCATAAGCGAATATCTTTTTACAAGTGCTAAATTTCAAGCCTGCAACCTTACTATAGCCCTACAATGCAGATAATGGCATTAGAATGGCAAAAGACTGTTTAGAATGTGTTTTTATTTCATAAGCGAATATCTTTTTACAAGTGCTAAATTTCAAGCCAGCAACCTTACTATAGCCCTACAATGCAGATAATGGCATTAGAATGGCAAAACACTGTTTAGAATGTGTTTTTATTTCATAAGCGAATATCTTTTTACAAGTGCTAAATTTCAAGCCAGCAACCTTACTAAGACAGTCTAAATAGCCCTTCAATGCAGATAATGGCATTAGAATGGCAAAAGACTGTTTAGAATGTGTTTTTATTTCATAAGCGAATATCTTTTTACAAGTGCTAAATTTCAAGCCAGCAACCTTACTAAGACAGTCTAAATAGCCCTACAATGCAGATAATGGCATTAGAATGGCAAAAGACTGTTTAGAATGTGTTTTTATTTCATAAGCGAATATCTTTTTACAAGTGCTAAATTTCAAGCCTGCAACCTTACTATAGCCCTACAATGCAGATAATGGCATTAGAATGGCAAAAGACTGTTTAGAATGTGTTTTTATTTCATAAGCGAATATCTTTTTACAAGTGCTAAATTTCAAGCCTGCAACCTTACTATAGCCCTACAATGCAGATAATGGCATTAGAATGGCAAAACACTGTTTAGAATGTGTTTTTATTTCATAAGCGAATATCTTTTTACAAGTGCTAAATTTCAAGCCAGCAACCTTACTAAGACAGTCTAAATAGCCCTACAATGCAGATAATGGCATTAGAATGGCAAAAGACTGTTTAGAATGTGTTTTTATTTCATAAGCGAATATCTTTTTACAAGTGCTAAATTTCAAGCCTGCAACCTTACTATAGCCCTACAATGCAGATAATGGCATTAGAATGGCAAAAGACTGTTTAGAATGTGTTTTTATTTCATAAGCGAATATCTTTTTACAAGTGCTAAATTTCAAGCCAGCAACCTTACTATAGCCCTACAATGCAGATAATGGCATTAGAATGGCAAAAGACTGTTTAGAATGTGTTTTTATTTCATAAGCGAATATCTTTTTACAAGTGCTAAATTTCAAGCCTGCAACCTTACTATAGCCCTACAATGCAGATAATGGCATTAGAATGGCAAAACACTGTTTAGAATGTGTTTTTATTTCATAAGCGAATATCTTTTTACAAGTGCTAAATTTCAAGCCAGCAACCTTACTAAGACAGTCTAAATAGCCCTTCAATGCAGATAATGGCATTAGAATGGCAAAAGACTGTTTAGAATGTGTTTTTATTTCATAAGCGAATATCTTTTTACAAGTGCTAAATTTCAAGCCAGCAACCTTACTAAGACAGTCTAAATAGCCCTACAATGCAGATAATGGCATTAGAATGGCAAAAGACTGTTTAGAATGTGTTTTTATTTCATAAGCGAATATCTTTTTACAAGTGCTAAATTTCAAGCCTGCAACCTTACTATAGCCCTACAATGCAGATAATGGCATTAGAATGGCAAAAGACTGTTTAGAATGTGTTTTTATTTCATAAGCGAATATCTTTTTACAAGTGCTAAATTTCAAGCCAGCAACCTTACTATAGCCCTACAATGCAGATAATGGCATTAGAATGGCAAAACACTGTTTAGAATGTGTTTTTATTTCATAAGCGAATATCTTTTTACAAGTGCTAAATTTCAAGCCAGCAACCTTACTAAGACAGTCTAAATAGCCCTACAATGCAGATAATGGCATTAGAATGGCAAAAGACTGTTTAGAATGTGTTTTTATTTCATAAGCGAATATCTTTTTACAAGTGCTAAATTTCAAGCCTGCAACCTTACTATAGCCCTACAATGCAGATAATGGCATTAGAATGGCAAAACACTGTTTAGAATGTGTTTTTATTTCATAAGCGAATATCTTTTTACAAGTGCTAAATTTCAAGCCAGCAACCTTACTAAGACAGTCTAAATAGCCCTTCAATGCAGATAATGGCATTAGAATGGCAAAAGACTGTTTAGAATGTGTTTTTATTTCATAAGCGAATATCTTTTTACAAGTGCTAAATTTCAAGCCAGCAACCTTACTATAGCCCTACAATGCAGATAATGGCATTAGAATGGCAAAAGACTGTTTAGAATGTGTTTTTATTTCATAAGCGAATATCTTTTTACAAGTGCTAAATTTCAAGCCAGCAACCTTACTATAGCCCTACAATGCAGATAATGGCATTAGAATGGCAAAAGACTGTTTAGAATGTGTTTTTATTTCATAAGCGAATATCTTTTTACAAGTGCTAAATTTCAAGCCAGCAACCTTACTAAGACAGTCTAAATAGCCCTACAATGCAGATAATGGCATTAGAATGGCAAAAGACTGTTTAGAATGTGTTTTTATTTCATAAGCGAATATCTTTTTACAAGTGCTAAATTTCAAGCCAGCAACCTTACTAAGACAGTCTAAATAGCCCTACAATGCAGATAATGGCATTAGAATGGCAAAAGACTGTTTAGAATGTGTTTTTATTTCATAAGCGAATATCTTTTTACAAGTGCTAAATTTCAAGCCTGCAACCTTACTATAGCCCTACAATGCAGATAATGGCATTAGAATGGCAAAAGACTGTTTAGAATGTGTTTTTATTTCATAAGCGAATATCTTTTTACAAGTGCTAAATTTCAAGCCTGCAACCTTACTATAGCCCTACAATGCAGATAATGGCATTAGAATGGCAAAACACTGTTTAGAATGTGTTTTTATTTCATAAGCGAATATCTTTTTACAAGTGCTAAATTTCAAGCCAGCAACCTTACTAAGACAGTCTAAATAGCCCTTCAATGCAGATAATGGCATTAGAATGGCAAAAGACTGTTTAGAATGTGTTTTTATTTCATAAGCGAATATCTTTTTACAAGTGCTAAATTTCAAGCCAGCAACCTTACTAAGACAGTCTAAATAGCCCTACAATGCAGATAATGGCATTAGAATGGCAAAAGACTGTTTAGAATGTGTTTTTATTTCATAAGCGAATATCTTTTTACAAGTGCTAAATTTCAAGCCTGCAACCTTACTATAGCCCTACAATGCAGATAATGGCATTAGAATGGCAAAAGACTGTTTAGAATGTGTTTTTATTTCATAAGCGAATATCTTTTTACAAGTGCTAAATTTCAAGCCAGCAACCTTACTATAGCCCTACAATGCAGATAATGGCATTAGAATGGCAAAAGACTGTTTAGAATGTGTTTTTATTTCATAAGCGAATATCTTTTTACAAGTGCTAAATTTCAAGCCTGCAACCTTACTATAGCCCTACAATGCAGATAATGGCATTAGAATGGCAAAACACTGTTTAGAATGTGTTTTTATTTCATAAGCGAATATCTTTTTACAAGTGCTAAATTTCAAGCCAGCAACCTTACTAAGACAGTCTAAATAGCCCTTCAATGCAGATAATGGCATTAGAATGGCAAAAGACTGTTTAGAATGTGTTTTTATTTCATAAGCGAATATCTTTTTACAAGTGCTAAATTTCAAGCCAGCAACCTTACTAAGACAGTCTAAATAGCCCTACAATGCAGATAATGGCATTAGAATGGCAAAAGACTGTTTAGAATGTGTTTTTATTTCATAAGCGAATATCTTTTTACAAGTGCTAAATTTCAAGCCTGCAACCTTACTATAGCCCTACAATGCAGATAATGGCATTAGAATGGCAAAAGACTGTTTAGAATGTGTTTTTATTTCATAAGCGAATATCTTTTTACAAGTGCTAAATTTCAAGCCAGCAACCTTACTATAGCCCTACAATGCAGATAATGGCATTAGAATGGCAAAACACTGTTTAGAATGTGTTTTTATTTCATAAGCGAATATCTTTTTACAAGTGCTAAATTTCAAGCCAGCAACCTTACTAAGACAGTCTAAATAGCCCTACAATGCAGATAATGGCATTAGAATGGCAAAAGACTGTTTAGAATGTGTTTTTATTTCATAAGCGAATATCTTTTTACAAGTGCTAAATTTCAAGCCTGCAACCTTACTATAGCCCTACAATGCAGATAATGGCATTAGAATGGCAAAAGACTGTTTAGAATGTGTTTTTATTTCATAAGCGAATATCTTTTTACAAGTGCTAAATTTCAAGCCAGCAACCTTACTATAGCCCTACAATGCAGATAATGGCATTAGAATGGCAAAAGACTGTTTAGAATGTGTTTTTATTTCATAAGCGAATATCTTTTTACAAGTGCTAAATTTCAAGCCTGCAACCTTACTATAGCCCTACAATGCAGATAATGGCATTAGAATGGCAAAACACTGTTTAGAATGTGTTTTTATTTCATAAGCGAATATCTTTTTACAAGTGCTAAATTTCAAGCCAGCAACCTTACTAAGACAGTCTAAATAGCCCTTCAATGCAGATAATGGCATTAGAATGGCAAAAGACTGTTTAGAATGTGTTTTTATTTCATAAGCGAATATCTTTTTACAAGTGCTAAATTTCAAGCCAGCAACCTTACTAAGACAGTCTAAATAGCCCTACAATGCAGATAATGGCATTAGAATGGCAAAAGACTGTTTAGAATGTGTTTTTATTTCATAAGCGAATATCTTTTTACAAGTGCTAAATTTCAAGCCTGCAACCTTACTATAGCCCTACAATGCAGATAATGGCATTAGAATGGCAAAAGACTGTTTAGAATGTGTTTTTATTTCATAAGCGAATATCTTTTTACAAGTGCTAAATTTCAAGCCAGCAACCTTACTATAGCCCTACAATGCAGATAATGGCATTAGAATGGCAAAACACTGTTTAGAATGTGTTTTTATTTCATAAGCGAATATCTTTTTACAAGTGCTAAATTTCAAGCCAGCAACCTTACTAAGACAGTCTAAATAGCCCTACAATGCAGATAATGGCATTAGAATGGCAAAAGACTGTTTAGAATGTGTTTTTATTTCATAAGCGAATATCTTTTTACAAGTGCTAAATTTCAAGCCTGCAACCTTACTATAGCCCTACAATGCAGATAATGGCATTAGAATGGCAAAACACTGTTTAGAATGTGTTTTTATTTCATAAGCGAATATCTTTTTACAAGTGCTAAATTTCAAGCCAGCAACCTTACTAAGACAGTCTAAATAGCCCTTCAATGCAGATAATGGCATTAGAATGGCAAAAGACTGTTTAGAATGTGTTTTTATTTCATAAGCGAATATCTTTTTACAAGTGCTAAATTTCAAGCCAGCAACCTTACTATAGCCCTACAATGCAGATAATGGCATTAGAATGGCAAAAGACTGTTTAGAATGTGTTTTTATTTCATAAGCGAATATCTTTTTACAAGTGCTAAATTTCAAGCCAGCAACCTTACTATAGCCCTACAATGCAGATAATGGCATTAGAATGGCAAAAGACTGTTTAGAATGTGTTTTTATTTCATAAGCGAATATCTTTTTACAAGTGCTAAATTTCAAGCCAGCAACCTTACTAAGACAGTCTAAATAGCCCTACAATGCAGATAATGGCATTAGAATGGCAAAAGACTGTTTAGAATGTGTTTTTATTTCATAAGCGAATATCTTTTTACAAGTGCTAAATTTCAAGCCAGCAACCTTACTAAGACAGTCTAAATAGCCCTACAATGCAGATAATGGCATTAGAATGGCAAAAGACTGTTTAGAATGTGTTTTTATTTCATAAGCGAATATCTTTTTACAAGTGCTAAATTTCAAGCCTGCAACCTTACTATAGCCCTACAATGCAGATAATGGCATTAGAATGGCAAAAGACTGTTTAGAATGTGTTTTTATTTCATAAGCGAATATCTTTTTACAAGTGCTAAATTTCAAGCCTGCAACCTTACTATAGCCCTACAATGCAGATAATGGCATTAGAATGGCAAAAGACTGTTTAGAATGTGTTTTTATTTCATAAGCGAATATCTTTTTACAAGTGCTAAATTTCAAGCCAGCAACCTTACTATAGCCCTACAATGCAGATAATGGCATTAGAATGGCAAAACACTGTTTAGAATGTGTTTTTATTTCATAAGCGAATATCTTTTTACAAGTGCTAAATTTCAAGCCAGCAACCTTACTAAGACAGTCTAAATAGCCCTACAATGCAGATAATGGCATTAGAATGGCAAAAGACTGTTTAGAATGTGTTTTTATTTCATAAGCGAATATCTTTTTACAAGTGCTAAATTTCAAGCCTGCAACCTTACTATAGCCCTAATGGCATTAGAATGGCAAAAGACTGTTTAGAATGTGTTTTTATTTCATAAGCGAATATCTTTTTACAAGTGCTAAATTTCAAGCCTGCAACCTTACTATAGCCCTACAATGCAGATAATGGCATTAGAATGGCAAAACACTGTTTAGAATGTGTTTTTATTTCATAAGCGAATATCTTTTTACAAGTGCTAAATTTCAAGCCAGCAACCTTACTAAGACAGTCTAAATAGCCCTTCAATGCAGATAATGGCATTAGAATGGCAAAAGACTGTTTAGAATGTGTTTTTATTTCATAAGCGAATATCTTTTTACAAGTGCTAAATTTCAAGCCAGCAACCTTACTAAGACAGTCTAAATAGCCCTACAATGCAGATAATGGCATTAGAATGGCAAAAGACTGTTTAGAATGTGTTTTTATTTCATAAGCGAATATCTTTTTACAAGTGCTAAATTTCAAGCCTGCAACCTTACTATAGCCCTACAATGCAGATAATGGCATTAGAATGGCAAAAGACTGTTTAGAATGTGTTTTTATTTCATAAGCGAATATCTTTTTACAAGTGCTAAATTTCAAGCCAGCAACCTTACTATAGCCCTACAATGCAGATAATGGCATTAGAATGGCAAAACACTGTTTAGAATGTGTTTTTATTTCATAAGCGAATATCTTTTTACAAGTGCTAAATTTCAAGCCAGCAACCTTACTAAGACAGTCTAAATAGCCCTACAATGCAGATAATGGCATTAGAATGGCAAAAGACTGTTTAGAATGTGTTTTTATTTCATAAGCGAATATCTTTTTACAAGTGCTAAATTTCAAGCCAGCAACCTTACTAAGACAGTCTAAATAGCCCTACAATGCAGATAATGGCATTAGAATGGCAAAAGACTGTATAGAATGTGTTTTTATTTCATAAGCGAATATCTTTTTACAAGTGCAAAATTTCAAGCCTGCAACCTTACTATAGCCCTACAATGCAGATAATGGCATTAGAATGGCAAAAGACTGTTTAGAATGTGTTTTTTATTTCATAAGCGAATATCTTTTTACAAGTGCTAAATTTCAAGCCTGCAACCTTACTATAGCCCTACAATTCAGATAATGGCATTAGAATGGCAAAAGACTGTTTAGAATGTGTTTTTATTTCATAAGCGAATATCTTTTTACAAGTGCTAAATTTCAAGCCAGCAACCTTACTAAGACAGTCTAAATAGCCCTACAATGCAGATAATGGCATTAGAATGGCAAAAGACTGTTTAGAATGTGTTTTTATTTCATAAGCGAATATCTTTTTACAAGTGCTAAATTTCAAGCCTGCAACCTTACTATAGCCCTACAATGCAGATAATGGCATTAGAATGGCAAAAGACTGTTTAGAATGTGTTTTTATTTCATAAGCGAATATCTTTTTACAAGGGCTAAATTTCAAGCCAGCAACCTTACTATAGCCCTACAATGCAGATAATGGCATTAGAATGGCAAAAGACTGTTTAGAATGTGTTTTTATTTCATAAGCAAATATCTTTTTACAAGTGCTAAATTTCAAGCCTGCAACCTTACTATAGCCCTACAATGCAGATAATGGCATTAGAATGGCAAAAGACTGTTTAGAATGTGTTTTTATTTCATAAGCGAATATCTTTTTACAAGTGCTAAATTTCAAGCCTGCAACCTTACTATAGCCCTACAATGCAGATAATGGCATTAGAATGGCAAAACACTGTTTAGAATGTGTTTTTATTTCATAAGCGAATATCTTTTTACAAGTGCTAAATTTCAAGCCAGCAACCTTACTAAGACAGTCTAAATAGCCCTACAATGCAGATAATGGCATTAGAATGGCAAAAGACTGTTTAGAATGTGTTTTTATTTCATAAGCGAATATCTTTTTACAAGTGCTAAATTTCAAGCCAGCAACCTTACTAAGACAGTCTAAATAGCCCTACAATGCAGATAATGGCATTAGAATGGCAAAAGACTGTTTAGAATGTGTTTTTATTTCATAAGCGAATATCTTTTTACAAGTGCTAAATTTCAAGCCTGCAACCTTACTAAGACAGTCTAAATAGCCCTACAATGCAGATAATGGCATTAGAATGGCAAAAGACTGTTTAGAATGTGTTTTTATTTCATAAGCGAATATCTTTTTACAAGTGCTAAATTTCAAGCCAGCAACCTTACTAAGACAGTCTAAATAGCCCTTCAATGCAGATAATGGCATTAGAATGGCAAAAGACTGTTTAGAATGTGTTTTTATTTCATAAGCGAATATCTTTTTACAAGTGCTCAATTTCAAGCCAGCAACCTTACTAAGACAGTCTAAATAGCCCTACAATGCAGATAATGGCATTAGAATGGCAAAAGACTGTTTAGAATGTGTTTTTATTTCATAAGCGAATATCTTTTTACAAGTGCTAAATTTCAAGCCTGCAACCTTACTATAGCCCTACAATGCAGATAATGGCATTAGAATGGCAAAAGACTGTTTAGAATGTGTTTTTATTTCATAAGCGAATATCTTTTTACAAGTGCTAAATTTCAAGCCAGCAACCTTACTATAGCCCTACAATGCAGATAATGGCATTAGAATGGCAAAACACTGTTTAGAATGTGTTTTTATTTCATAAGCGAATATCTTTTTACAAGTGCTAAATTTCAAGCCAGCAACCTTACTAAGACAGTCTAAATAGCCCTACAATGCAGATAATGGCATTAGAATGGCAAAAGACTGTTTAGAATGTGTTTTTATTTCATAAGCGAATATCTTTTTACAAGTGCTAAATTTCAAGCCTGCAACCTTACTATAGCCCTACAATGCAGATAATGGCATTAGAATGGCAAAAGACTGTTTAGAATGTGTTTTTATTTCATAAGCGAATATCTTTTTACAAGTGCTAAATTTCAAGCCAGCAACCTTACTATAGCCCTACAATGCAGATAATGGCATTAGAATGGCAAAACACTGTTTAGAATGTGTTTTTATTTCATAAGCGAATATCTTTTTACAAGTGCTAAATTTCAAGCCAGCAACCTTACTATAGCCCTACAATGCAGATAATGGCATTAGAATGGCAAAAGACTGTTTAGAATGTGTTTTTATTTCATAAGCGAATATCTTTTTACAAGTGCTAAATTTCAAGCCAGCAACCTTACTAAGACAGTCTAAATAGCCCTACAATGCAGATAATGGCATTAGAATGGCAAAAGACTGTTTAGAATGTGTTTTTATTTCATAAGCGAATATCTTTTTACAAGTGCTAAATTTCAAGACTGCAACCTTACTATAGCCCTACAATGCAGATAATGGCATTAGAATGGCAAAAGACTGTTTAGAATGTGTTTTTATTTCATAAGCGAATATCTTTTTACAAGTGCTAAATTTCAAGCCTGCAACCTTACTATAGCCCTACAATGCAGATAATGGCATTAGAATGGCAAAAGACTGTTTAGAATGTGTTTTTATTTCATAAGCGAATATCTTTTTACAAGTGCTAAATTTCAAGCCAGCAACCTTACTATAGCCCTACAATGCAGATAATGGCATTAGAATGGCAAAACACTGTTTAGAATGTGTTTTTATTTCATAAGCGAATATCTTTTTACAAGTGCTAAATTTCAAGCCAGCAACCTTACTAAGACAGTCTAAATAGCCCTACAATGCAGATAATGGCATTAGAATGGCAAAAGACTGTTTAGAATGTGTTTTTATTTCATAAGCGAATATCTTTTTACAAGTGCTAAATTTCAAGCCAGCAACCTTACTAAGACAGTCTAAATAGCCCTACAATGCAGATAATGGCATTAGAATGGCAAAAGACTGTATAGAATGTGTTTTTATTTCATAAGCGAATATCTTTTTACAAGTGCAAAATTTCAAGCCTGCAACCTTACTATAGCCCTACAATGCAGATAATGGCATTAGAATGGCAAAAGACTGTTTAGAATGTGTTTTTTATTTCATAAGCGAATATCTTTTTACAAGTGCTAAATTTCAAGCCTGCAACCTTACTATAGCCCTACAATGCAGATAATGGCATTAGAATGGCAAAAGACTGTTTAGAATGTGTTTTTATTTCATAAGCGAATATCTTTTTACAAGTGCTAAATTTCAAGCCAGCAACCTTACTAAGACAGTCTAAATAGCCCTACAATGCAGATAATGGCATTAGAATGGCAAAAGACTGTTTAGAATGTGTTTTTATTTCATAAGCGAATATCTTTTTACAAGTGCTAAATTTCAAGCCTGCAACCTTACTATAGCCCTACAATGCAGATAATGGCATTAGAATGGCAAAAGACTGTTTAGAATGTGTTTTTATTTCATAAGCGAATATCTTTTTACAAGTGCTAAATTTCAAGCCTGCAACCTTACTATAGCCCTACAATGCAGATAATGGCATTAGAATGGCAAAAGACTGTTTAGAATGTGTTTTTATTTCATAAGCGAATATCTTTTTACAAGGGCTAAATTTCAAGCCAGCAACCTTACTATAGCCCTACAATGCAGATAATGGCATTAGAATGGCAAAAGACTGTTTAGAATGTGTTTTTATTTCATAAGCAAATATCTTTTTACAAGTGCTAAATTTCAAGCCTGCAACCTTACTATAGCCCTACAATGCAGATAATGGCATTAGAATGGCAAAAGACTGTTTAGAATGTGTTTTTATTTCATAAGCGAATATCTTTTTACAAGTGCTAAATTTCAAGCCTGCAACCTTACTATAGCCCTACAATGCAGATAATGGCATTAGAATGGCAAAACACTGTTTAGAATGTGTTTTTATTTCATAAGCGAATATCTTTTTACAAGTGCTAAATTTCAAGCCAGCAACCTTACTAAGACAGTCTAAATAGCCCTACAATGCAGATAATGGCATTAGAATGGCAAAAGACTGTTTAGAATGTGTTTTTATTTCATAAGCGAATATCTTTTTACAAGTGCTAAATTTCAAGCCAGCAACCTTACTAAGACAGTCTAAATAGCCCTACAATGCAGATAATGGCATTAGAATGGCAAAAGACTGTTTAGAATGTGTTTTTATTTCATAAGCGAATATCTTTTTACAAGTGCTAAATTTCAAGCCTGCAACCTTACTAAGACAGTCTAAATAGCCCTACAATGCAGATAATGGCATTAGAATGGCAAAAGACTGTTTAGAATGTGTTTTTATTTCATAAGCGAATATCTTTTTACAAGTGCTAAATTTCAAGCCAGCAACCTTACTAAGACAGTCTAAATAGCCCTTCAATGCAGATAATGGCATTAGAATGGCAAAAGACTGTTTAGAATGTGTTTTTATTTCATAAGCGAATATCTTTTTACAAGTGCTCAATTTCAAGCCAGCAACCTTACTAAGACAGTCTAAATAGCCCTACAATGCAGATAATGGCATTAGAATGGCAAAAGACTGTTTAGAATGTGTTTTTATTTCATAAGCGAATATCTTTTTACAAGTGCTAAATTTCAAGCCTGCAACCTTACTATAGCCCTACAATGCAGATAATGGCATTAGAATGGCAAAAGACTGTTTAGAATGTGTTTTTATTTCATAAGCGAATATCTTTTTACAAGTGCTAAATTTCAAGCCAGCAACCTTACTATAGCCCTACAATGCAGATAATGGCATTAGAATGGCAAAACACTGTTTAGAATGTGTTTTTATTTCATAAGCGAATATCTTTTTACAAGTGCTAAATTTCAAGCCAGCAACCTTACTAAGACAGTCTAAATAGCCCTACAATGCAGATAATGGCATTAGAATGGCAAAAGACTGTTTAGAATGTGTTTTTATTTCATAAGCGAATATCTTTTTACAAGTGCTAAATTTCAAGCCTGCAACCTTACTATAGCCCTACAATGCAGATAATGGCATTAGAATGGCAAAAGACTGTTTAGAATGTGTTTTTATTTCATAAGCGAATATCTTTTTACAAGTGCTAAATTTCAAGCCAGCAACCTTACTAAGACAGTCTAAATAGCCCTTCAATGCAGATAATGGCATTAGAATGGCAAAAGACTGTTTAGAATGTGTTTTTATTTCATAAGCGAATATCTTTTTACAAGTGCTAAATTTCAAGCCTGCAACCTTACTATAGCCCTACAATGCAGATAATGGCATTAGAATGGCAAAAGACTGTTTAGAATGTGTTTTTATTTCATAAGCGAATATCTTTTTACAAGTGCTAAATTTCAAGCCTGCAACCTTACTATAGCCCTACAATGCAGATAATGGCATTAGAATGGCAAAAGACTGTTTAGAATGTGTTTTTATTTCATAAGCGAATATCTTTTTACAAGTGCTAAATTTCAAGCCAGCAACCTTACTATAGCCCTACAATGCAGATAATGGCATTAGAATGGCAAAAGACTGTTTAGAATGTGTTTTTATTTCATAAGCGAATATCTTTTTACAAGTGCTAAATTTCAAGCCAGCAACCTTACTAAGACAGTCTAAATAGCCCTTCAATGCAGATAATGGCATTAGAATGGCAAAAGACTGTTTAGAATGTGTTTTTATTTCATAAGCGAATATCTTTTTACAAGTGCTAAATTTCAAGCCAGCAACCTTACTAAGACAGTCTAAATAGCCCTACAATGCAGATAATGGCATTAGAATGGCAAAAGACTGTTTAGAATGTGTTTTTATTTCATAAGCGAATATCTTTTTACAAGTGCTAAATTTCAAGCCTGCAACCTTACTATAGCCCTAATGGCATTAGAATGGCAAAAGACTGTTTAGAATGTGTTTTTATTTCATAAGCGAATATCTTTTTACAAGTGCTAAATTTCAAGCCTGCAACCTTACTATAGCCCTACAATGCAGATAATGGCATTAGAATGGCAAAACACTGTTTAGAATGTGTTTTTATTTCATAAGCGAATATCTTTTTACAAGTGCTAAATTTCAAGCCAGCAACCTTACTAAGACAGTCTAAATAGCCCTTCAATGCAGATAATGGCATTAGAATGGCAAAAGACTGTTTAGAATGTGTTTTTATTTCATAAGCGAATATCTTTTTACAAGTGCTAAATTTCAAGCCAGCAACCTTACTAAGACAGTCTAAATAGCCCTACAATGCAGATAATGGCATTAGAATGGCAAAAGACTGTTTAGAATGTGTTTTTATTTCATAAGCGAATATCTTTTTACAAGTGCTAAATTTCAAGCCTGCAACCTTACTATAGCCCTACAATGCAGATAATGGCATTAGAATGGCAAAAGACTGTTTAGAATGTGTTTTTATTTCATAAGCGAATATCTTTTTACAAGTGCTAAATTTCAAGCCTGCAACCTTACTATAGCCCTACAATGCAGATAATGGCATTAGAATGGCAAAACACTGTTTAGAATGTGTTTTTATTTCATAAGCGAATATCTTTTTACAAGTGCTAAATTTCAAGCCAGCAACCTTACTAAGACAGTCTAAATAGCCCTTCAATGCAGATAATGGCATTAGAATGGCAAAAGACTGTTTAGAATGTGTTTTTATTTCATAAGCGAATATCTTTTTACAAGTGCTAAATTTCAAGCCAGCAACCTTACTAAGACAGTCTAAATAGCCCTACAATGCAGATAATGGCATTAGAATGGCAAAAGACTGTTTAGAATGTGTTTTTATTTCATAAGCGAATATCTTTTTACAAGTGCTAAATTTCAAGCCTGCAACCTTACTATAGCCCTACAATGCAGATAATGGCATTAGAATGGCAAAAGACTGTTTAGAATGTGTTTTTATTTCATAAGCGAATATCTTTTTACAAGTGCTAAATTTCAAGCCAGCAACCTTACTATAGCCCTACAATGCAGATAATGGCATTAGAATGGCAAAAGACTGTTTAGAATGTGTTTTTATTTCATAAGCGAATATCTTTTTACAAGTGCTAAATTTCAAGCCTGCAACCTTACTATAGCCCTACAATGCAGATAATGGCATTAGAATGGCAAAAGACTGTTTAGAATGTGTTTTTATTTCATAAGCGAATATCTTTTTACAAGTGCTAAATTTCAAGCCAGCAACCTTACTATAGCCCTACAATGCAGATAATGGCATTAGAATGGCAAAAGACTGTTTAGAATGTGTTTTTATTTCATAAGCGAATATCTTTTTACAAGTGCTAAATTTCAAGCCAGCAACCTTACTAAGACAGTCTAAATAGCCCTTCAATGCAGATAATGGCATTAGAATGGCAAAAGACTGTTTAGAATGTGTTTTTATTTCATAAGCGAATATCTTTTTACAAGTGCTAAATTTCAAGCCAGCAACCTTACTAAGACAGTCTAAATAGCCCTACAATGCAGATAATGGCATTAGAATGGCAAAAGACTGTTTAGAATGTGTTTTTATTTCATAAGCGAATATCTTTTTACAAGTGCTAAATTTCAAGCCTGCAACCTTACTATAGCCCTAATGGCATTAGAATGGCAAAAGACTGTTTAGAATGTGTTTTTATTTCATAAGCGAATATCTTTTTACAAGTGCTAAATTTCAAGCCTGCAACCTTACTATAGCCCTACAATGCAGATAATGGCATTAGAATGGCAAAACACTGTTTAGAATGTGTTTTTATTTCATAAGCGAATATCTTTTTACAAGTGCTAAATTTCAAGCCAGCAACCTTACTAAGACAGTCTAAATAGCCCTTCAATGCAGATAATGGCATTAGAATGGCAAAAGACTGTTTAGAATGTGTTTTTATTTCATAAGCGAATATCTTTTTACAAGTGCTAAATTTCAAGCCAGCAACCTTACTAAGACAGTCTAAATAGCCCTACAATGCAGATAATGGCATTAGAATGGCAAAAGACTGTTTAGAATGTGTTTTTATTTCATAAGCGAATATCTTTTTACAAGTGCTAAATTTCAAGCCTGCAACCTTACTATAGCCCTACAATGCAGATAATGGCATTAGAATGGCAAAAGACTGTTTAGAATGTGTTTTTATTTCATAAGCGAATATCTTTTTACAAGTGCTAAATTTCAAGCCTGCAACCTTACTATAGCCCTACAATGCAGATAATGGCATTAGAATGGCAAAACACTGTTTAGAATGTGTTTTTATTTCATAAGCGAATATCTTTTTACAAGTGCTAAATTTCAAGCCAGCAACCTTACTAAGACAGTCTAAATAGCCCTTCAATGCAGATAATGGCATTAGAATGGCAAAAGACTGTTTAGAATGTGTTTTTATTTCATAAGCGAATATCTTTTTACAAGTGCTAAATTTCAAGCCAGCAACCTTACTAAGACAGTCTAAATAGCCCTACAATGCAGATAATGGCATTAGAATGGCAAAAGACTGTTTAGAATGTGTTTTTATTTCATAAGCGAATATCTTTTTACAAGTGCTAAATTTCAAGCCTGCAACCTTACTATAGCCCTACAATGCAGATAATGGCATTAGAATGGCAAAAGACTGTTTAGAATGTGTTTTTATTTCATAAGCGAATATCTTTTTACAAGTGCTAAATTTCAAGCCAGCAACCTTACTATAGCCCTACAATGCAGATAATGGCATTAGAATGGCAAAACACTGTTTAGAATGTGTTTTTATTTCATAAGCGAATATCTTTTTACAAGTGCTAAATTTCAAGCCAGCAACCTTACTAAGACAGTCTAAATAGCCCTACAATGCAGATAATGGCATTAGAATGGCAAAAGACTGTTTAGAATGTGTTTTTATTTCATAAGCGAATATCTTTTTACAAGTGCTAAATTTCAAGCCAGCAACCTTACTAAGACAGTCTAAATAGCCCTACAATGCAGATAATGGCATTAGAATGGCAAAAGACTGTATAGAATGTGTTTTTATTTCATAAGCGAATATCTTTTTACAAGTGCAAAATTTCAAGCCTGCAACCTTACTATAGCCCTACAATGCAGATAATGGCATTAGAATGGCAAAAGACTGTTTAGAATGTGTTTTTTATTTCATAAGCGAATATCTTTTTACAAGTGCTAAATTTCAAGCCTGCAACCTTACTATAGCCCTACAATGCAGATAATGGCATTAGAATGGCAAAAGACTGTTTAGAATGTGTTTTTATTTCATAAGCGAATATCTTTTTACAAGTGCTAAATTTCAAGCCAGCAACCTTACTAAGACAGTCTAAATAGCCCTACAATGCAGATAATGGCATTAGAATGGCAAAAGACTGTTTAGAATGTGTTTTTATTTCATAAGCGAATATCTTTTTACAAGTGCTAAATTTCAAGCCTGCAACCTTACTATAGCCCTACAATGCAGATAATGGCATTAGAATGGCAAAAGACTGTTTAGAATGTGTTTTTATTTCATAAGCGAATATCTTTTTACAAGTGCTAAATTTCAAGCCTGCAACCTTACTATAGCCCTACAATGCAGATAATGGCATTAGAATGGCAAAAGACTGTTTAGAATGTGTTTTTATTTCATAAGCGAATATCTTTTTACAAGGGCTAAATTTCAAGCCAGCAACCTTACTATAGCCCTACAATGCAGATAATGGCATTAGAATGGCAAAATACTGTTTAGAATGTGTTTTTATTTCATAAGCAAATATCTTTTTACAAGTGCTAAATTTCAAGCCTGCAACCTTACTATAGCCCTACAATGCAGATAATGGCATTAGAATGGCAAAAGACTGTTTAGAATGTGTTTTTATTTCATAAGCGAATATCTTTTTACAAGTGCTAAATTTCAAGCCTGCAACCTTACTATAGCCCTACAATGCAGATAATGGCATTAGAATGGCAAAACACTGTTTAGAATGTGTTTTTATTTCATAAGCGAATATCTTTTTACAAGTGCTAAATTTCAAGCCAGCAACCTTACTAAGACAGTCTAAATAGCCCTACAATGCAGATAATGGCATTAGAATGGCAAAAGACTGTTTAGAATGTGTTTTTATTTCATAAGCGAATATCTTTTTACAAGTGCTAAATTTCAAGCCAGCAACCTTACTAAGACAGTCTAAATAGCCCTACAATGCAGATAATGGCATTAGAATGGCAAAAGACTGTTTAGAATGTGTTTTTATTTCATAAGCGAATATCTTTTTACAAGTGCTAAATTTCAAGCCTGCAACCTTACTAAGACAGTCTAAATAGCCCTTCAATGCAGATAATGGCATTAGAATGGCAAAAGACTGTTTAGAATGTGTTTTTATTTCATAAGCGAATATCTTTTTACAAGTGCTCAATTTCAAGCCAGCAACCTTACTAAGACAGTCTAAATAGCCCTACAATGCAGATAATGGCATTAGAATGGCAAAAGACTGTTTAGAATGTGTTTTTATTTCATAAGCGAATATCTTTTTACAAGTGCTACATTTCAAGCCAGCAACCTTACTATAGCCCTACAATGCAGATAATGGCATTAGAATGGCAAAAGACTGTTTAGAATGTGTTTTTATTTCATAAGCGAATATCTTTTTACAAGTGCTAAATTTCAAGCCTGCAACCTTACTATAGCCCTACAATGCAGATAATGGCATTAGAATGGCAAAAGACTGTTTAGAATGTGTTTTTATTTCATAAGCGAATATCTTTTTACAAGTGCTAAATTTCAAGCCAGCAACCTTACTAAGACAGTCTAAATAGCCCTACAATGCAGATAATGGCATTAGAATGGCAAAAGACTGTTTAGAATGTGTTTTTATTTCATAAGCGAATATCTTTTTACAAGTGCTAAATTTCAAGCCTGCAACCTTACTAAGACAGTCTAAATAGCCCTTCAATGCAGATAATGGCATTAGAATGGCAAAAGACTGTTTAGAATGTGTTTTTATTTCATAAGCGAATATCTTTTTACAAGTGCTAAATTTCAAGCCAGCAACCTTACTAAGACAGTCTAAATAGCCCTACAATGCAGATAATGGCATTAGAATGGCAAAAGACTGTTTAGAATGTGTTTTTATTTCATAAGCGAATATCTTTTTACAAGTGCTAAATTTCAAGCCAGCAACCTTACTAAGACAGTCTAAATAGCCCTACAATGCAGATAATGGCATTAGAATGGCAAAAGACTGTTTAGAATGTGTTTTTATTTCATAAGCGAATATCTTTTTACAAGTGCTAAATTTCAAGCCAGCAACCTTACTATAGCCCTACAATGCAGATAATGGCATTAGAATGGCAAAACACTGTTTAGAATGTGTTTTTATTTCATAAGCGAATATCTTTTTACAAGTGCTAAATTTCAAGCCAGCAACCTTACTATAGCCCTACAATGCAGATAATGGCATTAGAATGGCAAAAGACTGTTTAGAATGTGTTTTTATTTCATAAGCGAATATCTTTTTACAAGTGCTAAATTTCAAGCCAGCAACCTTACTAAGACAGTCTAAATAGCCCTTCAATGCAGATAATGGCATTAGAATGGCAAAAGACTGTTTAGAATGTGTTTTTATTTCATAAGCGAATATCTTTTTACAAGTGCTAAATTTCAAGCCAGCAACCTTACTAAGACAGTCTAAATAGCCCTACAATGCAGATAATGGCATTAGAATGGCAAAAGACTGTTTAGAATGTGTTTTTATTTCATAAGCGAATATCTTTTTACAAGTGCTAAATTTCAAGCCTGCAACCTTACTATAGCCCTAATGGCATTAGAATGGCAAAAGACTGTTTAGAATGTGTTTTTATTTCATAAGCGAATATCTTTTTACAAGTGCTAAATTTCAAGCCTGCAACCTTACTATAGCCCTACAATGCAGATAATGGCATTAGAATGGCAAAACACTGTTTAGAATGTGTTTTTATTTCATAAGCGAATATCTTTTTACAAGTGCTAAATTTCAAGCCAGCAACCTTACTAAGACAGTCTAAATAGCCCTTCAATGCAGATAATGGCATTAGAATGGCAAAAGACTGTTTAGAATGTGTTTTTATTTCATAAGCGAATATCTTTTTACAAGTGCTAAATTTCAAGCCAGCAACCTTACTAAGACAGTCTAAATAGCCCTACAATGCAGATAATGGCATTAGAATGGCAAAAGACTGTTTAGAATGTGTTTTTATTTCATAAGCGAATATCTTTTTACAAGTGCTAAATTTCAAGCCTGCAACCTTACTATAGCCCTACAATGCAGATAATGGCATTAGAATGGCAAAACACTGTTTAGAATGTGTTTTTATTTCATAAGCGAATATCTTTTTACAAGTGCTAAATTTCAAGCCAGCAACCTTACTAAGACAGTCTAAATAGCCCTACAATGCAGATAATGGCATTAGAATGGCAAAAGACTGTTTAGAATGTGTTTTTATTTCATAAGCGAATATCTTTTTACAAGTGCTAAATTTCAAGCCTGCAACCTTACTATAGCCCTAATGGCATTAGAATGGCAAAAGACTGTTTAGAATGTGTTTTTATTTCATAAGCGAATATCTTTTTACAAGTGCTAAATTTCAAGCCTGCAACCTTACTATAGCCCTAATGGCATTAGAATGGCAAAAGACTGTTTAGAATGTGTTTTTATTTCATAAGCGAATATCTTTTTACAAGTGCTAAATTTCAAGCCTGCAACCTTACTATAGCCCTACAATGCAGATAATGGCATTAGAATGGCAAAACACTGTTTAGAATGTGTTTTTATTTCATAAGCGAATATCTTTTTACAAGTGCTAAATTTCAAGCCAGCAACCTTACTAAGACAGTCTAAATAGCCCTTCAATGCAGATAATGGCATTAGAATGGCAAAAGACTGTTTAGAATGTGTTTTTATTTCATAAGCGAATATCTTTTTACAAGTGCTAAATTTCAAGCCAGCAACCTTACTAAGACAGTCTAAATAGCCCTTCAATGCAGATAATGGCATTAGAATGGCAAAAGACTGTTTAGAATGTGTTTTTATTTCATAAGCGAATATCTTTTTACAAGTGCTAAATTTCAAGCCAGCAACCTTACTAAGACAGTCTAAATAGCCCTACAATGCAGATAATGGCATTAGAATGGCAAAAGACTGTTTAGAATGTGTTTTTATTTCATAAGCGAATATCTTTTTACAAGTGCTAAATTTCAAGCCTGCAACCTTACTATAGCCCTACAATACAGATAATGGCATTAGAATGGCAAAAGACTGTTTAGAATGTGTTTTTATTTCATAAGCGAATATCTTTTTACAAGTGCTAAATTTCAAGCCAGCAACCTTACTATAGCCCTACAATGCAGATAATGGCATTAGAATGGCAAAACACTGTTTAGAATGTGTTTTTATTTCATAAGCGAATATCTTTTTACAAGTGCTAAATTTCAAGCCAGCAACCTTACTAAGACAGTCTAAATAGCCCTACAATGCAGATAATGGCATTAGAATGGCAAAAGACTGTTTAGAATGTGTTTTTATTTCATAAGCGAATATCTTTTTACAAGTGCTAAATTTCAAGCCAGCAACCTTACTAAGACAGTCTAAATAGCCCTACAATGCAGATAATGGCATTAGAATGGCAAAAGACTGTATAGAATGTGTTTTTATTTCATAAGCGAATATCTTTTTACAAGTGCTAAATTTCAAGCCTGCAACCTTACTATAGCCCTACAATGCAGATAATGGCATTAGAATGGCAAAAGACTGTTTAGAATGTGTTTTTTATTTCATAAGCGAATATCTTTTTACAAGTGCTAAATTTCAAGCCTGCAACCTTACTATAGCCCTACAATGCAGATAATGGCATTAGAATGGCAAAAGACTGTTTAGAATGTGTTTTTATTTCATAAGCGAATATCTTTTTACAAGTGCTAAATTTCAAGCCAGCAACCTTACTATAGCCCTACAATGCAGATAATGGCATTAGAATGGCAAAACACTGTTTAGAATGTGTTTTTATTTCATAAGCGAATATCTTTTTACAAGTGCTAAATTTCAAGCCAGCAACCTTACTAAGACAGTCTAAATAGCCCTACAATGCAGATAATGGCATTAGAATGGCAAAAGACTGTTTAGAATGTGTTTTTATTTCATAAGCGAATATCTTTTTACAAGTGCTAAATTTCAAGCCTGCAACCTTACTATAGCCCTACAATGCAGATAATGGCATTAGAATGGCAAAAGACTGTTTAGAATGTGTTTTTATTTCATAAGCGAATATCTTTTTACAAGTGCTAAATTTCAAGCCTGCAACCTTACTATAGCCCTACAATGCAGATAATGGCATTAGAATGGCAAAAGACTGTTTAGAATGTGTTTTTATTTCATAAGCGAATATCTTTTTACAAGTGCTAAATTTCAAGCCAGCAACCTTACTATAGCCCTACAATGCAGATAATGGCATTAGAATGGCAAAAGACTGTTTAGAATGTGTTTTTATTTCATAAGCGAATATCTTTTTACAAGTGCTAAATTTCAAGCCTGCAACCTTACTAAGACAGTCTAAATAGCCCTACAATGCAGATAATGGCATTAGAATGGCAAAAGACTGTTTAGAATGTGTTTTTATTTCATAAGCGAATATCTTTTTACAAGTGCTAAATTTCAAGCCAGCAACCTTACTATAGCCCTACAATGCAGATAATGGCATTAGAATGGCAAAACACTGTTTAGAATGTGTTTTTATTTCATAAGCGAATATCTTTTTACAAGTGCTAAATTTCAAGCCAGCAACCTTACTAAGACAGTCTAAATAGCCCTACAATGCAGATAATGGCATTAGAATGGCAAAAGACTGTTTAGAATGTGTTTTTATTTCATAAGCGAATATCTTTTTACAAGTGCTAAATTTCAAGCCAGCAACCTTACTAAGACAGTCTAAATAGCCCTACAATGCAGATAATGGCATTAGAATGGCAAAAGACTGTTTAGAATGTGTTTTTATTTCATAAGCGAATATCTTTTTACAAGTGCTAAATTTCAAGCCAGCAACCTTACTATAGCCCTACAATGCAGATAATGGCATTAGAATGGCAAAAGACTGTTTAGAATGTGTTTTTATTTCATAAGCGAATATCTTTTTACAAGTGCTAAATTTCAAGCCTGCAACCTTACTATAGCCCTACAATGCAGATAATGGCATTAGAATGGCAAAAGACTGTTTAGAATGTGTTTTTATTTCATAAGCGAATATCTTTTTACAAGTGCTAAATTTCAAGCCAGCAACCTTACTAAGACAGTCTAAATAGCCCTACAATGCAGATAATGGCATTAGAATGGCAAAAGACTGTTTAGAATGTGTTTTTATTTCATAAGCGAATATCTTTTTACAAGTGCTAAATTTCAAGCCTGCAACCTTACTAAGACAGTCTAAATAGCCCTTCAATGCAGATAATGGCATTAGAATGGCAAAAGACTGTTTAGAATGTGTTTTTATTTCATAAGCGAATATCTTTTTACAAGTGCTAAATTTCAAGCCAGCAACCTTACTAAGACAGTCTAAATAGCCCTACAATGCAGATAATGGCATTAGAATGGCAAAAGACTGTTTAGAATGTGTTTTTATTTCATAAGCGAATATCTTTTTACAAGTGCTAAATTTCAAGCCTGCAACCTTACTATAGCCCTACAATGCAGATAATGGCATTAGAATGGCAAAAGACTGTTTAGAATGTGTTTTTATTTCATAAGCGAATATCTTTTTACAAGTGCTAAATTTCAAGCCTGCAACCTTACTATAGCCCTACAATGCAGATAATGGCATTAGAATGGCAAAAGACTGTTTAGAATGTGTTTTTATTTCATAAGCGAATATCTTTTTACAAGTGCTAAATTTCAAGCCAGCAACCTTACTAAGACAGTCTAAATAGCCCTTCAATGCAGATAATGGCATTAGAATGGCAAAAGACTGTTTAGAATGTGTTTTTATTTCATAAGCGAATATCTTTTTACAAGTGCTAAATTTCAAGCCAGCAACCTTACTAAGACAGTCTAAATAGCCCTACAATGCAGATAATGGCATTAGAATGGCAAAAGACTGTTTAGAATGTGTTTTTATTTCATAAGCGAATATCTTTTTACAAGTGCTAAATTTCAAGCCTGCAACCTTACTATAGCCCTACAATGCAGATAATGGCATTAGAATGGCAAAAGACTGTTTAGAATGTGTTTTTATTTCATAAGCGAATATCTTTTTACAAGTGCTAAATTTCAAGCCTGCAACCTTACTATAGCCCTACAATGCAGATAATGGCATTAGAATGGCAAAAGACTGTTTAGAATGTGTTTTTATTTCATAAGCGAATATCTTTTTACAAGTGCTAAATTTCAAGCCTGCAACCTTACTATAGCCCTACAATGCAGATAATGGCATTAGAATGGCAAAAGACTGTTTAGAATGTGTTTTTATTTCATAAGCGAATATCTTTTTACAAGTGCTAAATTTCAAGCCTGCAACCTTACTATAGCCCTACAATGCAGATAATGGCATTAGAATGGCAAAACACTGTTTAGAATGTGTTTTTATTTCATAAGCGAATATCTTTTTACAAGTGCTAAATTTCAAGCCAGCAACCTTACTAAGACAGTCTAAATAGCCCTACAATGCAGATAATGGCATTAGAATGGCAAAAGACTGTTTAGAATGTGTTTTTATTTCATAAGCGAATATCTTTTTACAAGTGCTAAATTTCAAGCCTGCAACCTTACTATAGCCCTACAATGCAGATAATGGCATTAGAATGGCAAAAGACTGTTTAGAATGTGTTTTTATTTCATAAGCGAATATCTTTTTACAAGTGCTAAATTTCAAGCCAGCAACCTTACTAAGACAGTCTAAATAGCCCTACAATGCAGATAATGGCATTAGAATGGCAAAAGACTGTTTAGAATGTGTTTTTATTTCATAAGCGAATATCTTTTTACAAGTGCTAAATTTCAAGCCTGCAACCTTACTAAGACAGTCTAAATAGCCCTTCAATGCAGATAATGGCATTAGAATGGCAAAAGACTGTTTAGAATGTGTTTTTATTTCATAAGCGAATATCTTTTTACAAGTGCTAAATTTCAAGCCAGCAACCTTACTAAGACAGTCTAAATAGCCCTACAATGCAGATAATGGCATTAGAATGGCAAAAGACTGTTTAGAATGTGTTTTTATTTCATAAGCGAATATCTTTTTACAAGTGCTAAATTTCAAGCCTGCAACCTTACTATAGCCCTACAATGCAGATAATGGCATTAGAATGGCAAAAGACTGTTTAGAATGTGTTTTTATTTCATAAGCGAATATCTTTTTACAAGTGCTAAATTTCAAGCCTGCAACCTTACTATAGCCCTACAATGCAGATAATGGCATTAGAATGGCAAAAGACTGTTTAGAATGTGTTTTTATTTCATAAGCGAATATCTTTTTACAAGTGCTAAATTTCAAGCCAGCAACCTTACTAAGACAGTCTAAATAGCCCTTCAATGCAGATAATGGCATTAGAATGGCAAAAGACTGTTTAGAATGTGTTTTTATTTCATAAGCGAATATCTTTTTACAAGTGCTAAATTTCAAGCCAGCAACCTTACTAAGACAGTCTAAATAGCCCTACAATGCAGATAATGGCATTAGAATGGCAAAAGACTGTTTAGAATGTGTTTTTATTTCATAAGCGAATATCTTTTTACAAGTGCTAAATTTCAAGCCTGCAACCTTACTATAGCCCTACAATGCAGATAATGGCATTAGAATGGCAAAAGACTGTTTAGAATGTGTTTTTATTTCATAAGCGAATATCTTTTTACAAGTGCTAAATTTCAAGCCTGCAACCTTACTATAGCCCTACAATGCAGATAATGGCATTAGAATGGCAAAAGACTGTTTAGAATGTGTTTTTATTTCATAAGCGAATATCTTTTTACAAGTGCTAAATTTCAAGCCTGCAACCTTACTATAGCCCTACAATGCAGATAATGGCATTAGAATGGCAAAAGACTGTTTAGAATGTGTTTTTATTTCATAAGCGAATATCTTTTTACAAGTGCTAAATTTCAAGCCTGCAACCTTACTATAGCCCTACAATGCAGATAATGGCATTAGAATGGCAAAACACTGTTTAGAATGTGTTTTTATTTCATAAGCGAATATCTTTTTACAAGTGCTAAATTTCAAGCCAGCAACCTTACTAAGACAGTCTAAATAGCCCTACAATGCAGATAATGGCATTAGAATGGCAAAAGACTGTTTAGAATGTGTTTTTATTTCATAAGCGAATATCTTTTTACAAGTGCTAAATTTCAAGCCTGCAACCTTACTATAGCCCTACAATGCAGATAATGGCATTAGAATGGCAAAAGACTGTTTAGAATGTGTTTTTATTTCATAAGCGAATATCTTTTTACAAGTGCTAAATTTCAAGCCAGCAACCTTACTATAGCCCTACAATGCAGATAATGGCATTAGAATGGCAAAAGACTGTTTAGAATGTGTTTTTATTTCATAAGCGAATATCTTTTTACAAGTGCTAAATTTCAAGCCAGCAACCTTACTAAGACAGTCTAAATAGCCCTACAATGCAGATAATGGCATTAGAATGGCAAAAGACTGTTTAGAATGTGTTTTTATTTCATAAGCGAATATCTTTTTACAAGTGCTAAATTTCAAGCCTGCAACCTTACTATAGCCCTACAATGCAGATAATGGCATTAGAATGGCAAAAGACTGTTTAGAATGTGTTTTTATTTCATAAGCGAATATCTTTTTACAAGTGCTAAATTTCAAGCCTGCAACCTTACTATAGCCCTACAATGCAGATAATGGCATTAGAATGGCAAAAGACTGTTTAGAATGTGTTTTTATTTCATAAGCGAATATCTTTTTACAAGTGCTAAATTTCAAGCCAGCAACCTTACTATAGCCCTACAATGCAGATAATGGCATTAGAATGGCAAAACACTGTTTAGAATGTGTTTTTATTTCATAAGCGAATATCTTTTTACAAGTGCTAAATTTCAAGCCAGCAACCTTACTAAGACAGTCTAAATAGCCCTACAATGCAGATAATGGCATTAGAATGGCAAAAGACTGTTTAGAATGTGTTTTTATTTCATAAGCGAATATCTTTTTACAAGTGCTAAATTTCAAGCCTGCAACCTTACTATAGCCCTACAATGCAGATAATGGCATTAGAATGGCAAAAGACTGTTTAGAATGTGTTTTTATTTCATAAGCGAATATCTTTTTACAAGTGCTAAATTTCAAGCCAGCAACCTTACTATAGCCCTACAATGCAGATAATGGCATTAGAATGGCAAAACACTGTTTAGAATGTGTTTTTATTTCATAAGCGAATATCTTTTTATAAGTGCTAAATTTCAAGCCAGCAACCTTACTATAAGCCCTACAATGCAGATAATGGCATTAGAATGGCAAAAGACTGTTTAGAATGTGTTTTTATTTCATAAGCGAATATCTTTTTACAAGTGCTAAATTTCAAGCCTGCAACCTTACTATAGCCCTACAATGCAGATAATGGCATTAGAATGGCAAAAGACTGTTTAGAATGTGTTTTTATTTCATAAGCGAATATCTTTTTACAAGTGCTAAATTTCAAGCCTGCAACCTTACTATAGCCCTACAATGCAGATAATGGCATTAGAATGGCAAAAGACTGTTTAGAATGTGTTTTTATTTCATAAGCGAATATCTTTTTACAAGTGCTAAATTTCAAGCCAGCAACCTTACTAAGACAGTCTAAATAGCCCTACAATGCAGATAATGGCATTAGAATGGCAAAAGACTGTTTAGAATGTGTTTTTATTTCATAAGCGAATATCTTTTTACAAGTGCTAAATTTCAAGCCTGCAACCTTACTATAGCCCTACAATGCAGATAATGGCATTAGAATGGCAAAAGACTGTTTAGAATGTGTTTTTATTTCATAAGCGAATATCTTTTTACAAGTGCTAAATTTCAAGCCAGCAACCTTACTATAGCCCTACAATGCAGATAATGGCATTAGAATGGCAAAACACTGTTTAGAATGTGTTTTTATTTCATAAGCGAATATCTTTTTATAAGTGCTAAATTTCAAGCCAGCAACCTTACTATAGCCCTACAATGCAGATAATGGCATTAGAATGGCAAAAGACTGTTTAGAATGTGTTTTTTTTTCATAAGCGAATATCTTTTTACAAGTGCTAAATTTCAAGCCTGCAACCTTACTATAGCCCTACAATGCAGATAATGGCATTAGAATGGCAAAAGACTGTTTAGAATGTGTTTTTATTTCATAAGCGAATATCTTTTTACAAGTGCTAAATTTCAAGCCTGCAACCTTATTATAGCCCTACAATGCAGATAATGGCATTAGAATGGCAAAAGACTGTTTAGAATGTGTTTTTATTTCATAAGCGAATATCTTTTTACAAGTGCTAAATTTCAAGCCAGCAACCTTACTAAGACAGTCTAAATAGCCCTACAATGCAGATAATGGCATTAGAAAATGGCAAAAGACTGTTTAGAATGTGTTTTTATTTCATAAGCGAATATCTTTTTACAAGTGCTAAATTTCAAGCCTGCAACCTTACTATAGCCCTACAATGCAGATAATGGCATTAGAATGGCAAAAGACTGTTTAGAATGTGTTTTTATTTCATAAGCGAATATCTTTTTACAAGTGCTAAATTTCAAGCCAGCAACCTTACTATAGCCCTACAATGCAGATAATGGCATTAGAATGGCAAAAGACTGTTTAGAATGTGTTTTTATTTCATAAGCGAATATCTTTTTACAAGTGCTAAATTTCAAGCCAGCAACCTTACTAGACAGTCTAATAGCCCTACAATGCAGATAATGGCATTAGAATGGCAAAAGACTGTTTAGAATGTGTTTTTATTTCATAAGCGAATATCTTTTTACAAGTGCTAAATTTCAAGCCAGCAACCTTACTAAGACAGTCTAAATAGCCCTACAATGCAGATAATGGCATTAGAATGGCAAAAGACTGTTTAGAATGTGTTTTTATTTCATAAGCGAATATCTTTTTACAAGTGCTAAATTTCAAGCCTGCAACCTTACTATAGCCCTACAATGCAGATAATGGCATTAGAATGGCAAAAGACTGTTTAGAATGTGTTTTTATTTCATAAGCGAATATCTTTTTACAAGTGCTAAATTTCAAGCCTGCAACCTTACTATAGCCCTACAATGCAGATAATGGCATTAGAATGGCAAAACACTGTTTAGAATGTGTTTTTATTTCATAAGCGAATATCTTTTTACAAGTGCTAAATTTCAAGCCAGCAACCTTACTAAGACAGTCTAAATAGCCCTACAATGCAGATAATGGCATTAGAATGGCAAAAGACTGTTTAGAATGTGTTTTTATTTCATAAGCGAATATCTTTTTACAAGTGCTAAATTTCAAGCCTGCAACCTTACTATAGCCCTACAATGCAGATAATGGCATTAGAATGGCAAAAGACTGTTTAGAATGTGTTTTTATTTCATAAGCGAATATCTTTTTACAAGTGCTAAATTTCAAGCCAGCAACCTTACTATAGCCCTACAATGCAGATAATGGCATTAGAATGGCAAAACACTGTTTAGAATGTGTTTTTATTTCATAAGCGAATATCTTTTTACAAGTGCTAAATTTCAAGCCAGCAACCTTACTAAGACAGTCTAAATAGCCCTACAATGCAGATAATGGCATTAGAATGGCAAAAGACTGTTTAGAATGTGTTTTTATTTCATAAGCGAATATCTTTTTACAAGTGCTAAATTTCAAGCCTGCAACCTTACTATAGCCCTACAATGCAGATAATGGCATTAGAATGGCAAAAGACTGTTTAGAATGTGTTTTTATTTCATAAGCGAATATCTTTTTACAAGTGCTAAATTTCAAGCCAGCAACCTTACTATAGCCCTACAATGCAGATAATGGCATTAGAATGGCAAAACACTGTTTAGAATGTGTTTTTATTTCATAAGCGAATATCTTTTTATAAGTGCTAAATTTCAAGCCAGCAACCTTACTATAGCCCTACAATGCAGATAATGGCATTAGAATGGCAAAAGACTGTTTAGAATGTGTTTTTATTTCATAAGCGAATATCTTTTTACAAGTGCTAAATTTCAAGCCTGCAACCTTACTATAGCCCTACAATGCAGATAATGGCATTAGAATGGCAAAAGACTGTTTAGAATGTGTTTTTATTTCATAAGCGAATATCTTTTTACAAGTGCTAAATTTCAAGCCTGCAACCTTACTATAGCCCTACAATGCAGATAATGGCATTAGAATGGCAAAACACTGTTTAGAATGTGTTTTTATTTCATAAGCGAATATCTTTTTACAAGTGCTAAATTTCAAGCCAGCAACCTTACTAAGACAGTCTAAATAGCCCTACAATGCAGATAATGGCATTAGAATGGCAAAAGACTGTTTAGAATGTGTTTTTATTTCATAAGCGAATATCTTTTTACAAGTGCTAAATTTCAAGCCTGCAACCTTACTATAGCCCTACAATGCAGATAATGGCATTAGAATGGCAAAAGACTGTTTAGAATGTGTTTTTATTTCATAAGCGAATATCTTTTTACAAGTGCTAAATTTCAAGCCTGCAACCTTACTATAGCCCTACAATGCAGATAATGGCATTAGAATGGCAAAAGACTGTTTAGAATGTGTTTTTATTTCATAAGCGAATATCTTTTTACAAGTGCTAAATTTCAAGCCAGCAACCTTACTATAGCCCTACAATGCAGATAATGGCATTAGAATGGCAAAAGACTGTTTAGAATGTGTTTTTATTTCATAAGCGAATATCTTTTTACAAGTGCTAAATTTCAAGCCTGCAACCTTACTATAGCCCTACAATGCAGATAATGGCATTAGAATGGCAAAACACTGTTTAGAATGTGTTTTTATTTCATAAGCGAATATCTTTTTACAAGTGCTAAATTTCAAGCCAGCAACCTTACTAAGACAGTCTAAATAGCCCTACAATGCAGATAATGGCATTAGAATGGCAAAAGACTGTTTAGAATGTGTTTTTATTTCATAAGCGAATATCTTTTTACAAGTGCTAAATTTCAAGCCAGCAACCTTACTAAGACAGTCTAAATAGCCCTACAATGTAGATAATGGCATTAGAATGGCAAAAGACTGTTTAGAATGTGTTTTTATTTCATAAGCGAATATCTTTTTACAAGTGCTAAATTTCAAGCCTGCAACCTTACTAAGACAGTCTAAATAGCCCTACAATGCAGATAATGGCATTAGAATGGCAAAAGACTGTTTAGAATGTGTTTTTATTTCATAAGCGAATATCTTTTTACAAGTGCTAAATTTCAAGCCAGCAACCTTACTAAGACAGTCTAAATAGCCCTTCAATGCAGATAATGGCATTAGAATGGCAAAAGACTGTTTAGAATGTGTTTTTATTTCATAAGCGAATATCTTTTTACAAGTGCTAAATTTCAAGCCAGCAACCTTACTAAGACAGTCTAAATAGCCCTACAATGCAGATAATGGCATTAGAATGGCAAAAGACTGTTTAGAATGTGTTTTTATTTCATAAGCGAATATCTTTTTACAAGTGCTAAATTTCAAGCCAGCAACCTTACTATAGCCCTACAATGCAGATAATGGCATTAGAATGGCAAAAGACTGTTTAGAATGTGTTTTTATTTCATAAGCGAATATCTTTTTACAAGTGCTAAATTTCAAGCCTGCAACCTTACTATAGCCCTACAATGCAGATAATGGCATTAGAATGGCAAAAGACTGTTTAGAATGTGTTTTTATTTCATAAGCGAATATCTTTTTACAAGTGCTAAATTTCAAGCCAGCAACCTTACTAAGACAGTCTAAATAGCCCTACAATGCAGATAATGGCATTAGAATGGCAAAAGACTGTTTAGAATGTGTTTTTATTTCATAAGCGAATATCTTTTTACAAGTGCTAAATTTCAAGCCTGCAACCTTACTAAGACAGTCTAAATAGCCCTTCAATGCAGATAATGGCATTAGAATGGCAAAAGACTGTTTAGAATGTGTTTTTATTTCATAAGCGAATATCTTTTTACAAGTGCTAAATTTCAAGCCAGCAACCTTACTAAGACAGTCTAAATAGCCCTACAATGCAGATAATGGCATTAGAATGGCAAAAGACTGTTTAGAATGTGTTTTTATTTCATAAGCGAATATCTTTTTACAAGTGCTAAATTTCAAGCCTGCAACCTTACTATAGCCCTACAATGCAGATAATGGCATTAGAATGGCAAAAGACTGTTTAGAATGTGTTTTTATTTCATAAGCGAATATCTTTTTACAAGTGCTAAATTTCAAGCCTGCAACCTTACTATAGCCCTACAATGCAGATAATGGCATTAGAATGGCAAAAGACTGTTTAGAATGTGTTTTTATTTCATAAGCGAATATCTTTTTACAAGTGCTAAATTTCAAGCCAGCAACCTTACTAAGACAGTCTAAATAGCCCTTCAATGCAGATAATGGCATTAGAATGGCAAAAGACTGTTTAGAATGTGTTTTTATTTCATAAGCGAATATCTTTTTACAAGTGCTAAATTTCAAGCCAGCAACCTTACTAAGACAGTCTAAATAGCCCTACAATGCAGATAATGGCATTAGAATGGCAAAAGACTGTTTAGAATGTGTTTTTATTTCATAAGCGAATATCTTTTTACAAGTGCTAAATTTCAAGCCTGCAACCTTACTATAGCCCTACAATGCAGATAATGGCATTAGAATGGCAAAAGACTGTTTAGAATGTGTTTTTATTTCATAAGCGAATATCTATTTACAAGTGCTAAATTTCAAGCCTGCAACCTTACTATAGCCCTACAATGCAGATAATGGCATTAGAATGGCAAAACACTGTTTAGAATGTGTTTTTATTTCATAAGCGAATATCTTTTTACAAGTGCTAAATTTCAAGCCAGCAACCTTACTAAGACAGTCTAAATAGCCCTACAATGCAGATAATGGCATTAGAATGGCAAAAGACTGTTTAGAATGTGTTTTTATTTCATAAGCGAATATCTTTTTACAAGTGCTAAATTTCAAGCCTGCAACCTTACTATAGCCCTACAATGCAGATAATGGCATTAGAATGGCAAAAGACTGTTTAGAATGTGTTTTTATTTCATAAGCGAATATCTTTTTACAAGTGCTAAATTTCAAGCCTGCAACCTTACTATAGCCCTACAATGCAGATAATGGCATTAGAATGGCAAAACACTGTTTAGAATGTGTTTTTATTTCATAAGCGAATATCTTTTTACAAGTGCTAAATTTCAAGCCAGCAACCTTACTAAGACAGTCTAAATAGCCCTTCAATGCAGATAATGGCATTAGAATGGCAAAAGACTGTTTAGAATGTGTTTTTATTTCATAAGCGAATATCTTTTTACAAGTGCTAAATTTCAAGCCAGCAACCTTACTAAGACAGTCTAAATAGCCCTACAATGCAGATAATGGCATTAGAATGGCAAAAGACTGTTTAGAATGTGTTTTTATTTCATAAGCGAATATCTTTTTACAAGTGCTAAATTTCAAGCCTGCAACCTTACTATAGCCCTACAATGCAGATAATGGCATTAGAATGGCAAAAGACTGTTTAGAATGTGTTTTTATTTCATAAGCGAATATCTTTTTACAAGTGCTAAATTTCAAGCCAGCAACCTTACTATAGCCCTACAATGCAGATAATGGCATTAGAATGGCAAAAGACTGTTTAGAATGTGTTTTTATTTCATAAGCGAATATCTTTTTACAAGTGCTAAATTTCAAGCCAGCAACCTTACTAAGACAGTCTAAATAGCCCTACAATGCAGATAATGGCATTAGAATGGCAAAAGACTGTTTAGAATGTGTTTTTATTTCATAAGCGAATATCTTTTTACAAGTGCTAAATTTCAAGCCAGCAACCTTACTAAGACAGTCTAAATAGCCCTACAATGCAGATAATGGCATTAGAATGGCAAAAGACTGTTTAGAATGTGTTTTTATTTCATAAGCGAATATCTTTTTACAAGTGCTAAATTTCAAGCCTGCAACCTTACTATAGCCCTACAATGCAGATAATGGCATTAGAATGGCAAAAGACTGTTTAGAATGTGTTTTTATTTCATAAGCGAATATCTTTTTACAAGTGCTAAATTTCAAGCCTGCAACCTTACTATAGCCCTACAATGCAGATAATGGCATTAGAATGGCAAAAGACTGTTTAGAATGTGTTTTTATTTCATAAGCGAATATCTTTTTACAAGTGCTAAATTTCAAGCCAGCAACCTTACTATAGCCCTACAATGCAGATAATGGCATTAGAATGGCAAAACACTGTTTAGAATGTGTTTTTATTTCATAAGCGAATATCTTTTTACAAGTGCTAAATTTCAAGCCAGCAACCTTACTAAGACAGTCTAAATAGCCCTACAATGCAGATAATGGCATTAGAATGGCAAAAGACTGTTTAGAATGTGTTTTTATTTCATAAGCGAATATCTTTTTACAAGTGCTAAATTTCAAGCCAGCAACCTTACTAAGACAGTCTAAATAGCCCTACAATGCAGATAATGGCATTAGAATGGCAAAAGACTGTTTAGAATGTGTTTTTATTTCATAAGCGAATATCTTTTTACAAGTGCTAAATTTCAAGCCAGCAACCTTACTAAGACAGTCTAAATAGCCCTACAATGCAGATAATGGCATTAGAATGGCAAAAGACTGTTTAGAATGTGTTTTTATTTCATAAGCGAATATCTTTTTACAAGTGCTAAATTTCAAGCCTGCAACCTTACTATAGCCCTACAATGCAGATAATGGCATTAGAATGGCAAAAGACTGTTTAGAATGTGTTTTTATTTCATAAGCGAATATCTTTTTACAAGTGCTAAATTTCAAGCCTGCAACCTTACTATAGCCCTACAATGCAGATAATGGCATTAGAATGGCAAAAGACTGTTTAGAATGTGTTTTTATTTCATAAGCGAATATCTTTTTACAAGTGCTAAATTTCAAGCCAGCAACCTTACTATAGCCCTACAATGCAGATAATGGCATTAGAATGGCAAAACACTGTTTAGAATGTGTTTTTATTTCATAAGCGAATATCTTTTTACAAGTGCTAAATTTCAAGCCAGCAACCTTACTAAGACAGTCTAAATAGCCCTACAATGCAGATAATGGCATTAGAATGGCAAAAGACTGTTTAGAATGTGTTTTTATTTCATAAGCGAATATCTTTTTACAAGTGCTAAATTTCAAGCCTGCAACCTTACTATAGCCCTACAATGCAGATAATGGCATTAGAATGGCAAAAGACTGTTTAGAATGTGTTTTTATTTCATAAGCGAATATCTTTTTACAAGTGCTAAATTTCAAGCCAGCAACCTTACTATAGCCCTACAATGCAGATAATGGCATTAGAATGGCAAAACACTGTTTAGAATGTGTTTTTATTTCATAAGCGAATATCTTTTTATAAGTGCTAAATTTCAAGCCAGCAACCTTACTATAAGCCCTACAATGCAGATAATGGCATTAGAATGGCAAAAGACTGTTTAGAATGTGTTTTTATTTCATAAGCGAATATCTTTTTACAAGTGCTAAATTTCAAGCCTGCAACCTTACTATAGCCCTACAATGCAGATAATGGCATTAGAATGGCAAAAGACTGTTTAGAATGTGTTTTTATTTCATAAGCGAATATCTTTTTACAAGTGCTAAATTTCAAGCCTGCAACCTTACTATAGCCCTACAATGCAGATAATGGCATTAGAATGGCAAAAGACTGTTTAGAATGTGTTTTTATTTCATAAGCGAATATCTTTTTACAAGTGCTAAATTTCAAGCCAGCAACCTTACTAAGACAGTCTAAATAGCCCTACAATGCAGATAATGGCATTAGAATGGCAAAAGACTGTTTAGAATGTGTTTTTATTTCATAAGCGAATATCTTTTTACAAGTGCTAAATTTCAAGCCTGCAACCTTACTATAGCCCTACAATGCAGATAATGGCATTAGAATGGCAAGACTGTTTAGAATGTGTTTTTATTTCATAAGCGAATATCTTTTTACAAGTGCTAAATTTCAAGCCAGCAACCTTACTATAGCCCTACAATGCAGATAATGGCATTAGAATGGCAAAACACTGTTTAGAATGTGTTTTTATTTCATAAGCGAATATCTTTTTATAAGTGCTAAATTTCAAGCCAGCAACCTTACTATAGCCCTACAATGCAGATAATGGCATTAGAATGGCAAAAGACTGTTTAGAATGTGTTTTTTTTTCATAAGCGAATATCTTTTTACAAGTGCTAAATTTCAAGCCTGCAACCTTACTATAGCCCTACAATGCAGATAATGGCATTAGAATGGCAAAAGACTGTTTAGAATGTGTTTTTATTTCATAAGCGAATATCTTTTTACAAGTGCTAAATTTCAAGCCTGCAACCTTACTATAGCCCTACAATGCAGATAATGGCATTAGAATGGCAAAAGACTGTTTAGAATGTGTTTTTATTTCATAAGCGAATATCTTTTTACAAGTGCTAAATTTCAAGCCAGCAACCTTACTATAGCCCTACAATGCAGATAATGGCATTAGAATGGCAAAAGACTATTTAGAATGTGTTTTTATTTCATAAGCGAATATCTTTTTACAAGTGCTAAATTTCAAGCCAGCAACCTTACTAAGACAGTCTAAATAGCCCTACAATGCAGATAATGGCATTAGAATGGCAAAAGACTGTTTAGAATGTGTTTTTATTTCATAAGCGAATATCTTTTTACAAGTGCTAAATTTCAAGCCAGCAACCTTACTAAGACAGTCTAAATAGCCCTACAATGCAGATAATGGCATTAGAATGGCAAAAGACTGTTTAGAATGTGTTTTTATTTCATAAGCGAATATCTTTTTACAAGTGCTAAATTTCAAGCCTGCAACCTTACTATAGCCCTACAATGCAGATAATGGCATTAGAATGGCAAAAGACTGTTTAGAATGTGTTTTTATTTCATAAGCGAATATCTTTTTACAAGTGCTAAATTTCAAGCCTGCAACCTTACTATAGCCCTACAATGCAGATAATGGCATTAGAATGGCAAAACACTGTTTAGAATGTGTTTTTATTTCATAAGCGAATATCTTTTTACAAGTGCTAAATTTCAAGCCAGCAACCTTACTAAGACAGTCTAAATAGCCCTACAATGCAGATAATGGCATTAGAATGGCAAAAGACTGTTTAGAATGTGTTTTTATTTCATAAGCGAATATCTTTTTACAAGTGCTAAATTTCAAGCCTGCAACCTTACTATAGCCCTACAATGCAGATAATGGCATTAGAATGGCAAAAGACTGTTTAGAATGTGTTTTTATTTCATAAGCGAATATCTTTTTACAAGTGCTAAATTTCAAGCCAGCAACCTTACTATAGCCCTACAATGCAGATAATGGCATTAGAATGGCAAAACACTGTTTAGAATGTGTTTTTATTTCATAAGCGAATATCTTTTTACAAGTGCTAAATTTCAAGCCAGCAACCTTACTAAGACAGTCTAAATAGCCCTACAATGCAGATAATGGCATTAGAATGGCAAAAGACTGTTTAGAATGTGTTTTTATTTCATAAGCGAATATCTTTTTACAAGTGCTAAATTTCAAGCCTGCAACCTTACTATAGCCCTACAATGCAGATAATGGCATTAGAATGGCAAAATACTGTTTAGAATGTGTTTTTATTTCATAAGCGAATATCTTTTTACAAGTGCTAAATTTCAAGCCAGCAACCTTACTATAGCCCTACAATGCAGATAATGGCATTAGAATGGCAAAACACTGTTTAGAATGTGTTTTTATTTCATAAGCGAATATCTTTTTATAAGTGCTAAATTTCAAGCCAGCAACCTTACTATAGCCCTACAATGCAGATAATGGCATTAGAATGGCAAAAGACTGTTTAGAATGTGTTTTTATTTCATAAGCGAATATCTTTTTACAAGTGCTAAATTTCAAGCCTGCAACCTTACTATAGCCCTACAATGCAGATAATGGCATTAGAATGGCAAAAGACTGTTTAGAATGTGTTTTTATTTCATAAGCGAATATCTTTTTACAAGTGCTAAATTTCAAGCCTGCAACCTTACTATAGCCCTACAATGCAGATAATGGCATTAGAATGGCAAAAGACTGTTTAGAATGTGTTTTTATTTCATAAGCGAATATCTTTTTACAAGTGCTAAATTTCAAGCCAGCAACCTTACTAAGACAGTCTAAATAGCCCTACAATGCAGATAATGGCATTAGAATGGCAAAAGACTGTTTAGAATGTGTTTTTATTTCATAAGCGAATATCTTTTTACAAGTGCTAAATTTCAAGCCTGCAACCTTACTATAGCCCTACAATGCAGATAATGGCATTAGAATGGCAAAAGACTGTTTAGAATGTGTTTTTATTTCATAAGCGAATATCTTTTTACAAGTGCTAAATTTCAAGCCAGCAACCTTACTATAGCCCTACAATGCAGATAATGGCATTAGAATGGCAAAAGACTGTTTAGAATGTGTTTTTTTTTCATAAGCGAATATCTTTTTACAAGTGCTAAATTTCAAGCCTGCAACCTTACTATAGCCCTACAATGCAGATAATGGCATTAGAATGGCAAAAGACTGTTTAGAATGTGTTTTTATTTCATAAGCTAATATCTTTTTACAAGTGCTAAATTTCAAGCCTGCAACCTTACTATAGCCCTACAATGCAGATAATGGCATTAGAATGGCAAAACACTGTTTAGAATGTGTTTTTATTTCATAAGCGAATATCTTTTTACAAGTGCTAAATTTCAAGCCAGCAACCTTACTAAGACAGTCTAAATAGCCCTACAATGCAGATAATGGCATTAGAATGGCAAAAGACTGTTTAGAATGTGTTTTTATTTCATAAGCGAATATCTTTTTACAAGTGCTAAATTTCAAGCCTGCAACCTTACTATAGCCCTACAATGCAGATAATGGCATTAGAATGGCAAAAGACTGTTTAGAATGTGTTTTTATTTCATAAGCGAATATCTTTTTACAAGTGCTAAATTTCAAGCCTGCAACCTTACTATAGCCCTACAATGCAGATAATGGCATTAGAATGGCAAAAGACTGTTTAGAATGTGTTTTTATTTCATAAGCGAATATCTTTTTACAAGTGCTAAATTTCAAGCCTGCAACCTTACTATAGCCCTACAATGCAGATAATGGCATTAGAATGGCAAAAGACTGTTTAGAATGTGTCTTTATTTCATAAGCGAATATCTTTTTACAAGTGCTAAATTTCAAGCCAGCAACCTTACTAAGACAGTCTAAATAGCCCTACAATGCAGATAATGGCATTAGAATGGCAAAACACTGTTTAGAATGTGTTTTTATTTCATAAGCGAATATCTTTTTACAAGTGCTAAATTTCAAGCCAGCAACCTTACTAAGACAGTCTAAATAGCCCTACAATGCAGATAATGGCATTAGAATGGCAAAAGACTGTTTAGAATGTGTTTTTATTTCATAAGCGAATATCTTTTTACAAGTGCTAAATTTCAAGCCTGCAACCTTACTATAGCCCTACAATGCAGATAATGGCATTAGAATGGCAAAAGACTGTTTAGAATGTGTTTTTATTTCATAAGCGAATATCTTTTTACAAGTGCTAAATTTCAAGCCAGCAACCTTACTATAGCCCTACAATGCAGATATAATGGCATTAGAATGGCAAACACTGTTTAGAATGTGTTTTTATTTCATAAGCGAATATCTTTTTACAAGTGCTAAATTTCAAGCCTGCAACCTTACTATAGCCCTACAATGCAGATAATGGCATTAGAATGGCAAAAGACTGTTTAGAATGTGTTTTATTTCATAAGCGAATATCTTTTTACAAGTGCTAAATTTCAAGCCTGCAACCTTACTATAGCCCTACAATGCAGATAATGGCATTAGAATGGCAAAAGACTGTTTAGAATGTGTTTTTATTTCATAAGCGAATATCTTTTTACAAGTGCTAAATTTCAAGCCTGCAACCTTACTATAGCCCTACAATGCAGATAATGGCATTAGAATGGCAAAAGACTGTTTAGAATGTGTCTTTATTTCATAAGCGAATATCTTTTTACAAGTGCTAAATTTCAAGCCAGCAACCTTACTAAGACAGTCTAAATAGCCCTACAATGCAGATAATGGCATTAGAATGGCAAAACACTGTTTAGAATGTGTTTTTATTTCATAAGCGAATATCTTTTTACAAGTGCTAAATTTCAAGCCAGCAACCTTACTAAGACAGTCTAAATAGCCCTACAATGCAGATAATGGCATTAGAATGGCAAAAGACTGTTTAGAATGTGTTTTTATTTCATAAGCGAATATCTTTTTACAAGTGCTAAATTTCAAGCCTGCAACCTTACTATAGCCCTACAATGCAGATAATGGCATTAGAATGGCAAAAGACTGTTTAGAATGTGTTTTTATTTCATAAGCGAATATCTTTTTACAAGTGCTAAATTTCAAGCCAGCAACCTTACTATAGCCCTACAATGCAGATAATGGCATTAGAATGGCAAAACACTGTTTAGAATGTGTTTTTATTTCATAAGCGAATATCTTTTTACAAGTGCTAAATTTCAAGCCAGCAACCTTACTAAGACAGTCTAAATAGCCCTACAATGCAGATAATGGCATTAGAATGGCAAAAGACTGTTTAGAATGTGTTTTTATTTCATAAGCGAATATCTTTTTACAAGTGCTAAATTTCAAGCCTGCAACCTTACTATAGCCCTACAATGCAGATAATGGCATTAGAATGGCAAAAGACTGTTTAGAATGTGTTTTTATTTCATAAGCGAATATCTTTTTACAAGTGCTAAATTTCAAGCCAGCAACCTTACTATAGCCCTACAATGCAGATAATGGCATTAGAATGGCAAAACACTGTTTAGAATGTGTTTTTATTTCATAAGCGAATATCTTTTTATAAGTGCTAAATTTCAAGCCAGCAACCTTACTATAGCCCTACAATGCAGATAATGGCATTAGAATGGCAAAAGACTGTTTAGAATGTGTTTTTATTTCATAAGCGAATATCTTTTTACAAGTGCTAAATTTCAAGCCTGCAACCTTACTATAGCCCTACAATGCAGATAATGGCATTAGAATGGCAAAAGACTGTTTAGAATGTGTTTTTATTTCATAAGCGAATATCTTTTTACAAGTGCTAAATTTCAAGCCTGCAACCTTACTATAGCCCTACAATGCAGATAATGGCATTAGAATGGCAAAAGACTGTTTAGAATGTGTTTTTATTTCATAAGCGAATATCTTTTTACAAGTGCTAAATTTCAAGCCAGCAACCTTACTAAGACAGTCTAAATAGCCCTACAATGCAGATAATGGCATTAGAATGGCAAAAGACTGTTTAGAATGTGTTTTTATTTCATAAGCGAATATCTTTTTACAAGTGCTAAATTTCAAGCCTGCAACCTTACTATAGCCCTACAATGCAGATAATGGCATTAGAATGGCAAAAGACTGTTTAGAATGTGTTTTTATTTCATAAGCGAATATCTTTTTACAAGTGCTAAATTTCAAGCCAGCAACCTTACTATAGCCCTACAATGCAGATAATGGCATTAGAATGGCAAAACACTGTTTAGAATGTGTTTTTATTTCATAAGCGAATATCTTTTTACAAGTGCTAAATTTCAAGCCAGCAACCTTACTAAGACAGTCTAAATAGCCCTACAATGCAGATAATGGCATTAGAATGGCAAAAGACTGTTTAGAATGTGTTTTTATTTCATAAGCGAATATCTTTTTACAAGTGCTAAATTTCAAGCCTGCAACCTTACTATAGCCCTACAATGCAGATAATGGCATTAGAATGGCAAAAGACTGTTTAGAATGTGTTTTTATTTCATAAGCGAATATCTTTTTACAAGTGCTAAATTTCAAGCCAGCAACCTTACTATAGCCCTACAATGCAGATAATGGCATTAGAATGGCAAAACACTGTTTAGAATGTGTTTTTATTTCATAAGCGAATATCTTTTTATAAGTGCTAAATTTCAAGCCAGCAACCTTACTATAGCCCTACAATGCAGATAATGGCATTAGAATGGCAAAAGACTGTTTAGAATGTGTTTTTATTTCATAAGCGAATATCTTTTTACAAGTGCTAAATTTCAAGCCTGCAACCTTACTATAGCCCTACAATGCAGATAATGGCATTAGAATGGCAAAAGACTGTTTAGAATGTGTTTTTATTTCATAAGCGAATATCTTTTTACAAGTGCTAAATTTCAAGCCTGCAACCTTACTATAGCCCTACAATGCAGATAATGGCATTAGAATGGCAAAAGACTGTTTAGAATGTGTTTTTATTTCATAAGCGAATATCTTTTTACAAGTGCTAAATTTCAAGCCAGCAACCTTACTAAGACAGTCTAAATAGCCCTACAATGCAGATAATGGCATTAGAATGGCAAAAGACTGTTTAGAATGTGTTTTTATTTCATAAGCGAATATCTTTTTACAAGTGCTAAATTTCAAGCCTGCAACCTTACTATAGCCCTACAATGCAGATAATGGCATTAGAATGGCAAAATACTGTTTAGAATGTGTTTTTATTTCATAAGCGAATATCTTTTTACAAGTGCTAAATTTCAAGCCAGCAACCTTACTATAGCCCTACAATGCAGATAATGGCATTAGAATGGCAAAAGACTATTTAGAATGTGTTTTTATTTCATAAGCGAATATCTTTTTACAAGTGCTAAATTTCAAGCCAGCAACCTTACTAAGACAGTCTAAATAGCCCTACAATGCAGATAATGGCATTAGAATGGCAAAAGACTGTTTAGAATGTGTTTTTATTTCATAAGCGAATATCTTTTTACAAGTGCTAAATTTCAAGCCAGCAACCTTACTAAGACAGTCTAAATAGCCCTACAATGCAGATAATGGCATTAGAATGGCAAAAGACTGTTTAGAATGTGTTTTTATTTCATAAGCGAATATCTTTTTACAAGTGCTAAATTTCAAGCCTGCAACCTTACTATAGCCCTACAATGCAGATAATGGCATTAGAATGGCAAAAGACTGTTTAGAATGTGTTTTTATTTCATAAGCGAATATCTTTTTACAAGTGCTAAATTTCAAGCCTGCAACCTTACTATAGCCCTACAATGCAGATAATGGCATTAGAATGGCAAAACACTGTTTAGAATGTGTTTTTATTTCATAAGCGAATATCTTTTTACAAGTGCTAAATTTCAAGCCAGCAACCTTACTAAGACAGTCTAAATAGCCCTACAATGCAGATAATGGCATTAGAATGGCAAAAGACTGTTTAGAATGTGTTTTTATTTCATAAGCGAATATCTTTTTACAAGTGCTAAATTTCAAGCCTGCAACCTTACTATAGCCCTACAATGCAGATAATGGCATTAGAATGGCAAAAGACTGTTTAGAATGTGTTTTTATTTCATAAGCGAATATCTTTTTACAAGTGCTAAATTTCAAGCCAGCAACCTTACTATAGCCCTACAATGCAGATAATGGCATTAGAATGGCAAAACACTGTTTAGAATGTGTTTTTATTTCATAAGCGAATATCTTTTTACAAGTGCTAAATTTCAAGCCAGCAACCTTACTAAGACAGTCTAAATAGCCCTACAATGCAGATAATGGCATTAGAATGGCAAAAGACTGTTTAGAATGTGTTTTTATTTCATAAGCGAATATCTTTTTACAAGTGCTAAATTTCAAGCCTGCAACCTTACTATAGCCCTACAATGCAGATAATGGCATTAGAATGGCAAAATACTGTTTAGAATGTGTTTTTATTTCATAAGCGAATATCTTTTTACAAGTGCTAAATTTCAAGCCAGCAACCTTACTATAGCCCTACAATGCAGATAATGGCATTAGAATGGCAAAACACTGTTTAGAATGTGTTTTTATTTCATAAGCGAATATCTTTTTATAAGTGCTAAATTTCAAGCCAGCAACCTTACTATAGCCCTACAATGCAGATAATGGCATTAGAATGGCAAAAGACTGTTTAGAATGTGTTTTTATTTCATAAGCGAATATCTTTTTACAAGTGCTAAATTTCAAGCCTGCAACCTTACTATAGCCCTACAATGCAGATAATGGCATTAGAATGGCAAAAGACTGTTTAGAATGTGTTTTTATTTCATAAGCGAATATCTTTTTACAAGTGCTAAATTTCAAGCCTGCAACCTTACTATAGCCCTACAATGCAGATAATGGCATTAGAATGGCAAAAGACTGTTTAGAATGTGTTTTTATTTCATAAGCGAATATCTTTTTACAAGTGCTAAATTTCAAGCCAGCAACCTTACTAAGACAGTCTAAATAGCCCTACAATGCAGATAATGGCATTAGAATGGCAAAAGACTGTTTAGAATGTGTTTTTATTTCATAAGCGAATATCTTTTTACAAGTGCTAAATTTCAAGCCTGCAACCTTACTATAGCCCTACAATGCAGATAATGGCATTAGAATGGCAAAAGACTGTTTAGAATGTGTTTTTATTTCATAAGCGAATATCTTTTTACAAGTGCTAAATTTCAAGCCAGCAACCTTACTATAGCCCTACAATGCAGATAATGGCATTAGAATGGCAAAAGACTGTTTAGAATGTGTTTTTTTTTCATAAGCGAATATCTTTTTACAAGTGCTAAATTTCAAGCCTGCAACCTTACTATAGCCCTACAATGCAGATAATGGCATTAGAATGGCAAAAGACTGTTTAGAATGTGTTTTTATTTCATAAGCTAATATCTTTTTACAAGTGCTAAATTTCAAGCCTGCAACCTTACTATAGCCCTACAATGCAGATAATGGCATTAGAATGGCAAAACACTGTTTAGAATGTGTTTTTATTTCATAAGCGAATATCTTTTTACAAGTGCTAAATTTCAAGCCAGCAACCTTACTAAGACAGTCTAAATAGCCCTACAATGCAGATAATGGCATTAGAATGGCAAAAGACTGTTTAGAATGTGTTTTTATTTCATAAGCGAATATCTTTTTACAAGTGCTAAATTTCAAGCCTGCAACCTTACTATAGCCCTACAATGCAGATAATGGCATTAGAATGGCAAAAGACTGTTTAGAATGTGTTTTTATTTCATAAGCGAATATCTTTTTACAAGTGCTAAATTTCAAGCCTGCAACCTTACTATAGCCCTACAATGCAGATAATGGCATTAGAATGGCAAAAGACTGTTTAGAATGTGTTTTTATTTCATAAGCGAATATCTTTTTACAAGTGCTAAATTTCAAGCCTGCAACCTTACTATAGCCCTACAATGCAGATAATGGCATTAGAATGGCAAAAGACTGTTTAGAATGTGTCTTTATTTCATAAGCGAATATCTTTTTACAAGTGCTAAATTTCAAGCCAGCAACCTTACTAAGACAGTCTAAATAGCCCTACAATGCAGATAATGGCATTAGAATGGCAAAACACTGTTTAGAATGTGTTTTTATTTCATAAGCGAATATCTTTTTACAAGTGCTAAATTTCAAGCCAGCAACCTTACTAAGACAGTCTAAATAGCCCTACAATGCAGATAATGGCATTAGAATGGCAAAAGACTGTTTAGAATGTGTTTTTATTTCATAAGCGAATATCTTTTTACAAGTGCTAAATTTCAAGCCTGCAACCTTACTATAGCCCTACAATGCAGATAATGGCATTAGAATGGCAAAAGACTGTTTAGAATGTGTTTTTATTTCATAAGCGAATATCTTTTTACAAGTGCTAAATTTCAAGCCAGCAACCTTACTATAGCCCTACAATGCAGATAATGGCATTAGAATGGCAAAACACTGTTTAGAATGTGTTTTTATTTCATAAGCGAATATCTTTTTACAAGTGCTAAATTTCAAGCCTGCAACCTTACTATAGCCCTACAATGCAGATAATGGCATTAGAATGGCAAAAGACTGTTTAGAATGTGTTTTTATTTCATAAGCGAATATCTTTTTACAAGTGCTAAATTTCAAGCCTGCAACCTTACTATAGCCCTACAATGCAGATAATGGCATTAGAATGGCAAAAGACTGTTTAGAATGTGTTTTTATTTCATAAGCGAATATCTTTTTACAAGTGCTAAATTTCAAGCCTGCAACCTTACTATAGCCCTACAATGCAGATAATGGCATTAGAATGGCAAAAGACTGTTTAGAATGTGTCTTTATTTCATAAGCGAATATCTTTTTACAAGTGCTAAATTTCAAGCCAGCAACCTTACTAAGACAGTCTAAATAGCCCTACAATGCAGATAATGGCATTAGAATGGCAAAACACTGTTTAGAATGTGTTTTTATTTCATAAGCGAATATCTTTTTACAAGTGCTAAATTTCAAGCCAGCAACCTTACTAAGACAGTCTAAATAGCCCTACAATGCAGATAATGGCATTAGAATGGCAAAAGACTGTTTAGAATGTGTTTTTATTTCATAAGCGAATATCTTTTTACAAGTGCTAAATTTCAAGCCTGCAACCTTACTATAGCCCTACAATGCAGATAATGGCATTAGAATGGCAAAAGACTGTTTAGAATGTGTTTTTATTTCATAAGCGAATATCTTTTTACAAGTGCTAAATTTCAAGCCAGCAACCTTACTATAGCCCTACAATGCAGATAATGGCATTAGAATGGCAAAACACTGTTTAGAATGTGTTTTTATTTCATAAGCGAATATCTTTTTACAAGTGCTAAATTTCAAGCCAGCAACCTTACTAAGACAGTCTAAATAGCCCTACAATGCAGATAATGGCATTAGAATGGCAAAAGACTGTTTAGAATGTGTTTTTATTTCATAAGCGAATATCTTTTTACAAGTGCTAAATTTCAAGCCTGCAACCTTACTATAGCCCTACAATGCAGATAATGGCATTAGAATGGCAAAAGACTGTTTAGAATGTGTTTTTATTTCATAAGCGAATATCTTTTTACAAGTGCTAAATTTCAAGCCAGCAACCTTACTATAGCCCTACAATGCAGATAATGGCATTAGAATGGCAAAACACTGTTTAGAATGTGTTTTTATTTCATAAGCGAATATCTTTTTATAAGTGCTAAATTTCAAGCCAGCAACCTTACTATAGCCCTACAATGCAGATAATGGCATTAGAATGGCAAAAGACTGTTTAGAATGTGTTTTTATTTCATAAGCGAATATCTTTTTACAAGTGCTAAATTTCAAGCCTGCAACCTTACTATAGCCCTACAATGCAGATAATGGCATTAGAATGGCAAAAGACTGTTTAGAATGTGTTTTTATTTCATAAGCGAATATCTTTTTACAAGTGCTAAATTTCAAGCCTGCAACCTTACTATAGCCCTACAATGCAGATAATGGCATTAGAATGGCAAAAGACTGTTTAGAATGTGTTTTTATTTCATAAGCGAATATCTTTTTACAAGTGCTAAATTTCAAGCCAGCAACCTTACTAAGACAGTCTAAATAGCCCTACAATGCAGATAATGGCATTAGAATGGCAAAAGACTGTTTAGAATGTGTTTTTATTTCATAAGCGAATATCTTTTTACAAGTGCTAAATTTCAAGCCTGCAACCTTACTATAGCCCTACAATGCAGATAATGGCATTAGAATGGCAAAAGACTGTTTAGAATGTGTTTTTATTTCATAAGCGAATATCTTTTTACAAGTGCTAAATTTCAAGCCAGCAACCTTACTATAGCCCTACAATGCAGATAATGGCATTAGAATGGCAAAACACTGTTTAGAATGTGTTTTTATTTCATAAGCGAATATCTTTTTACAAGTGCTAAATTTCAAGCCAGCAACCTTACTAAGACAGTCTAAATAGCCCTACAATGCAGATAATGGCATTAGAATGGCAAAAGACTGTTTAGAATGTGTTTTTATTTCATAAGCGAATATCTTTTTACAAGTGCTAAATTTCAAGCCTGCAACCTTACTATAGCCCTACAATGCAGATAATGGCATTAGAATGGCAAAAGACTGTTTAGAATGTGTTTTTATTTCATAAGCGAATATCTTTTTACAAGTGCTAAATTTCAAGCCAGCAACCTTACTATAGCCCTACAATGCAGATAATGGCATTAGAATGGCAAAACACTGTTTAGAATGTGTTTTTATTTCATAAGCGAATATCTTTTTATAAGTGCTAAATTTCAAGCCAGCAACCTTACTATAGCCCTACAATGCAGATAATGGCATTAGAATGGCAAAAGACTGTTTAGAATGTGTTTTTATTTCATAAGCGAATATCTTTTTACAAGTGCTAAATTTCAAGCCTGCAACCTTACTATAGCCCTACAATGCAGATAATGGCATTAGAATGGCAAAAGACTGTTTAGAATGTGTTTTTATTTCATAAGCGAATATCTTTTTACAAGTGCTAAATTTCAAGCCTGCAACCTTACTATAGCCCTACAATGCAGATAATGGCATTAGAATGGCAAAAGACTGTTTAGAATGTGTTTTTATTTCATAAGCGAATATCTTTTTACAAGTGCTAAATTTCAAGCCAGCAACCTTACTAAGACAGTCTAAATAGCCCTACAATGCAGATAATGGCATTAGAATGGCAAAAGACTGTTTAGAATGTGTTTTTATTTCATAAGCGAATATCTTTTTACAAGTGCTAAATTTCAAGCCTGCAACCTTACTATAGCCCTACAATGCAGATAATGGCATTAGAATGGCAAAATACTGTTTAGAATGTGTTTTTATTTCATAAGCGAATATCTTTTTACAAGTGCTAAATTTCAAGCCAGCAACCTTACTATAGCCCTACAATGCAGATAATGGCATTAGAATGGCAAAACACTGTTTAGAATGTGTTTTTATTTCATAAGCGAATATCTTTTTATAAGTGCTAAATTTCAAGCCAGCAACCTTACTATAGCCCTACAATGCAGATAATGGCATTAGAATGGCAAAAGACTGTTTAGAATGTGTTTTTATTTCATAAGCGAATATCTTTTTACAAGTGCTAAATTTCAAGCCTGCAACCTTACTATAGCCCTACAATGCAGATAATGGCATTAGAATGGCAAAAGACTGTTTAGAATGTGTTTTTATTTCATAAGCGAATATCTTTTTACAAGTGCTAAATTTCAAGCCAGCAACCTTACTAAGACAGTCTAAATAGCCCTACAATGCAGATAATGGCATTAGAATGGCAAAAGACTGTTTAGAATGTGTTTTTATTTCATAAGCGAATATCTTTTTACAAGTGCTAAATTTCAAGCCTGCAACCTTACTATAGCCCTACAATGCAGATAATGGCATTAGAATGGCAAAAGACTGTTTAGAATGTGTTTTTATTTCATAAGCGAATATCTTTTTACAAGTGCTAAATTTCAAGCCAGCAACCTTACTAAGACAGTCTAAATAGCCCTACAATGCAGATAATGGCATTAGAATGGCAAAAGACTGTTTAGAATGTGTTTTTATTTCATAAGCGAATATCTTTTTACAAGTGCTAAATTTCAAGCCAGCAACCTTACTAAGACAGTCTAAATAGCCCTACAATGCAGATAATGGCATTAGAATGGCAAAACACTGTTTAGAATGTGTTTTTATTTCATAAGCGAATATCTTTTTACAAGTGCTAAATTTCAAGCCAGCAACCTTACTAAGACAGTCTAAATAGCCCTACAATGCAGATAATGGCATTAGAATGGCAAAAGACTGTTTAGAATGTGTTTTTATTTCATAAGCGAATATCTTTTTACAAGTGCTAAATTTCAAGCCTGCAACCTTACTATAGCCCTACAATGCAGATAATGGCATTAGAATGGCAAAAGACTGTTTAGAATGTGTTTTTATTTCATAAGCGAATATCTTTTTACAAGTGCTAAATTTCAAGCCTGCAACCTTACTATAGCCCTACAATGCAGATAATGGCATTAGAATGGCAAAACACTGTTTAGAATGTGTTTTTATTTCATAAGCGAATATCTTTTTACAAGTGCTAAATTTCAAGCCAGCAACCTTACTAAGACAGTCTAAATAGCCCTACAATGCAGATAATGGCATTAGAATGGCAAAAGACTGTTTAGAATGTGTTTTTATTTCATAAGCGAATATCTTTTTACAAGTGCTAAATTTCAAGCCTGCAACCTTACTATAGCCCTACAATGCAGATAATGGCATTAGAATGGCAAAAGACTGTTTAGAATGTGTTTTTATTTCATAAGCGAATATCTTTTTACAAGTGCTAAATTTCAAGCCAGCAACCTTACTATAGCCCTACAATGCAGATAATGGCATTAGAATGGCAAAACACTGTTTAGAATGTGTTTTTATTTCATAAGCGAATATCTTTTTACAAGTGCTAAATTTCAAGCCAGCAACCTTACTAAGACAGTCTAAATAGCCCTACAATGCAGATAATGGCATTAGAATGGCAAAAGACTGTTTAGAATGTGTTTTTATTTCATAAGCGAATATCTTTTTACAAGTGCTAAATTTCAAGCCTGCAACCTTACTATAGCCCTACAATGCAGATAATGGCATTAGAATGGCAAAAGACTGTTTAGAATGTGTTTTTATTTCATAAGCGAATATCTTTTTACAAGTGCTAAATTTCAAGCCAGCAACCTTACTATAGCCCTACAATGCAGATAATGGCATTAGAATGGCAAAACACTGTTTAGAATGTGTTTTTATTTCATAAGCGAATATCTTTTTATAAGTGCTAAATTTCAAGCCAGCAACCTTACTATAGCCCTACAATGCAGATAATGGCATTAGAATGGCAAAAGACTGTTTAGAATGTGTTTTTATTTCATAAGCGAATATCTTTTTACAAGTGCTAAATTTCAAGCCTGCAACCTTACTATAGCCCTACAATGCAGATAATGGCATTAGAATGGCAAAAGACTGTTTAGAATGTGTTTTTATTTCATAAGCGAATATCTTTTTACAAGTGCTAAATTTCAAGCCTGCAACCTTACTATAGCCCTACAATGCAGATAATGGCATTAGAATGGCAAAAGACTGTTTAGAATGTGTTTTTATTTCATAAGCGAATATCTTTTTACAAGTGCTAAATTTCAAGCCAGCAACCTTACTAAGACAGTCTAAATAGCCCTACAATGCAGATAATGGCATTAGAATGGCAAAAGACTGTTTAGAATGTGTTTTTATTTCATAAGCGAATATCTTTTTACAAGTGCTAAATTTCAAGCCTGCAACCTTACTATAGCCCTACAATGCAGATAATGGCATTAGAATGGCAAAAGACTGTTTAGAATGTGTTTTTATTTCATAAGCGAATATCTTTTTACAAGTGCTAAATTTCAAGCCAGCAACCTTACTATAGCCCTACAATGCAGATAATGGCATTAGAATGGCAAAACACTGTTTAGAATGTGTTTTTATTTCATAAGCGAATATCTTTTTATAAGTGCTAAATTTCAAGCCAGCAACCTTACTATAGCCCTACAATGCAGATAATGGCATTAGAATGGCAAAAGACTGTTTAGAATGTGTTTTTATTTCATAAGCGAATATCTTTTTACAAGTGCTAAATTTCAAGCCTGCAACCTTACTATAGCCCTACAATGCAGATAATGGCATTAGAATGGCAAAAGACTGTTTAGAATGTGTTTTTATTTCATAAGCGAATATCTTTTTACAAGTGCTAAATTTCAAGCCTGCAACCTTACTATAGCCCTACAATGCAGATAATGGCATTAGAATGGCAAAAGACTGTTTAGAATGTGTTTTTATTTCATAAGCGAATATCTTTTTACAAGTGCTAAATTTCAAGCCAGCAACCTTACTAAGACAGTCTAAATAGCCCTACAATGCAGATAATGGCATTAGAATGGCAAAAGACTGTTTAGAATGTGTTTTTATTTCATAAGCGAATATCTTTTTACAAGTGCTAAATTTCAAGCCTGCAACCTTACTATAGCCCTACAATGCAGATAATGGCATTAGAATGGCAAAAGACTGTTTAGAATGTGTTTTTATTTCATAAGCGAATATCTTTTTACAAGTGCTAAATTTCAAGCCAGCAACCTTACTAAGACAGTCTAAATAGCCCTACAATGCAGATAATGGCATTAGAATGGCAAAAGACTGTTTAGAATGTGTTTTTATTTCATAAGCGAATATCTTTTTACAAGTGCTAAATTTCAAGCCAGCAACCTTACTAAGACAGTCTAAATAGCCCTACAATGCAGATAATGGCATTAGAATGGCAAAAGACTGTTTAGAATGTGTTTTTATTTCATAAGCGAATATCTTTTTACAAGTGCTAAATTTCAAGCCAGCAACCTTACTAAGACAGTCTAAATAGCCCTACAATGCAGATAATGGCATTAGAATGGCAAAAGACTGTTTAGAATGTGTTTTTATTTCATAAGCGAATATCTTTTTACAAGTGCTAAATTTCAAGCCTGCAACCTTACTATAGCCCTACAATGCAGATAATGGCATTAGAATGGCAAAACACTGTTTAGAATGTGTTTTTATTTCATAAGCGAATATCTTTTTACAAGTGCTAAATTTCAAGCCAGCAACCTTACTAAGACAGTCTAAATAGCCCTTCAATGCAGATAATGGCATTAGAATGGCAAAAGACTGTTTAGAATGTGTTTTTATTTCATAAGCGAATATCTTTTTACAAGTGCTAAATTTCAAGCCAGCAACCTTACTAAGACAGTCTAAATAGCCCTACAATGCAGATAATGGCATTAGAATGGCAAAAGACTGTTTAGAATGTGTTTTTATTTCATAAGCGAATATCTTTTTACAAGTGCTAAATTTCAAGCCTGCAACCTTACTATAGCCCTACAATGCAGATAATGGCATTAGAATGGCAAAAGACTGTTTAGAATGTGTTTTTATTTCATAAGCGAATATCTTTTTACAAGTGCTAAATTTCAAGCCAGCAACCTTACTATAGCCCTACAATGCAGATAATGGCATTAGAATGGCAAAACACTGTTTAGAATGTGTTTTTATTTCATAAGCGAATATCTTTTTACAAGTGCTAAATTTCAAGCCAGCAACCTTACTAAGACAGTCTAAATAGCCCTACAATGCAGATAATGGCATTAGAATGGCAAAAGACTGTTTAGAATGTGTTTTTATTTCATAAGCGAATATCTTTTTACAAGTGCTAAATTTCAAGCCTGCAACCTTACTATAGCCCTACAATGCAGATAATGGCATTAGAATGGCAAAAGACTGTTTAGAATGTGTTTTTATTTCATAAGCGAATATCTTTTTACAAGTGCTAAATTTCAAGCCAGCAACCTTACTATAGCCCTACAATGCAGATAATGGCATTAGAATGGCAAAACACTGTTTAGAATGTGTTTTTATTTCATAAGCGAATATCTTTTTACAAGTGCTAAATTTCAAGCCAGCAACCTTACTAAGACAGTCTAAATAGCCCTACAATGCAGATAATGGCATTAGAATGGCAAAAGACTGTTTAGAATGTGTTTTTATTTCATAAGCGAATATCTTTTTACAAGTGCTAAATTTCAAGACTGCAACCTTACTATAGCCCTACAATGCAGATAATGGCATTAGAATGGCAAAAGACTGTTTAGAATGTGTTTTTATTTCATAAGCGAATATCTTTTTACAAGTGCTAAATTTCAAGCCTGCAACCTTACTATAGCCCTACAATGCAGATAATGGCATTAGAATGGCAAAAGACTGTTTAGAATGTGTTTTTATTTCATAAGCGAATATCTTTTTACAAGTGCTAAATTTCAAGCCAGCAACCTTACTATAGCCCTACAATGCAGATAATGGCATTAGAATGGCAAAACACTGTTTAGAATGTGTTTTTATTTCATAAGCGAATATCTTTTTACAAGTGCTAAATTTCAAGCCAGCAACCTTACTAAGACAGTCTAAATAGCCCTACAATGCAGATAATGGCATTAGAATGGCAAAAGACTGTTTAGAATGTGTTTTTATTTCATAAGCGAATATCTTTTTACAAGTGCTACATTTCAAGCCTGCAACCTTACTATAGCCCTACAATGCAGATAATGGCATTAGAATGGCAAAAGACTGTTTAGAATGTGTTTTTATTTCATAAGCGAATATCTTTTTACAAGTGCTAAATTTCAAGCCAGCAACCTTACTATAGCCCTACAATGCAGATAATGGCATTAGAATGGCAAAACACTGTTTAGAATGTGTTTTTATTTCATAAGCGAATATCTTTTTATAAGTGCTAAATTTCAAGCCAGCAACCTTACTATAGCCCTACAATGCAGATAATGGCATTAGAATGGCAAAAGACTGTTTAGAATGTGTTTTTATTTCATAAGCGAATATCTTTTTACAAGTGCTAAATTTCAAGCCTGCAACCTTACTATAGCCCTACAATGCAGATAATGGCATTAGAATGGCAAAAGACTGTTTAGAATGTGTTTTTATTTCATAAGCGAATATCTTTTTACAAGTGCTAAATTTCAAGCCTGCAACCTTACTATAGCCCTACAATGCAGATAATGGCATTAGAATGGCAAAAGACTGTTTAGAATGTGTTTTTATTTCATAAGCGAATATCTTTTTACAAGTGCTAAATTTCAAGCCTGCAACCTTACTATAGCCCTACAATGCAGATAATGGCATTAGAATGGCAAAAGACTGTTTAGAATGTGTTTTTATTTCATAAGCGAATATCTTTTTACAAGTGCTAAATTTCAAGCCAGCAACCTTACTAAGACAGTCTAAATAGCCCTACAATGCAGATAATGGCATTAGAATGGCAAAAGACTGTTTAGAATGTGTTTTTATTTCATAAGCGAATATCTTTTTACAAGTGCTAAATTTCAAGCCTGCAACCTTACTATAGCCCTACAATGCAGATAATGGCATTAGAATGGCAAAATACTGTTTAGAATGTGTTTTTATTTCATAAGCGAATATCTTTTTACAAGTGCTAAATTTCAAGCCAGCAACCTTACTATAGCCCTACAATGCAGATAATGGCATTAGAATGGCAAAACACTGTTTAGAATGTGTTTTTATTTCATAAGCGAATATCTTTTTATAAGTGCTAAATTTCAAGCCAGCAACCTTACTATAGCCCTACAATGCAGATAATGGCATTAGAATGGCAAAAGACTGTTTAGAATGTGTTTTTATTTCATAAGCGAATATCTTTTTACAAGTGCTAAATTTCAAGCCTGCAACCTTACTATAGCCCTACAATGCAGATAATGGCATTAGAATGGCAAAAGACTGTTTAGAATGTGTTTTTATTTCATAAGCGAATATCTTTTTACAAGTGCTAAATTTCAAGCCAGCAACCTTACTAAGACAGTCTAAATAGCCCTACAATGCAGATAATGGCATTAGAATGGCAAAAGACTGTTTAGAATGTGTTTTTATTTCATAAGCGAATATCTTTTTACAAGTGCTAAATTTCAAGCCTGCAACCTTACTATAGCCCTACAATGCAGATAATGGCATTAGAATGGCAAAAGACTGTTTAGAATGTGTTTTTATTTCATAAGCGAATATCTTTTTACAAGTGCTAAATTTCAAGCCAGCAACCTTACTAAGACAGTCTAAATAGCCCTACAATGCAGATAATGGCATTAGAATGGCAAAAGACTGTTTAGAATGTGTTTTTATTTCATAAGCGAATATCTTTTTACAAGTGCTAAATTTCAAGCCAGCAACCTTACTAAGACAGTCTAAATAGCCCTACAATGCAGATAATGGCATTAGAATGGCAAAACACTGTTTAGAATGTGTTTTTATTTCATAAGCGAATATCTTTTTACAAGTGCTAAATTTCAAGCCAGCAACCTTACTAAGACAGTCTAAATAGCCCTACAATGCAGATAATGGCATTAGAATGGCAAAAGACTGTTTAGAATGTGTTTTTATTTCATAAGCGAATATCTTTTTACAAGTGCTAAATTTCAAGCCTGCAACCTTACTATAGCCCTACAATGCAGATAATGGCATTAGAATGGCAAAAGACTGTTTAGAATGTGTTTTTATTTCATAAGCGAATATCTTTTTACAAGTGCTAAATTTCAAGCCTGCAACCTTACTATAGCCCTACAATGCAGATAATGGCATTAGAATGGCAAAACACTGTTTAGAATGTGTTTTTATTTCATAAGCGAATATCTTTTTACAAGTGCTAAATTTCAAGCCAGCAACCTTACTAAGACAGTCTAAATAGCCCTACAATGCAGATAATGGCATTAGAATGGCAAAAGACTGTTTAGAATGTGTTTTTATTTCATAAGCGAATATCTTTTTACAAGTGCTAAATTTCAAGCCTGCAACCTTACTATAGCCCTACAATGCAGATAATGGCATTAGAATGGCAAAAGACTGTTTAGAATGTGTTTTTATTTCATAAGCGAATATCTTTTTACAAGTGCTAAATTTCAAGCCAGCAACCTTACTATAGCCCTACAATGCAGATAATGGCATTAGAATGGCAAAACACTGTTTAGAATGTGTTTTTATTTCATAAGCGAATATCTTTTTACAAGTGCTAAATTTCAAGCCAGCAACCTTACTAAGACAGTCTAAATAGCCCTACAATGCAGATAATGGCATTAGAATGGCAAAAGACTGTTTAGAATGTGTTTTTATTTCATAAGCGAATATCTTTTTACAAGTGCTAAATTTCAAGCCTGCAACCTTACTATAGCCCTACAATGCAGATAATGGCATTAGAATGGCAAAAGACTGTTTAGAATGTGTTTTTATTTCATAAGCGAATATCTTTTTACAAGTGCTAAATTTCAAGCCAGCAACCTTACTATAGCCCTACAATGCAGATAATGGCATTAGAATGGCAAAACACTGTTTAGAATGTGTTTTTATTTCATAAGCGAATATCTTTTTATAAGTGCTAAATTTCAAGCCAGCAACCTTACTATAGCCCTACAATGCAGATAATGGCATTAGAATGGCAAAAGACTGTTTAGAATGTGTTTTTATTTCATAAGCGAATATCTTTTTACAAGTGCTAAATTTCAAGCCTGCAACCTTACTATAGCCCTACAATGCAGATAATGGCATTAGAATGGCAAAAGACTGTTTAGAATGTGTTTTTATTTCATAAGCGAATATCTTTTTACAAGTGCTAAATTTCAAGCCTGCAACCTTACTATAGCCCTACAATGCAGATAATGGCATTAGAATGGCAAAAGACTGTTTAGAATGTGTTTTTATTTCATAAGCGAATATCTTTTTACAAGTGCTAAATTTCAAGCCAGCAACCTTACTAAGACAGTCTAAATAGCCCTACAATGCAGATAATGGCATTAGAATGGCAAAAGACTGTTTAGAATGTGTTTTTATTTCATAAGCGAATATCTTTTTACAAGTGCTAAATTTCAAGCCTGCAACCTTACTATAGCCCTACAATGCAGATAATGGCATTAGAATGGCAAAAGACTGTTTAGAATGTGTTTTTATTTCATAAGCGAATATCTTTTTACAAGTGCTAAATTTCAAGCCAGCAACCTTACTATAGCCCTACAATGCAGATAATGGCATTAGAATGGCAAAACACTGTTTAGAATGTGTTTTTATTTCATAAGCGAATATCTTTTTATAAGTGCTAAATTTCAAGCCAGCAACCTTACTATAGCCCTACAATGCAGATAATGGCATTAGAATGGCAAAAGACTGTTTAGAATGTGTTTTTATTTCATAAGCGAATATCTTTTTACAAGTGCTAAATTTCAAGCCTGCAACCTTACTATAGCCCTACAATGCAGATAATGGCATTAGAATGGCAAAAGACTGTTTAGAATGTGTTTTTATTTCATAAGCGAATATCTTTTTACAAGTGCTAAATTTCAAGCCTGCAACCTTACTATAGCCCTACAATGCAGATAATGGCATTAGAATGGCAAAAGACTGTTTAGAATGTGTTTTTATTTCATAAGCGAATATCTTTTTACAAGTGCTAAATTTCAAGCCAGCAACCTTACTAAGACAGTCTAAATAGCCCTACAATGCAGATAATGGCATTAGAATGGCAAAAGACTGTTTAGAATGTGTTTTTATTTCATAAGCGAATATCTTTTTACAAGTGCTAAATTTCAAGCCTGCAACCTTACTATAGCCCTACAATGCAGATAATGGCATTAGAATGGCAAAAGACTGTTTAGAATGTGTTTTTATTTCATAAGCGAATATCTTTTTACAAGTGCTAAATTTCAAGCCAGCAACCTTACTAAGACAGTCTAAATAGCCCTACAATGCAGATAATGGCATTAGAATGGCAAAAGACTGTTTAGAATGTGTTTTTATTTCATAAGCGAATATCTTTTTACAAGTGCTAAATTTCAAGCCAGCAACCTTACTAAGACAGTCTAAATAGCCCTACAATGCAGATAATGGCATTAGAATGGCAAAAGACTGTTTAGAATGTGTTTTTATTTCATAAGCGAATATCTTTTTACAAGTGCTAAATTTCAAGCCAGCAACCTTACTAAGACAGTCTAAATAGCCCTACAATGCAGATAATGGCATTAGAATGGCAAAAGACTGTTTAGAATGTGTTTTTATTTCATAAGCGAATATCTTTTTACAAGTGCTAAATTTCAAGCCTGCAACCTTACTATAGCCCTACAATGCAGATAATGGCATTAGAATGGCAAAACACTGTTTAGAATGTGTTTTTATTTCATAAGCGAATATCTTTTTACAAGTGCTAAATTTCAAGCCAGCAACCTTACTAAGACAGTCTAAATAGCCCTTCAATGCAGATAATGGCATTAGAATGGCAAAAGACTGTTTAGAATGTGTTTTTATTTCATAAGCGAATATCTTTTTACAAGTGCTAAATTTCAAGCCAGCAACCTTACTAAGACAGTCTAAATAGCCCTACAATGCAGATAATGGCATTAGAATGGCAAAAGACTGTTTAGAATGTGTTTTTATTTCATAAGCGAATATCTTTTTACAAGTGCTAAATTTCAAGCCTGCAACCTTACTATAGCCCTACAATGCAGATAATGGCATTAGAATGGCAAAAGACTGTTTAGAATGTGTTTTTATTTCATAAGCGAATATCTTTTTACAAGTGCTAAATTTCAAGCCAGCAACCTTACTATAGCCCTACAATGCAGATAATGGCATTAGAATGGCAAAACACTGTTTAGAATGTGTTTTTATTTCATAAGCGAATATCTTTTTACAAGTGCTAAATTTCAAGCCAGCAACCTTACTAAGACAGTCTAAATAGCCCTACAATGCAGATAATGGCATTAGAATGGCAAAAGACTGTTTAGAATGTGTTTTTATTTCATAAGCGAATATCTTTTTACAAGTGCTAAATTTCAAGCCTGCAACCTTACTATAGCCCTACAATGCAGATAATGGCATTAGAATGGCAAAAGACTGTTTAGAATGTGTTTTTATTTCATAAGCGAATATCTTTTTACAAGTGCTAAATTTCAAGCCAGCAACCTTACTATAGCCCTACAATGCAGATAATGGCATTAGAATGGCAAAACACTGTTTAGAATGTGTTTTTATTTCATAAGCGAATATCTTTTTACAAGTGCTAAATTTCAAGCCAGCAACCTTACTAAGACAGTCTAAATAGCCCTACAATGCAGATAATGGCATTAGAATGGCAAAAGACTGTTTAGAATGTGTTTTTATTTCATAAGCGAATATCTTTTTACAAGTGCTACATTTCAAGCCTGCAACCTTACTATAGCCCTACAATGCAGATAATGGCATTAGAATGGCAAAAGACTGTTTAGAATGTGTTTTTATTTCATAAGCGAATATCTTTTTACAAGTGCTAAATTTCAAGCCAGCAACCTTACTATAGCCCTACAATGCAGATAATGGCATTAGAATGGCAAAACACTGTTTAGAATGTGTTTTTATTTCATAAGCGAATATCTTTTTATAAGTGCTAAATTTCAAGCCAGCAACCTTACTATAGCCCTACAATGCAGATAATGGCATTAGAATGGCAAAAGACTGTTTAGAATGTGTTTTTATTTCATAAGCGAATATCTTTTTACAAGTGCTAAATTTCAAGCCTGCAACCTTACTATAGCCCTACAATGCAGATAATGGCATTAGAATGGCAAAAGACTGTTTAGAATGTGTTTTTATTTCATAAGCGAATATCTTTTTACAAGTGCTAAATTTCAAGCCTGCAACCTTACTATAGCCCTACAATGCAGATAATGGCATTAGAATGGCAAAAGACTGTTTAGAATGTGTTTTTATTTCACAAGCGAATATCTTTTTACAAGTGCTAAATTTCAAGCCAGCAACCTTACTAAGACAGTCTAAATAGCCCTACAATGCAGATAATGGCATTAGAATGGCAAAAGACTGTTTAGAATGTGTTTTTATTTCATAAGCGAATATCTTTTTACAAGTGCTAAATTTCAAGCCTGCAACCTTACTATAGCCCTACAATGCAGATAATGGCATTAGAATGGCAAAAGACTGTTTAGAATGTGTTTTTATTTCATAAGCGAATATCTTTTTACAAGTGCTAAATTTCAAGCCAGCAACCTTACTAAGACAGTCTAAATAAGTGCTTTATTAAGGACTCGAGCCACCCGTACAACTGCCTCTTTGAACTGCTGCCGTCAGGCAAGCGATACCGGAGTCTTATGGCGAGCACAGAAAGACTCAGAAGGAGCTTCTATCCCCAGGCCATCAGGCTGCTAAACGAACAATAATCGCTAAACGAACAATAATCACTATGCAACAACCATCAAATGCACACAGCACACACACCCACACGCACACACTCACTCAAACAAACAACACACTGCAGCACCCACTCTCCACACTTTAGATCACACAAACACACTTACACTTTATATTTATTGATAAAGGATTTGCACTACAACTCGTACACCTACTGTGAATTGTACCTAAACTGCACCTCGTCCATTTATGCCTTGCACTATATAGTATTGTATATTAGTACACTGCACAGTATTGTATATTGTATGGTAACTACGTCTACGAACATTGTACATATGTCTAAACTGAACACTGTGACCTCTTTTTTTACTTCTAATTTTTACTATGTTTTTATTTCATACTTATCTTGTCATGCACAGTCTCTGGAGCGCAACAGTAAGAAGCATTTTGTACAAAAGTATTCTGTACTTCTGTATGACAACTATTAAAGAAACTTGAAAAGAAACTTGAAACTAAATAGCCCTACAATGCAGATAATGGCATTAGAATGGCAAAAGACTGTTTAGAATGTGTTTTTATTTCATAAGCGAATATCTTTTTACAAGTGCTAAATTTCAAGCCAGCAACCTTACTAAGACAGTCTAAATAGCCCTACAATGCAGATAATGGCATTAGAATGGCAAAAGACTGTTTAGAATGTGTTTTTATTTCATAAGCGAATATCTTTTTACAAGTGCTAAATTTCAAGCCAGCAACCTTACTAAGACAGTCTAAATAGCCCTACAATGCAGATAATGGCATTAGAATGGCAAAAGACTGTTTAGAATGTGTTTTTATTTCATAAGCGAATATCTTTTTACAAGTGCTAAATTTCAAGCCTGCAACCTTACTATAGCCCTACAATGCAGATAATGGCATTAGAATGGCAAAACACTGTTTAGAATGTGTTTTTATTTCATAAGCGAATATCTTTTTACAAGTGCTAAATTTCAAGCCAGCAACCTTACTAAGACAGTCTAAATAGCCCTTCAATGCAGATAATGGCATTAGAATGGCAAAAGACTGTTTAGAATGTGTTTTTATTTCATAAGCGAATATCTTTTTACAAGTGCAAAATTTCAAGCCAGCAACCTTACTAAGACAGTCTAAATAGCCCTACAATGCAGATAATGGCATTAGAATGGCAAAAGACTGTTTAGAATGTGTTTTTATTTCATAAGCGAATATCTTTTTACAAGTGCTAAATTTCAAGCCTGCAACCTTACTATAGCCCTACAATGCAGATAATGGCATTAGAATGGCAAAAGACTGTTTAGAATGGGTTTTTATTTCATAAGCGAATATCTTTTTACAAGTGCTAAATTTCAAGCCAGCAACCTTACTATAGCCCTACAATGCAGATAATGGCATTAGAATGGCAAAACACTGTTTAGAATGTGTTTTTATTTCATAAGCGAATATCTTTTTACAAGTGCTAAATTTCAAGCCAGCAACCTTACTAAGACAGTCTAAATAGCCCTTCAATGCAGATAATGGCATTAGAATGGCAAAACACTGTTTAGAATGTGTTTTTATTTCATAAGCGAATATCTTTTTACAAGTGCTAAATTTCAAGCCAGCAACCTTACTAAGACAGTCTAAATAGCCATACAATGCAGATAATGGCATTAGAATGGCAAAAGACTGTTTAGAATGTGTTTTTATTTCATAAGCGAATATCTTTTTACAAGTGCTAAATTTCAAGCCAGCAACCTTACTAAGACAGTCTAAATAGCCCTACAATGCAGATAATGGCATTAGAATGGCAAAAGACTGTTTAGAATGTGTTTTTATTTCATAAGCGAATATCTTTTTACAAGTGCTAAATTTCAAGCCTGCAACCTTACTATAGCCCTACAATGCAGATAATGGCATTAGAATGGCAAAAGACTTTTTAGAATGTGTTTTTATTTCATAAGCGAATATCTTTTTACAAGTGCTAAATTTCAAGCCTGCAACCTTACTATAGCCCTACAATGCAGATAATGGCATTAGAATGGCAAAAGACTGTTTAGAATGTGTTTTTATTTCATAAGCGAATATCTTTTTACAAGTGCTAAATTTCAAGCCAGCAACCTTACTATAGCCCTACAATGCAGATAATGGCATTAGAATGGCAAAACACTGTTTAGAATGTGTTTTTATTTCATAAGCGAATATCTTTTTACAAGTGCTAAATTTCAAGCCAGCAACCTTACTAAGACAGTCTAAATAGCCCTACAATGCAGATAATGGCATTAGAATGGCAAAAGACTGTTTAGAATGTGTTTTTATTTCATAAGCGAATATCTTTTTACAAGTGCTAAATTTCAAGCCTACAATGCAGATAATGGCATTAGAATGGCAAAAGACTGTTTAGAATGTGTTTTTATTTCATAAGCGAATATCTTTTTACAAGTGCTAAATTTCAAGCCTGCAACCTTACTATAGCCCTACAATGCAGATAATGGCATTAGAATGGCAAAAGACTGTTTAGAATGTGTTTTTATTTCATAAGCGAATATCTTTTTACAAGTGCAAAATTTCAAGCCAGCAACCTTACTAAGACAGTCTAAATAGCCCTACAATGCAGATAATGGCATTAGAATGGCAAAAGACTGTTTAGAATGTGTTTTTATTTCATAAGCGAATATCTTTTTACAAGTGCTAAATTTCAAGCCAGCAACCTTACTATAGCCCTACAATGCAGATAATGGCATTAGAATGGCAAAACACTGTTTAGAATGTGTTTTTATTTCATAAGCGAATATCTTTTTACAAGTGCTAAATTTCAAGCCAGCAACCTTACTAAGACAGTCTAAATAGCCATACAATGCAGATAATGGCATTAGAATGGCAAAAGACTGTTTAGAATGTGTTTTTATTTCATAAGCGAATATCTTTTTACAAGTGCTAAATTTCAAGCCAGCAACCTTACTAAGACAGTCTAAATAGCCCTACAATGCAGATAATGGCATTAGAATGGCAAAAGACTGTTTAGAATGTGTTTTTATTTCATAAGCGAATATCTTTTTACAAGTGCTAAATTTCAAGCCTGCAACCTTACTATAGCCCTACAATGCAGATAATGGCATTAGAATGGCAAAAGACTGTTTAGAATGTGTTTTTATTTCATAAGCGAATATCTTTTTACAAGTGCTAAATTTCAAGCCTGCAACCTTACTATAGCCCTACAATGCAGATAATGGCATTAGAATGGCAAAAGACTGTTTAGAATGTGTTTTTATTTCATAAGCGAATATCTTTTTACAAGTGCTAAATTTCAAGCCAGCAACCTTACTATAGCCCTACAATGCAGATAATGGCATTAGAATGGCAAAACACTGTTTAGAATGTGTTTTTATTTCATAAGCGAATATCTTTTTACAAGTGCTAAATTTCAAGCCAGCAACCTTACTAAGACAGTCTAAATAGCCCTACAATGCAGATAATGGCATTAGAATGGCAAAAGACTGTTTAGAATGTGTTTTTATTTCATAAGCGAATATCTTTTTACAAGTGCTAAATTTCAAGCCTACAATGCAGATAATGGCATTAGAATGGCAAAAGACTGTTTAGAATGTGTTTTTATTTCATAAGCGAATATCTTTTTACAAGTGCTAAATTTCAAGCCTGCAACCTTACTATAGCCCTACAATGCAGATAATGGCATTAGAATGGCAAAAGACTGTTTAGAATGTGTTTTTATTTCATAAGCGAATATCTTTTTACAAGTGCTAAATTTCAAGCCAGCAACCTTACTATAGCCCTACAATGCAGATAATGGCATTAGAATGGCAAAAGACTGTTTAGAATGTGTTTTTATTTCATAAGCGAATATCTTTTTACAAGTGCTAAATTTCAAGCCTGCAACCTTACTATAGCCCTACAATGCAGATAATGGCATTAGAATGGCAAAAGACTGTTTAGAATGTGTTTTTATTTCATAAGCGAATATCTTTTTACAAGTGCTAAATTTCAAGCCTGCAACCTTACTATAGCCCTACAATGCAGATAATGGCATTAGAATGGCAAAAGACTGTTTAGAATGTGTTTTTATTTCATAAGCGAATATCTTTTTACAAGTGCTAAATTTCAAGCCAGCAACCTTACTAAGACAGTCTAAATAGCCCTACAATGCAGATAATGGCATTAGAATGGCAAAACACTGTTTAGAATGTGTTTTTATTTCATAAGCGAATATCTTTTTACAAGTGCTAAATTTCAAGCCAGCAACCTTACTAAGACAGTCTAAATAGCCCTACAATGCAGATAATGGCATTAGAATGGCAAAAGACTGTTTAGAATGTGTTTTTATTTCATAAGCGAATATCTTTTTACAAGTGCTAAATTTCAAGCCTGCAACCTTACTATAGCCCTACAATGCAGATAATGGCATTAGAATGGCAAAAGACTGTTTAGAATGTGTTTTTATTTCATAAGCGAATATCTTTTTACAAGTGCTAAATTTCAAGCCAGCAACCTTACTATAGCCCTACAATGCAGATAATGGCATTAGAATGGCAAAACACTGTTTAGAATGTGTTTTTATTTCATAAGCGAATATCTTTTTACAAGTGCTAAATTTCAAGCCAGCAACCTTACTAAGACAGTCTAAATAGCCCTACAATGCAGATAATGGCATTAGAATGGCAAAAGACTGTTTAGAATGTGTTTTTATTTCATAAGGTAATATCTTTTTACAAGTGCTAAATTTCAAGCCTGCAACCTTACTATAGCCCTACAATGCAGATAATGGCATTAGAATGGCAAAAGACTGTTTAGAATGTGTTTTTATTTCATAAGCGAATATCTTTTTACAAGTGCTAAATTTCAAGCCTGCAACCTTACTATAGCCCTACAATGCAGATAATGGCATTAGAATGGCAAAACACTGTTTAGAATGTGTTTTTATTTCATAAGCGAATATCTTTTTACAAGTGCTAAATTTCAAGCCAGCAACCTTACTAAGACAGTCTAAATAGCCCTACAATGCAGATAATGGCATTAGAATGGCAAAAGACTGTTTAGAATGTGTTTTTATTTCATAAGCGAATATCTTTTTACAAGTGCTAAATTTCAAGCCTGCAACCTTACTATAGCCCTACAATGCAGATAATGGCATTATAATGGCAAAAGACTGTTTAGAATGTGTTTTTATTTCATAAGCGAATATCTTTTTACAAGTGCTAAATTTCAAGCCTGCAACCTTACTATAGCCCTACAATGCAGATAATGGCATTAGAATGGCAAAAGACTGTTTAGAATGTGTTTTTATTTCATAAGCGAATATCTTTTTACAAGTGCTAAATTTCAAGCCAGCAACCTTACTAAGACAGTCTAAATAGCCCTACAATGCAGATAATGGCATTAGAATGGCAAAAGACTGTTTAGAATGTGTTTTTATTTCATAAGCGAATATCTTTTTACAAGTGCTAAATTTCAAGCCTGCAACCTTACTATAGCCCTACAATGCAGATAATGGCATTAGAATGGCAAAAGACTGTTTAGAATGTGTTTTTATTTCATAAGCGAATATCTTTTTACAAGTGCTAAATTTCAAGCCAGCAACCTTACTAAGACAGTCTAAATAGCCCTACAATGCAGATAATGGCATTAGAATGGCAAAAGACTGTTTAGAATGTGTTTTTATTTCATAAGCGAATATCTTTTTACAAGTGCTAAATTTCAAGCCAGCAACCTTACTAAGACAGTCTAAATAGCCCTACAATGCAGATAATGGCATTAGAATGGCAAAACACTGTTTAGAATGTGTTTTTATTTCATAAGCGAATATCTTTTTACAAGTGCTAAATTTCAAGCCAGCAACCTTACTAAGACAGTCTAAATAGCCCTTCAATGCAGATAATGGCATTAGAATGGCAAAAGACTGTTTAGAATGTGTTTTTATTTCATAAGCGAATATCTTTTTACAAGTGCAAAATTTCAAGCCAGCAACCTTACTAAGACAGTCTAAATAGCCCTACAATGCAGATAATGGCATTAGAATGGCAAAAGACTGTTTAGAATGTGTTTTTATTTCATAAGCGAATATCTTTTTACAAGTGCTAAATTTCAAGCCTGCAACCTTACTATAGCCCTACAATGCAGATAATGGCATTAGAATGGCAAAAGACTGTTTAGAATGTGTTTTTATTTCATAAGCGAATATCTTTTTACAAGTGCTAAATTTCAAGCCAGCAACCTTACTATAGCCCTACAATGCAGATAATGGCATTAGAATGGCAAAACACTGTTTAGAATGTGTTTTTATTTCATAAGCGAATATCTTTTTACAAGTGCTAAATTTCAAGCCAGCAACCTTACTAAGACAGTCTAAATAGCCCTACAATGCAGATAATGGCATTAGAATGGCAAAAGACTGTTTAGAATGTGTTTTTATTTCATAAGCGAATATCTTTTTACAAGTGCTAAATTTCAAGCCAGCAACCTTACTAAGACAGTCTAAATAGCCCTACAATGCAGATAATGGCATTAGAATGGCAAAAGACTGTTTAGAATGTGTTTTTATTTCATAAGCGAATATCTTTTTACAAGTGCTAAATTTCAAGCCTGAAACCTTACTATAGCCCTACAATGCAGATAATGGCATTAGAATGGCAAAACACTGTTTAGAATGTGTTTTTATTTCATAAGCGAATATCTTTTTACAAGTGCTAAATTTCAAGCCAGCAACCTTACTAAGACAGTCTAAATAGCCCTTCAATGCAGATAATGGCATTAGAATGGCAAAAGACTGTTTAGAATGTGTTTTTATTTCATAAGCGAATATCTTTTTACAAGTGCAAAATTTCAAGCCAGCAACCTTACTAAGACAGTCTAAATAGCCCTACAATGCAGATAATGGCATTAGAATGGCAAAAGACTGTTTAGAATGTGTTTTTATTTCATAAGCGAATATCTTTTTACAAGTGCTAAATTTCAAGCCTGCAACCTTACTATAGCCCTACAATGCAGATAATGGCATTAGAATGGCAAAAGACTGTTTAGAATGGGTTTTTATTTCATAAGCGAATATCTTTTTACAAGTGCTAAATTTCAAGCCAGCAACCTTACTATAGCCCTACAATGCAGATAATGGCATTAGAATGGCAAAACACTGTTTAGAATGTGTTTTTATTTCATAAGCGAATATCTTTTTACAAGTGCTAAATTTCAAGCCAGCAACCTTACTAAGACAGTCTAAATAGCCATACAATGCAGATAATGGCATTAGAATGGCAAAAGACTGTTTAGAATGTGTTTTTATTTCATAAGCGAATATCTTTTTACAAGTGCTAAATTTCAAGCCAGCAACCTTACTAAGACAGTCTAAATAGCCCTACAATGCAGATAATGGCATTAGAATGGCAAAAGACTGTTTAGAATGTGTTTTTATTTCATAAGCGAATATCTTTTTACAAGTGCTAAATTTCAAGCCTGCAACCTTACTATAGCCCTACAATGCAGATAATGGCATTAGAATGGCAAAAGACTGTTTAGAATGTGTTTTTATTTCATAAGCGAATATCTTTTTACAAGTGCTAAATTTCAAGCCTGCAACCTTACTATAGCCCTACAATGCAGATAATGGCATTAGAATGGCAAAAGACTGTTTAGAATGTGTTTTTATTTCATAAGCGAATATCTTTTTACAAGTGCTAAATTTCAAGCCAGCAACCTTACTATAGCCCTACAATGCAGATAATGGCATTAGAATGGCAAAACACTGTTTAGAATGTGTTTTTATTTCATAAGCGAATATCTTTTTACAAGTGCTAAATTTCAAGCCAGCAACCTTACTAAGACAGTCTAAATAGCCCTACAATGCAGATAATGGCATTAGAATGGCAAAAGACTGTTTAGAATGTGTTTTTATTTCATAAGCGAATATCTTTTTACAAGTGCTAAATTTCAAGCCTACAATGCAGATAATGGCATTAGAATGGCAAAAGACTGTTTAGAATGTGTTTTTATTTCATAAGCGAATATCTTTTTACAAGTGCTAAATTTCAAGCCTGCAACCTTACTATAGCCCTACAATGCAGATAATGGCATTAGAATGGCAAAAGACTGTTTAGAATGTGTTTTTATTTCATAAGCGAATATCTTTTTACAAGTGCTAAATTTCAAGCCAGCAACCTTACTATAGCCCTACAATGCAGATAATGGCATTAGAATGGCAAAAGACTGTTTAGAATGTGTTTTTATTTCATAAGCGAATATCTTTTTACAAGTGCTAAATTTCAAGCCTGCAACCTTACTATAGCCCTACAATGCAGATAATGGCATTAGAATGGCAAAAGACTGTTTAGAATGTGTTTTTATTTCATAAGCGAATATCTTTTTACAAGTGCTAAATTTCAAGCCTGCAACCTTACTATAGCCCTACAATGCAGATAATGGCATTAGAATGGCAAAAGACTGTTTAGAATGTGTTTTTATTTCATAAGCGAATATCTTTTTACAAGTGCTAAATTTCAAGCCAGCAACCTTACTAAGACAGTCTAAATAGCCCTACAATGCAGATAATGGCATTAGAATGGCAAAACACTGTTTAGAATGTGTTTTTATTTCATAAGCGAATATCTTTTTACAAGTGCTAAATTTCAAGCCAGCAACCTTACTAAGACAGTCTAAATAGCCCTACAATGCAGATAATGGCATTAGAATGGCAAAAGACTGTTTAGAATGTGTTTTTATTTCATAAGCGAATATCTTTTTACAAGTGCTAAATTTCAAGCCTGCAACCTTACTATAGCCCTACAATGCAGATAATGGCATTAGAATGGCAAAAGACTGTTTAGAATGTGTTTTTATTTCATAAGCGAATATCTTTTTACAAGTGCTAAATTTCAAGCCAGCAACCTTACTATAGCCCTACAATGCAGATAATGGCATTAGAATGGCAAAACACTGTTTAGAATGTGTTTTTATTTCATAAGCGAATATCTTTTTACAAGTGCTAAATTTCAAGCCAGCAACCTTACTAAGACAGTCTAAATAGCCCTACAATGCAGATAATGGCATTAGAATGGCAAAAGACTGTTTAGAATGTGTTTTTATTTCATAAGCGAATATCTTTTTACAAGTGCTAAATTTCAAGCCTGCAACCTTACTATAGCCCTACAATGCAGATAATGGCATTAGAATGGCAAAAGACTGTTTAGAATGTGTTTTTATTTCATAAGCGAATATCTTTTTACAAGTGCTAAATTTCAAGCCTGCAACCTTACTATAGCCCTACAATGCAGATAATGGCATTAGAATGGCAAAACACTGTTTAGAATGTGTTTTTATTTCATAAGCGAATATCTTTTTACAAGTGCTAAATTTCAAGCCAGCAACCTTACTAAGACAGTCTAAATAGCCCTACAATGCAGATAATGGCATTAGAATGGCAAAAGACTGTTTAGAATGTGTTTTTATTTCATAAGCGAATATCTTTTTACAAGTGCTAAATTTCAAGCCTGCAACCTTACTATAGCCCTACAATGCAGATAATGGCATTAGAATGGCAAAAGACTGTTTAGAATGTGTTTTTATTTCATAAGCGAATATCTTTTTACAAGTGCTAAATTTCAAGCCTGCAACCTTACTATAGCCCTACAATGCAGATAATGGCATTAGAATGGCAAAAGACTGTTTAGAATGTGTTTTTATTTCATAAGCGAATATCTTTTTACAAGTGCTAAATTTCAAGCCAGCAACCTTACTAAGACAGTCTAAATAGCCCTACAATGCAGATAATGGCATTAGAATGGCAAAAGACTGTTTAGAATGTGTTTTTATTTCATAAGCGAATATCTTTTTACAAGTGCTAAATTTCAAGCCTGCAACCTTACTATAGCCCTACAATGCAGATAATGGCATTAGAATGGCAAAAGACTGTTTAGAATGTGTTTTTATTTCATAAGCGAATATCTTTTTACAAGTGCTAAATTTCAAGCCAGCAACCTTACTAAGACAGTCTAAATAGCCCTACAATGCAGATAATGGCATTAGAATGGCAAAAGACTGTTTAGAATGTGTTTTTATTTCATAAGCGAATATCTTTTTACAAGTGCTAAATTTCAAGCCAGCAACCTTACTAAGACAGTCTAAATAGCCCTACAATGCAGATAATGGCATTAGAATGGCAAAAGACTGTTTAGAATGTGTTTTTATTTCATAAGCGAATATCTTTTTACAAGTGCTAAATTTCAAGCCAGCAACCTTACTAAGACAGTCTAAATAGCCCTACAATGCAGATAATGGCATTAGAATGGCAAAAGACTGTTTAGAATGTGTTTTTATTTCATAAGCGAATATCTTTTTACAAGTGCTAAATTTCAAGCCTGCAACCTTACTATAGCCCTACAATGCAGATAATGGCATTAGAATGGCAAAACACTGTTTAGAATGTGTTTTTATTTCATAAGCGAATATCTTTTTACAAGTGCTAAATTTCAAGCCAGCAACCTTACTAAGACAGTCTAAATAGCCCTTCAATGCAGATAATGGCATTAGAATGGCAAAAGACTGTTTAGAATGTGTTTTTATTTCATAAGCGAATATCTTTTTACAAGTGCAAAATTTCAAGCCAGCAACCTTACTAAGACAGTCTAAATAGCCCTACAATGCAGATAATGGCATTAGAATGGCAAAAGACTGTTTAGAATGTGTTTTTATTTCATAAGCGAATATCTTTTTACAAGTGCTAAATTTCAAGCCTGCAACCTTACTATAGCCCTACAATGCAGATAATGGCATTAGAATGGCAAAAGACTGTTTAGAATGTGTTTTTATTTCATAAGCGAATATCTTTTTACAAGTGCTAAATTTCAAGCCAGCAACCTTACTATAGCCCTACAATGCAGATAATGGCATTAGAATGGCAAAACACTGTTTAGAATGTGTTTTTATTTCATAAGCGAATATCTTTTTACAAGTGCTAAATTTCAAGCCAGCAACCTTACTAAGACAGTCTAAATAGCCCTACAATGCAGATAATGGCATTAGAATGGCAAAAGACTGTTTAGAATGTGTTTTTATTTCATAAGCGAATATCTTTTTACAAGTGCTAAATTTCAAGCCAGCAACCTTACTAAGACAGTCTAAATAGCCCTACAATGCAGATAATGGCATTAGAATGGCAAAAGACTGTTTAGAATGTGTTTTTATTTCATAAGCGAATATCTTTTTACAAGTGCTAAATTTCAAGCCTGCAACCTTACTATAGCCCTACAATGCAGATAATGGCATTAGAATGGCAAAAGACTGTTTAGAATGTGTTTTTATTTCATAAGCGAATATCTTTTTACAAGTGCTAAATTTCAAGCCTGCAACCTTACTATAGCCCTACAATGCAGATAATGGCATTAGAATGGCAAAAGACTGTTTAGAATGTGTTTTTATTTCATAAGCGAATATCTTTTTACAAGTGCTAAATTTCAAGCCAGCAACCTTACTATAGCCCTACAATGCAGATAATGGCATTAGAATGGCAAAACACTGTTTAGAATGTGTTTTTATTTCATAAGCGAATATCTTTTTACAAGTGCTAAATTTCAAGCCAGCAACCTTACTAAGACAGTCTAAATAGCCCTACAATGCAGATAATGGCATTAGAATGGCAAAAGACTGTTTAGAATGTGTTTTTATTTCATAAGCGAATATCTTTTTACAAGTGCTAAATTTCAAGCCAGCAACCTTATTAAGACAGTCTAAATAGCCCTACAATGCAGATAATGGCATTAGAATGGCAAAAGACTGTTTAGAATGTGTTTTTATTTCATAAGCGAATATCTTTTTACAAGTGCTAAATTTCAAGCCTGCAACCTTACTATAGCCCTACAATGCAGATAATGGCATTAGAATGGCAAAAGACTGTTTAGAATGTGTTTTTATTTCATAAGCTAATATCTTTTTACAAGTGCTAAATTTCAAGCCAGCAACCTTACTATAGCCCTACAATGCAGATAATGGCATTAGAATGGCAAAACACTGTTTAGAATGTGTTTTTATTTCATAAGCGAATATCTTTTTACAAGTGCTAAATTTCAAGCCAGCAACCTTACTAAGACAGTCTAAATAGCCCTACAATGCAGATAATGGCATTAGAATGGCAAAAGACTGTTTAGAATGTGTTTTTATTTCATAAGCGAATATCTTTTTACAAGTGCTAAATTTCAAGCCTACAATGCAGATAATGGCATTAGAATGGCAAAAGACTGTTTAGAATGTGTTTTTATTTCATAAGCGAATATCTTTTTACAAGTGCTAAATTTCAAGCCAGCAACCTTACTAAGACAGTCTAAATAGCCCTACAATGCAGATAATGGCATTAGAATGGCAAAAGACTGTTTAGAATGTGTTTTTATTTCATAAGCGAATATCTTTTTACAAGTGCAAAATTTCAAGCCAGCAACCTTACTAAGACAGTCTAAATAGCCCTACAATGCAGATAATGGCATTATAATGGCAAAAGACTGTTTAGAATGTGTTTTTATTTCATAAGCGAATATCTTTTTACAAGTGCTAAATTTCAAGCCTGCAACCTTACTATAGCCCTACAATGCAGATAATGGCATTAGAATGGCAAAAGACTGTTTAGAATGTGTTTTTATTTCATAAGCGAATATCTTTTTACAAGTGCTAAATTTCAAGCCTGCAACCTTACTATAGCCCTACAATGCAGATAATGGCATTAGAATGGCAAAAGACTGTTTAGAATGTGTTTTTATTTCATAAGCTAATATCTTTTTACAAGTGCTAAATTTCAAGCCAGCAACCTTACTATAGCCCTACAATGCAGATAATGGCATTAGAATGGCAAAACACTGTTTAGAATGTGTTTTTATTTCATAAGCGAATATCTTTTTACAAGTGCTAAATTTCAAGCCAGCAACCTTACTAAGACAGTCTAAATAGCCCTACAATGCAGATAATGGCATTAGAATGGCAAAAGACTGTTTAGAATGTGTTTTTATTTCATAAGCGAATATCTTTTTACAAGTGCTAAATTTCAAGCCTACAATGCAGATAATGGCATTAGAATGGCAAAAGACTGTTTAGAATGTGTTTTTATTTCATAAGCGAATATCTTTTTACAAGTGCTAAATTTCAAGCCTGCAACCTTACTATAGCCCTACAATGCAGATAATGGCATTAGAATGGCAAAAGACTGTTTAGAATGTGTTTTTATTTCATAAGCGAATATCTTTTTACAAGTGCTAAATTTCAAGCCAGCAACCTTACTATAGCCCTACAATGCAGAATAATGGCATTAGAATGGCAAAAGACTGTTTAGAATGTGTTTTTATTTCATAAGCGAATATCTTTTTACAAGTGCTAAATTTCAAGCCTGCAACCTTACTATAGCCCTACAATGCAGATAATGGCATTAGAATGGCAAAAGACTGTTTAGAATGTGTTTTTATTTCATACGCGAATATCTTTTTACAAGTGCTAAATTTCAAGCCTGCAACCTTACTATAGCCCTACAATGCAGATAATGGCATTAGAATGGCAAAACACTGTTTAGAATGTGTTTTTATTTCATAAGCGAATATCTTTTTACAAGTGCTAAATTTCAAGCCAGCAACCTTACTAAGACAGTCTAAATAGCCCTACAATGCAGATAATGGCATTAGAATGGCAAAAGACTGTTTAGAATGTGTTTTTATTTCATAAGCGAATATCTTTTTACAAGTGCAAAATTTCAAGCCAGCAACCTTACTAAGACAGTCTAAATAGCCCTACAATGCAGATAATGGCATTAGAATGGCAAAAGACTGTTTAGAATGTGTTTTTATTTCATAAGCGAATATCTTTTTACAAGTGCTAAATTTCAAGCCTGCAACCTTACTATAGCCCTACAATGCAGATAATGGCATTAGAATGGCAAAAGACTGTTTAGAATGTGTTTTTATTTCATAAGCGAATATCTTTTTACAAGTGCTAAATTTCAAGCCAGCAACCTTACTATAGCCCTACAATGCAGATAATGGCATTAGAATGGCAAAACACTGTTTAGAATGTGTTTTTATTTCATAAGCGAATATCTTTTTACAAGTGCTAAATTTCAAGCCAGCAACCTTACTATAGCCCTACAATGCAGATAATGGCATTAGAATGGCAAAACACTGTTTAGAATGTGTTTTTATTTCATAAGCGAATATCTTTTTACAAGTGCTAAATTTCAAGCCAGCAACCTTACTAAGACAGTCTAAATAGCCCTACAATGCAGATAATGGCATTAGAATGGCAAAAGACTGTTTAGAATGTGTTTTTATTTCATAAGCGAATATCTTTTTACAAGTGCTAAATTTCAAGCCAGCAACCTTACTAAGACAGTCTAAATAGCCCTACAATGCAGATAATGGCATTAGAATGGCAAAAGACTGTTTAGAATGTGTTTTTATTTCATAAGCGAATATCTTTTTACAAGTGCTAAATTTCAAGCCTGCAACCTTACTATAGCCCTACAATGCAGATAATGGCATTAGAATGGCAAAACACTGTTTAGAATGTGTTTTTATTTCATAAGCGAATATCTTTTTACAAGTGCTAAATTTCAAGCCAGCAACCTTACTAAGACAGTCTAAATAGCCCTACAATGCAGATAATGGCATTAGAATGGCAAAAGACTGTTTAGAATGTGTTTTTATTTCATAAGCGAATATCTTTTTACAAGTGCTAAATTTCAAGCCAGCAACCTTACTAAGACAGTCTAAATAGCCCTACAATGCTGATAATGGCATTAGAATGGCAAAAGACTGTTTAGAATGTGTTTTTATTTCATAAGCGAATATCTTTTTACAAGTGCTAAATTTCAAGCCTGCAACCTTACTATAGCCCTACAATGCAGATAATGGCATTAGAATGGCAAAAGACTGTTTAGAATGTGTTTTTATTTCATAAGCGAATATCTTTTTACAAGTGCTAAATTTCAAGCCTGCAACCTTACTATAGCCCTACAATGCAGATAATGGCATTAGAATGGCAAAAGACTGTTTAGAATGTGTTTTTATTTCATAAGCGAATATCTTTTTACAAGTGCTAAATTTCAAGCCTGCAACCTTACTAAGACAGTCTAAATAGCCCTACAATGCAGATAATGGCATTAGAATGGCAAAAGACTGTTTAGAATGTGTTTTTATTTCATAAGCGAATATCTTTTTACAAGTGCTAAATTTCAAGCCTGCAACCTTACTATAGCCCTACAATGCAGATAATGGCATTAGAATGGCAAAAGACTGTTTAGAATGTGTTTTTATTTCATAAGCGAATATCTTTTTACAAGTGCTAAATTTCAAGCCAGCAACCTTACTAAGACAGTCTAAATAGCCCTACAATGCAGATAATGGCATTAGAATGGCAAAAGACTGTTTAGAATGTGTTTTTATTTCATAAGCGAATATCTTTTTACAAGTGCTAAATTTCAAGCCTGCAACCTTACTATAGCCCTACAATGCAGATAATGGCATTAGAATGGCAAAAGACTGTTTAGAATGTGTTTTTATTTCATAAGCGAATATCTTTTTACAAGTGCTAAATTTCAAGCCTGCAACCTTACTATAGCCCTACAATGCAGATAATGGCATTAGAATGGCAAAAGACTGTTTAGAATGTGTTTTTATTTCATAAGCGAATATCTTTTTACAAGTGCTAAATTTCAAGCCTGCAACCTTACTATAGCCCTACAATGCAGATAATGGCATTAGAATGGCAAAAGACTGTTTAGAATGTGTTTTTATTTCATAAGCGAATATCTTTTTACAAGTGCTAAATTTCAAGCCTGCAACCTTACTAAGACAGTCTAAATAGCCCTACAATGCAGATAATGGCATTAGAATGGCAAAAGACTGTTTAGAATGTGTTTTTATTTCATAAGCGAATATCTTTTTACAAGTGCTAAATTTCAAGCCTGCAACCTTACTATAGCCCTACAATGCAGATAATGGCATTAGAATGGCAAAAGACTGTTTAGAATGTGTTTTTATTTCATAAGCGAATATCTTTTTACAAGTGCTAAATTTCAAGCCAGCAACCTTACTAAGACAGTCTAAATAGCCCTACAATGCAGATAATGGCATTAGAATGGCAAAAGACTGTTTAGAATGTGTTTTTATTTCATAAGCGAATATCTTTTTACAAGTGCTAAATTTCAAGCCTGCAACCTTACTATAGCCCTACAATGCAGATAATGGCATTAGAATGGCAAAAGACTGTTTAGAATGTGTTTTTATTTCATAAGCGAATATCTTTTTACAAGTGCTAAATTTCAAGCCTGCAACCTTACTATAGCCCTACAATGCAGATAATGGCATTAGAATGGCAAAAGACTGTTTAGAATGTGTTTTTATTTCATAAGCGAATATCTTTTTACAAGTGCTAAATTTCAAGCCTGCAACCTTACTATAGCCCTACAATGCAGATAATGGCATTAGAATGGCAAAACACTGTTTAGAATGTGTTTTTATTTCATAAGCGAATATCTTTTTACAAGTGCTAAATTTCAAGCCAGCAACCTTACTAAGACAGTCTAAATAGCCCTTCAATGCAGATAATGGCATTAGAATGGCAAAAGACTGTTTAGAATGTGTTTTTATTTCATAAGCGAATATCTTTTTACAAGTGCTAAATTTCAAGCCTGCAACCTTACTATAGCCCTACAATGCAGATAATGGCATTAGAATGGCAAAAGACTGTTTAGAATGTGTTTTTATTTCATAAGCGAATATCTTTTTACAAGTGCTAAATTTCAAGCCTGCAACCTTACTATAGCCCTACAATGCAGATAATGGCATTAGAATGGCAAAACACTGTTTAGAATGTGTTTTTATTTCATAAGCGAATATCTTTTTACAAGTGCTAAATTTCAAGCCAGCAACCTTACTAAGACAGTCTAAATAGCCCTTCAATGCAGATAATGGCATTAGAATGGCAAAAGACTGTTTAGAATGTGTTTTTATTTCATAAGCGAATATCTTTTTACAAGTGCTAAATTTCAAGCCAGCAACCTTACTAAGACAGTCTAAATAGCCCTACAATGCAGATAATGGCATTAGAATGGCAAAAGACTGTTTAGAATGTGTTTTTATTTCATAAGCGAATATCTTTTTACAAGTGCTAAATTTCAAGCCTGCAACCTTACTATAGCCCTACAATGCAGATAATGGCATTAGAATGGCAAAACACTGTTTAGAATGTGTTTTTATTTCATAAGCGAATATCTTTTTACAAGTGCTAAATTTCAAGCCAGCAACCTTACTAAGACAGTCTAAATAGCCCTTCAATGCAGATAATGGCATTAGAATGGCAAAAGACTGTTTAGAATGTGTTTTTATTTCATAAGCGAATATCTTTTTACAAGTGCTAAATTTCAAGCCAGCAACCTTACTAAGACAGTCTAAATAGCCCTACAATGCAGATAATGGCATTAGAATGGCAAAAGACTGTTTAGAATGTGTTTTTATTTCATAAGCGAATATCTTTTTACAAGTGCTAAATTTCAAGCCTGCAACCTTACTATAGCCCTACAATGCAGATAATGGCATTAGAATGGCAAAACACTGTTTAGAATGTGTTTTTATTTCATAAGCGAATATCTTTTTACAAGTGCTAAATTTCAAGCCAGCAACCTTACTAAGACAGTCTAAATAGCCCTACAATGCAGATAATGGCATTAGAATGGCAAAAGACTGTTTAGAATGTGTTTTTATTTCATAAGCGAATATCTTTTTACAAGTGCTAAATTTCAAGCCAGCAACCTTACTAAGACAGTCTAAATAGCCCTACAATGCTGATAATGGCATTAGAATGGCAAAAGACTGTTTAGAATGTGTTTTTATTTCATAAGCGAATATCTTTTTACAAGTGCTAAATTTCAAGCCTGCAACCTTACTATAGCCCTACAATGCAGATAATGGCATTAGAATGGCAAAAGACTGTTTAGAATGTGTTTTTATTTCATAAGCGAATATCTTTTTACAAGTGCTAAATTTCAAGCCTGCAACCTTACTATAGCCCTACAATGCAGATAATGGCATTAGAATGGCAAAAGACTGTTTAGAATGTGTTTTTATTTCATAAGCGAATATCTTTTTACAAGTGCTAAATTTCAAGCCTGCAACCTTACTAAGACAGTCTAAATAGCCCTACAATGCAGATAATGGCATTAGAATGGCAAAAGACTGTTTAGAATGTGTTTTTATTTCATAAGCGAATATCTTTTTACAAGTGCTAAATTTCAAGCCTGCAACCTTACTATAGCCCTACAATGCAGATAATGGCATTAGAATGGCAAAAGACTGTTTAGAATGTGTTTTTATTTCATAAGCGAATATCTTTTTACAAGTGCTAAATTTCAAGCCAGCAACCTTACTAAGACAGTCTAAATAGCCCTACAATGCAGATAATGGCATTAGAATGGCAAAAGACTGTTTAGAATGTGTTTTTATTTCATAAGCGAATATCTTTTTACAAGTGCTAAATTTCAAGCCTGCAACCTTACTATAGCCCTACAATGCAGATAATGGCATTAGAATGGCAAAAGACTGTTTAGAATGTGTTTTTATTTCATAAGCGAATATCTTTTTACAAGTGCTAAATTTCAAGCCTGCAACCTTACTATAGCCCTACAATGCAGATAATGGCATTAGAATGGCAAAAGACTGTTTAGAATGTGTTTTTATTTCATAAGCGAATATCTTTTTACAAGTGCTAAATTTCAAGCCTGCAACCTTACTATAGCCCTACAATGCAGATAATGGCATTAGAATGGCAAAAGACTGTTTAGAATGTGTTTTTATTTCATAAGCGAATATCTTTTTACAAGTGCTAAATTTCAAGCCTGCAACCTTACTAAGACAGTCTAAATAGCCCTACAATGCAGATAATGGCATTAGAATGGCAAAAGACTGTTTAGAATGTGTTTTTATTTCATAAGCGAATATCTTTTTACAAGTGCTAAATTTCAAGCCTGCAACCTTACTATAGCCCTACAATGCAGATAATGGCATTAGAATGGCAAAAGACTGTTTAGAATGTGTTTTTATTTCATAAGCGAATATCTTTTTACAAGTGCTAAATTTCAAGCCAGCAACCTTACTAAGACAGTCTAAATAGCCCTACAATGCAGATAATGGCATTAGAATGGCAAAAGACTGTTTAGAATGTGTTTTTATTTCATAAGCGAATATCTTTTTACAAGTGCTAAATTTCAAGCCTGCAACCTTACTATAGCCCTACAATGCAGATAATGGCATTAGAATGGCAAAAGACTGTTTAGAATGTGTTTTTATTTCATAAGCGAATATCTTTTTACAAGTGCTAAATTTCAAGCCTGCAACCTTACTATAGCCCTACAATGCAGATAATGGCATTAGAATGGCAAAAGACTGTTTAGAATGTGTTTTTATTTCATAAGCGAATATCTTTTTACAAGTGCTAAATTTCAAGCCTGCAACCTTACTATAGCCCTACAATGCAGATAATGGCATTAGAATGGCAAAACACTGTTTAGAATGTGTTTTTATTTCATAAGCGAATATCTTTTTACAAGTGCTAAATTTCAAGCCAGCAACCTTACTAAGACAGTCTAAATAGCCCTTCAATGCAGATAATGGCATTAGAATGGCAAAAGACTGTTTAGAATGTGTTTTTATTTCATAAGCGAATATCTTTTTACAAGTGCTAAATTTCAAGCCTGCAACCTTACTATAGCCCTACAATGCAGATAATGGCATTAGAATGGCAAAAGACTGTTTAGAATGTGTTTTTATTTCATAAGCGAATATCTTTTTACAAGTGCTAAATTTCAAGCCTGCAACCTTACTATAGCCCTACAATGCAGATAATGGCATTAGAATGGCAAAAGACTGTTTAGAATGTGTTTTTATTTCATAAGCGAATATCTTTTTACAAGTGCTAAATTTCAAGCCTGCAACCTTACTATAGCCCTACAATGCAGATAATGGCATTAGAATGGCAAAACACTGTTTAGAATGTGTTTTTATTTCATAAGCGAATATCTTTTTACAAGTGCTAAATTTCAAGCCAGCAACCTTACTAAGACAGTCTAAATAGCCCTTCAATGCAGATAATGGCATTAGAATGGCAAAAGACTGTTTAGAATGTGTTTTTATTTCATAAGCGAATATCTTTTTACAAGTGCTAAATTTCAAGCCAGCAACCTTACTAAGACAGTCTAAATAGCCCTACAATGCAGATAATGGCATTAGAATGGCAAAAGACTGTTTAGAATGTGTTTTTATTTCATAAGCGAATATCTTTTTACAAGTGCTAAATTTCAAGCCTGCAACCTTACTATAGCCCTACAATGCAGATAATGGCATTAGAATGGCAAAAGACTGTTTAGAATGTGTTTTTATTTCATAAGCGAATATCTTTTTACAAGTGCTAAATTTCAAGCCAGCAACCTTACTATAGCCCTACAATGCAGATAATGGCATTAGAATGGCAAAACACTGTTTAGAATGTGTTTTTATTTCATAAGCGAATATCTTTTTACAAGTGCTAAATTTCAAGCCAGCAACCTTACTAAGACAGTCTAAATAGCCCTACAATGCAGATAATGGCATTAGAATGGCAAAAGACTGTTTAGAATGTGTTTTTATTTCATAAGCGAATATCTTTTTACAAGTGCTAAATTTCAAGCCAGCAACCTTACTAAGACAGTCTAAATAGCCCTACAATGCAGATAATGGCATTAGAATGGCAAAAGACTGTTTAGAATGTGTTTTTATTTCATGAGCGAATATCTTTTTACAAGTGCTAAATTTCAAGCCTGCAACCTTACTATAGCCCTACAATGCAGATAATGGCATTAGAATGGCAAAAGACTGTTTAGAATGTGTTTTTATTTCATAAGCGAATATCTTTTTACAAGTGCTAAATTTCAAGCCAGCAACCTTACTATAGCCCTACAATGCAGATAATGGCATTAGAATGGCAAAACACTGTTTAGAATGTGTTTTTATTTCATAAGCGAATATCTTTTTACAAGTGCTAAATTTCAAGCCAGCAACCTTACTAAGACAGTCTAAATAGCCCTACAATGCAGATAATGGCATTAGAATGGCAAAAGACTGTTTAGAATGTGTTTTTATTTCATAAGCGAATATCTTTTTACAAGTGCTAAATTTCAAGCCTGCAACCTTACTATAGCCCTACAATGCAGATAATGGCATTAGAATGGCAAAAGACTGTTTAGAATGTGTTTTTATTTCATAAGCGAATATCTTTTTACAAGTGCTAAATTTCAAGCCTGCAACCTTACTATAGCCCTACAATGCAGATAATGGCATTAGAATGGCAAAAGACTGTTTAGAATGTGTTTTTATTTCATAAGCGAATATCTTTTTACAAGTGCTAAATTTCAAGCCAGCAACCTTACTATAGCCCTACAATGCAGATAATGGCATTAGAATGGCAAAAGACTGTTTAGAATGTGTTTTTATTTCATAATCGAATATCTTTTTACAAGTGCTAAATTTCAAGCCTGCAACCTTACTATAGCCCTACAATGCAGATAATGGCATTAGAATGGCAAAAGACTGTTTAGAATGTGTTTTTATTTCATAAGCGAATATCTTTTTACAAGTGCTAAATTTCAAGCCTGCAACCTTACTATAGCCCTACAATGCAGATAATGGCATTAGAATGGCAAAACACTGTTTAGAATGTGTTTTTATTTCATAAGCGAATATCTTTTTACAAGTGCTAAATTTCAAGCCAGCAACCTTACTAAGACAGTCTAAATAGCCCTACAATGCAGATAATGGCATTAGAATGGCAAAAGACTGTTTAGAATGTGTTTTTATTTCATAAGCGAATATCTTTTTACAAGTGCTAAATTTCAAGCCAGCAACCTTACTAAGACAGTCTAAATAGCCCTACAATGCAGATAATGGCATTAGAATGGCAAAAGACTGTTTAGAATGTGTTTTTATTTCATAAGCGAATATCTTTTTACAAGTGCTAAATTTCAAGCCAGCAACCTTACTAAGACAGTCTAAATAGCCCTACAATGCAGATAATGGCATTAGAATGGCAAAAGACTGTTTAGAATGTGTTTTTATTTCATAAGCGAATATCTTTTTACAAGTGCTAAATTTCAAGCCAGCAACCTTACTAAGACAGTCTAAATAGCCCTTCAATGCAGATAATGGCATTAGAATGGCAAAAGACTGTTTAGAATGTGTTTTTATTTCATAAGCGAATATCTTTTTACAAGTGCTAAATTTCAAGCCAGCAACCTTACTAAGACAGTCTAAATAGCCCTACAATGCAGATAATGGCATTAGAATGGCAAAAGACTGTTTAGAATGTGTTTTTATTTCATAAGCGAATATCTTTTTACAAGTGCTAAATTTCAAGCCAGCAACCTTACTATAGCCCTACAATGCAGATAATGGCATTAGAATGGCAAAAGACTGTTTAGAATGTGTTTTTATTTCATAAGCGAATATCTTTTTACAAGTGCTAAATTTCAAGCCTGCAACCTTACTATAGCCCTACAATGCAGGTAATGGCATTAGAATGGCAAAAGACTGTTTAGAATGTGTTTTTATTTCATAAGCGAATATCTTTTTACAAGTGCTAAATTTCAAGCCAGCAACCTTACTAAGACAGTCTAAATAGCCCTACAATGCAGATAATGGGATTAGAATGGCAAAAGACTGCTC